>NC_042626.1:79367650-79715294 GCF_901001135.1 Rhinatrema bivittatum
AAGTATTGATTGGGAAAATGTCACATCAGGACATGCAAGGGAGGTAAAGTTTCTAGATGCCATCAATGACTAGTTCATGCAGCAGTTGGTCTTGGAATCAACAAGAGAGAGAACTATATTACAAAGTAACATGGTAAATGTCAACAGAAAAAGACCCAAGTGGTCCATTCAATCTGCCCAGTAATCTTTTATTTTCTTTCTTTTTTCTATTATTAGGGTGATTATTGCTCTGTGCAGGTTACCCCAGTCAACACAGGTTACAATTTCCTTCATTTCCATCATTTAGCCACTAGGAATCCTCTGTTTATCCCATAACTTCTGAATTCCATTACTGTCCTTATCTTCACTGCCTCTTCTAGGAGGGCATTCCATGCATCTACCATCCTTTCCATGAAGAAATACTTGCTGACAATGGTCCTGATCAACCACTTTGGAGCTTCATATTGTGACCCCTTGTTCTACAGTTTTCTTTCCATCAAAAAAGGTTTGATCCTTGTGCATTATTAATACATTTCAGACATGAAAAAGTAAGTAACATAGCACCCTGGTATCTCCTCCGCTCCACATATTTAATCCTTCAATTTCATCTCATACCATTTTGGTTGCCTTTCTCTGGACCACTTTAATCCTGTCTCTATCTTTTTTGAGATACACAGTATTCCAGTAGCCTCACTAATGACCTGTACAGGGCATTATCACTTCTTTTTTCCTGCTAGTTATGCCTCTCTATACAGCCCATTATCCCTCTGGCCTTTCTTGTCACATTGTTTCACCACCTTCAGATTATCATCCCGAGGTCACTCCCCCAGCCCCATCACCATATCACATACAGCTCTTTTGGATTTCTACACCCCACACTGTATCTTCTTAGCATTGAATTCCAACTTACAAACCTGCAACCACTACTTGATCTTTCTTAGATCCCTTTTCAATCTCTCTACTCCTTCAGATTTGTCCATTCTGTTGCAGATCTTAGTATCATCTGCAAAAAGACAAACTTTTCTTTCTAACCTTTCTCCAATATCACTCAAAAAGATACTGAACGGAACCGGTCCCAGAACAGATCCCTGAGGCACTCCACTTATTACTCTTCCCTTCTCAGAATAGGTTAGATTTTCGACTATTCGCTGTCATCTGTTAATGGAACACATAATTTGGTGCAAGAGATAAAGGTGGTGGATTTTGATGGCAACAGTGATCATAATGTAAGAAAATAGTACATAATCATTAGGGGGCGAATACTAAGGAAAACTACTGCAGTAGCACTTAACTATAAAAAGAGAGACTGTTGTGCTGCGGTGGAGGCCTTGAGCATTGGAACAATCAGAGGCCTTGGCAAATCTGTTTCGATGCGATGGAAGGGAGCGCTAGGGGGCGCGCCCCACAGCGGGACGAGGAATGTGTGCCCTTGCAGCGAGACGAAGCCATGTCTGGGAGTGGAGCTTGGAAGTCCGGAGACAAGACGTAGAGCTTGGAACTCTGAAGACAAGATGTAGAACTTGGAACACAGGGGACAAGACATGGCAAGCAAGATCCCTCAGGCGCCCTACACAGCCCGTAGGCTGGTCGCGGACCACACTGTCCTCTGCGTGCCCTACACAGCCAGATGGCTGGTCACGGACCACAAGAGGAGCAGGCAAACTCTGGATGTAGACACAGGTCAGGACAAGTTACCCCTTGGATCCTCCGGAGTCGGAACAGGATATAGTCTTTAAACTATGGAACTTGGAAACTGGAATCTTGGATCATGTAAAAACAAGGAACCTCCAGAGGCATGGGTACTCAAGACCTGTGACATTAAGACATGGACATCAGAATGAAGACAAGAGGAACTCAGACATCAGGAATTCAGTCAACAGGAACTCGGACAACAGGAACTCAGATGCCAGGCAGGAGCAAGATGCAGTGAAGTCCATGGAGGAGAAGCTTCCAGGAGGACTGACTCCATACGAAGGCAAGGATGAAGTGAGCTCAGAGCCCTTTTGTAGGGCATGACCAGGAACGCCCAGGGAGGAGTTCAAGGAGGGCCACATCTGCGCTGGCCCTTTAAGTCCAGAAGGAAGACGCGGGCCTGCCCCTAAGAGGAGCAGGAAGAGGCCGTGCAGGACCAAGGACAGTGGTGTCTGCCGCTGTGGAGAGCAGAGGGAGGAGACAGAGCAGGCCTCGACTAAGCCCAAAATTGGAGCGACGGTGTCAGCGGCCCCATGCCGCGCTGGAGACTCCGGAGGTGGCGGCTGCCACAAGAGAGCACAGAGGCACGGCCCGCCATGCCAAGGAGTAACATGGGTTGTCTGGGGGCAGCTCCAGGCCTTGGAAAAGGCCCCGGCGTCTGCAGCTCCAGCCGCAGGAGGAGCGCAACAGTACCCCCCCTCCTCCTCAATGGGGGTCCTCTCCCCTCCTTCGGGAGGTAGAACTGGGCAAGGTATCTAGAACAAGGATGGTGCAGGCACCTCCTGCAGGTCGCATGGAAAACGTGGAACAACAGAACACAGAACAAGGGAACAAACAAAGGAATGCAGGAACAAACAAGAGAACAAGAGAACAGGCAAAACGGAACAAGGAACACACAACGGAACAAGGAAACAGACAACAAGGAACAAACAGAGGAGCAAAGAACAAACCAGCGGAGCAAAGAACAAAGAACAGCGGAGCAGGGAACAAGGAACAGCGGCGTAAAGGACAAGGAACAAACGAAGAGCAACAGAACAAACAAGGAACAAGAGAACAAACAAGGAACAAGGGAACAAACGGAGAACAAGGGACAAACAAAGAACAAGGGAAAAAACGAACAAAGGAACTTCAAAGAAGACCTGGGTGGAGATCCAGGTTGGGATCAGGCTGTAGCAATGGTCATCAGGTGGGGTGCAGGCACCTCCTGCCAGTCGTGGAACCCCAACCTGGAATCGCTATGGAGATGAAAGTCTGGATGCAGGCGACTCCTGCAGGTCATGGAATCCAGAACAGCTGGTGCCTCCAGCAGGTTGTAGGAAGAAGATCTCAAAAAAAAATTTGGGGGGGGCAAGACAAAGTCAAAGACAAGACCCGGGACAAGGATAGTTCCACCGGACACATGGCCTTGGCAAATCTGTTGCGCTGCGGTGGAGGCCTTGAGCATCGGACTGCTCGGAGGCCTTGGCAAATCAGTTTCGCTGCGATGGAAGGGAGCGCGCTAGGGGGCGCTCCAAATAGCGGGATGAAGAAAGTGTGCCCTTGGAGCGAGACGAAGCCTTGTCTGGGAGTGGAGCTTGGAAGTCCGGAGACAAGACTTGGAGCTTGGAATACAGGGGACAAGACATGGCGAGCAAGTTCTTTCAGGCGCCCTACACATCCTGTAGACTGGTCGCGGACCACACTGTCCTCTGTGCACCCTACACAGCCGGATGACTGGTCACGGACCATGAGAGGAGCGGGCAAGCTCTGGATGTAGACACAGGTCAGGACAAGTTACCCCTTGGATCCTCCAGAGTCGGAACAGGATACAGTCTTTAAAATATGGAACTTGGAAACCGGAATATCAGATCATGTAAAATCAAGGAACCTCTGGAGGCACGGGTACTCAGGACCTGGGACATCAAGACATGGACATCAGGATGAGGACAACAGGAACTCGAACATCAGGAACTCGGATGCCAGACAGGATCAAGATGCAGCAAAGTCCATGGAGGAGAAGCTCCCAGGAGGACTGGCTCCATACGAAGGCAAGGATGAAGTGAGCTTGGAGCCTTCTTGTAGGGCAGGACCAGGAACGCCTAGGGAGGAGTCCAAGGAGGGCCACACCTGTGCTGGCCCTTTAAATCCAGAAGGAAGACACGGGCCCGCCCCTAAGAGGAGCAGGAAGAGGCAGTGCAGGACCAAGGACAGCGGTGTCCTGCCGCTGTGGAGAGCAGAGGGAGGAGACGGAGCAGGCCTCGACTAGGTCCGACGTTGGAGAGACGGCATCAGCGGCCCCATGCCGTGCTGGAGACTCCGGAGGTGGCGACTGCCACAAGAGAGCATAGCAGCACGACTTCCGGGGGCGGCTCCAGGCCGTGGGAAAGTCCCCGGCTTCTGCAGCCTCTGGGCCACGAAGGTAAGCGCCTCCCGTGGCTCCAGCCACGGGAGAAGCGTAACAGAGACTATGATAAAATAAGGAAAATTGTTAGGAACAAACGGACAAGAGAAATCCAAATAGTTAAAAATTTGCAGGAGGCATAAATGCTGTTTAAAATGACCATTCTTGAGGCCCAGACAAAATGTATTCTGTCATTAAAAAAGATTCAAAGTAAAAACAAACAGGAGGAAGTGACGTCACGCTGGGAAATGGCAGCTTGGGCTCAGAGCTCCTACCCCAGTCCACCAATCTTTTGCAATCAGAGTGTTTTGGCCCAGCAGTGCTAGCAAGAATACTACACGAAGATCTGGGAACACCTTCGGGATGTCACTGAAGAAAAAAACAACCCGATTTGAAACATTTTTCCTTCACTAACCATGAATTAATGAGAGCGGCAAGTATCAAGGAGGAAATGGAGGATGGAAGTATGGGCGCCAAAGCAGACCACGATTCTGATTGTGCCATTGCAAACGGGGAAGAAAGCAAATGTTGCTTACCTGCAACAGGTGTTCTCACAGGACAGCAGGATGTTAGTCCTCACATATGGGTGACATCACAGGATGGAGCCCAATCACAGAACACTTTTGTCAAAGTTTTTAGAACTTTGACTGGCCCCTACTGGGCATGCCCAACATGGCACTAACCCTGCAGGGGTCCCTCTTCAGTCTTATTTAAAAGTTACAGGCAGTGCCGAAAAATAAAATAATAAAACGAACCCAACAGCGCGGGATGGTGGGCGGGTTTCGTGAGGACTAACATCCTGCTGTCCTGTGAGAACACCTGTTGCAGGTAAGCAACATTTGCTTTCTCAGAGGACAAGCAGGATGGTAGTCCTCACATATGGGTGAGTACCGAGCTGAGGATGTTCAAACATGCACCAAATGTAGCCAAAGGCAAGCAACAGGCACAACAACTGGGGCGGAATTTGGTAGAGGGCATCCTGAACCCCACCAGGCAGGCGGAAGAGTGTTGGTACGTCACGTCGTAAATAGGTTACGCAACACAGACTGGCCGAAGATAGAATCTTGTCTTCCAGCTTTGTCTAAACAATAGTGGGTTGTAAAAGTATGGAAAGAACTCCAAGTGGCAGCCCTGCAAATGTCAGGAAGCGGCACCAATTGTAGGTGTGCTACTGAAGTCGCCATGGCCCTCACAGAGTGTGCTTTAACACGGTCTTGGAGTGGAATGCCCACTTGCTGATAGCAAAAGGATATGCAGTCGCCAACCAGGAGGAAAGAGTCTGCTTACCCACAGGCTGCCCCAGTTTGTTAGGATGGAAAGACACAAATAATTGAGTGCTATTCCTGTGGGCAGCTGTACGGTCTAGATAGAATGCTAGAGCCCGTTGCAGTCAAGGGTATGCAGAGCCTGCTCTCCTGGATTGGAGTGAGGCCTGGGAAAGAAGGTAGGTAGTATAATGGATTGATTAAGATGATACTCTAATACTACCTTAGGTAAGAATTTAGGGTGAGTGCGAAGTACTGCCCGGTCTTGCAGAAGTTTAGTGTAAGGTGGATAGGTAACTAGGGCCTGTAATTCACTAACCCTGCGAGCTGAAGTGATTGCCAGAAGGAAAATCACTTTCAATGTGAGATAGCAAAGTTCACATGAGTGGAGAGGCTCAATTGGTGGTTTCATGAGCTGACCCAAAACCAGGTTGAGATCCCAAGAAGGGGCCGGAGGACGCAGTGGAGGCTTGAGGTGAAGCAAGCCTTTCAAAAATTGTGTAACAAGGGGTTGTACTGAGATAGGGACACCCCCGATACCTTTATGGAAGGCGGCTACCGCACTGAAGTTTTAAGACCTGACTCTGACAAGTGCCAGAGGTAGTCTAGAATCTTTGAGATTGGACAGGTAAAGGGATCAAGGGCCTGAGAAGAGCACCATGACGTGAACCTGTTCCATTTGTATGAATACGATTTTCTCGTGGAAGGCTTCCGTGAAGCAATCAAGACACGGGAGACTGGATCAGAAAGGTTAAGTGGCTGAAGGATTAACCTTTCAACATCCATGCTGTCAGGGACAGGGCCTAAAGATTGGGGTGGCAAAGGCACCCGTCATTTTGAGTGATTAGAAGCGGGTCTGTTCCCAGAGGAATGTGCCTGCGAATGGAAAGATCCTGAAGAATTGGAAACCACACTTGGCGGGGCCAGTGGGGTGCTATCAGGATCATGGTTCCCTTGTCCTGATGTAACTTCATGAGAGTCTTCAAGAGAAGCGGAAGTGGAGGGAATGCGTATAGGAGAGCGGTTGACCATGATAGGGAGAACACGTCTCTTGGTGGATAATGTTGGCTGCGAGTAAGAGAGCAAAAATTGCCTACTTTGCGATTCTGGGGTGACGCAAAGAGGTCTATTTAAGGATAACCCCATTTTTGGAAGATGGAGTTCGCTACTGAGGGGTTTAGAGACCACACATGCAGTTGGAAGTTGCGACTCAACTTGTCTGCCAACACGTTGTCCACTCCCGGCAAGTAGGTGGCCCTGAGGTACATTGAATGAGAGAGGGCCTCCGCCCATATCTGTGCAGCTTCCTGATACAGAAGGTCCTGTCCCTCCCTGTTTGTTGATGTACCACATGGCCATCTGGTTGTCCGTCTGGATCAGGATGACTTGATTGGACAGGCAATCCTGAAATACTCTGAGAGCGTATCTTATTGCTCGAAGCTCCAGGAAATTTATTTGGTGTTTGGCTTCCTCTGGAGACCAGGAACCTTGTGTCTGGAGATCAGCCACATGGGCTCCCCACCCAAAGTTGGAAGCATTGGTGGTGAGAATTATTTGAGGGTTTGGCACTTGAAAGGGCAAGCCCTGTAGAAGATTGATGTGATTTGTCCACCAGGTGAGAGACAGACGGAGTGAGTCAGTGATGTGGACAATGGTCAACAGGGGCTGAAGGGACTGTGTCCATTCCAACCTTAGAGTCCACTGCATGACTCTCATGGCCAGGCGGGCCATTGGTGTGACCTGAACTGAGGACGCCATGTGTCCTTGAAGGATGAGAAAACCATGAGCAGTCGTCGAGTGTTAAGACTGCAGGTGTTGTGCCAGAGACACGAGAGTGAGGGCTCGTTGTCGAGGCAGGAAAGCCTTTGCCTGTAAGGTGTCCAAGTCTGCCCCAATGAGATGGGACTAAGGAGGATTTGTCGTAATTGACGAGAAATCTGAGTGAAATTAGAGTGTGTAAGTTGAGATGTAAGGATGACAAAGCGGATTGCTGAGTCAGAGCCCTGATTAACCAGTCGTCCAGATAGGGATAGATGTGGACACCTTGAGTCCTGAGGAAGGCTGCAACTATGACGAGGCATTTTGTAAATACTCGTGGTGCAGATGCTAGGCCGAATGGAAGCACTCGGTATTGATAGTGCTTGGAGCCTACGAGAAACCTCAGGAATTTGCGATGAGATGGAGTTATCGCCATATGAGTTTATGCGTCCTGAAGGTCGAGAGAGCAGAGCCAGTCTCCTCTTTGAAGAAGAAGAAGCAGGGAGCCCAAGGTTACCATCTTGAACTTTTCTCTCTGGGGGTACTTGTTGAGGGCTTGTAGATCCAAAATTGGACGAACGCCTCCCGATCTTTTGGGGATTAGAAAGTACCGGGAATAGAACCCAAGGCTTTGCTGAGGCGATGGTACTGGTTCTATTGCTCTGGACTGGAGTAGGAGGGAAGCCTCCTGTTCCAGGAGCAATGAATGGTCGGATGTTCTCCACGTCATTAGAGATGGGGAATCCGGCGGGATGGAGAGAAAGTTGAGATGATAGCCTTGAGCAATTATTGCTAGGACCCAGTGGTCCGAGGTGATTGATTGCCATATGTTGTTGAAATGGCACAAGCGGCCTCCCACTGGGATATTTGGTAATGGAATCTGGCTGCTGCTCTCTATGCGAGAGTCAAAAACCAGAAGCAGGGCCCGGTTGGGGGGCTGTCGTGGCTTTTGCTTTCGAGTTTGACAAGACTGTGATTTGAGGAATGGTCTTGCAGTGCGGCATCTAGCTGCTGGCGGGTAGGACTTCTTTGGTCTATAAAAAGACTTTTTAGAGTCCTTTCGGAAAGGCTGTTTAGAAGGATAATCCGAAGGAAACAGAGAGAGCTGTCTGAGAGTCTCATGATGGTCCTTTAGCTCAGCCACTGTCTTTTGAATCTGCTCGCCAAAGAGATTGTCTCCTATGCAGGGGAGGTCGGACAACCACTCTTGCACTTCTGGACGAAGGTCTGAAGACTTAAGCCAAGCCCATCGTCTTGCTGAAATAGCGGCTGCAGACACTCTGGTTGCAGTATCAAAGATATCGTAACATGACGTAATCTCATGTTTGCCTGTCTCCAAATCCTTATTAAGTAGGGTGTGGAACTTATCTGGAAGTGACTGAGGCATGGAGGTTGCCAAATCTTGTAGTTGCTTAAAATGACTCTATTATATTGGGTCATATATAGTTGGTAAGCAGCAATTCGGAGGATCAGCACTGATCCTCGAAAGACTCGGCGACCAATAGTATCCAAAAACGTCTGTTCCTTGCCAGGGGGAAAGGAAGTATGAGTTTTGGACCGTTTTGCTTTCTTTTGCGCAGATTCAACCACCACAGATTGGTGATCCAATTGAGGCTTTTTGAAAACCTGGGGCCGACTGCACCAAGTAGGTAGGGTCAGTTTTCCTGTGGACTGGTGCAATGGAGCCAGGATGCTCCTAGTTCTTTTTGAGAAGGTCAAGAAGAACTTGATGGATGGGGATGGAGGTGATTTCCTTGGGCGCATCCAGGAATTGAAGCAACGCCATCATCTGATGTCTGTCGTCCTGTTCCGTCAGTAACTGGAAGGGGACCAATTCAGACATGTCCTTCACAAAGTTTATGAAAGAAAGGTCCTCTGGAGGAGAACATTTTCTACTGTCGGTGGGTGAAGGTGGTGAAGGCAAGTCATCGGTGTCTGGTGAGGAATCATCAGTCCAGGTATCATAAGGATCAGCACCTGTCTCTCTAGGAACTGTAGAGGGACGGGGTAGTTGGATACCTGAAGGTCCCGGTTTAGGCTCCGAAGGCATCGGAGGAATAACCGGAGGCACCGATGAAAGTGATGAAGGCCCCAGCGCAGGCATCGATGGCATCAGTGGATGGCTCGATGGCGCCGATGGGGGTATCAGTATCGATCTCGATGGCTGAGGCAGAACTCCCGAAGGAGGGATGCAGAACAGTGTTCCTCCTCCCGATGATAAAGTCAACGGGGAGGGTACCGGAGCCATCGGTGACCCGGGATCCACCGGAGGAAAAGCTACAATAAGCGCTTCCATCCTCGATAGCAGCGGTGCCAATGCTGCTGGAATCGGGTCGGTGCTCGGTTCCACTATCATAAGAACATAAGAACATAAGAAAATGCCATACTGGGTCAGACCAAGGGTCCATCGAGCCCAGCATCCTGTTTCCAACAGTGGCCAATCCAGGCCATAAGAACCTGGCAAGTACCCAAAAAACTAAGTCTATTCCATGTAAACATTGCTAATGGCAGTGGCTATTCTCTAAGTGAACTTAATAGCAGGTAATGGACTTCTCCTCCAAGAACTTATCCAATCCTTTTTTAAACACAGCTATACTAACTGCACGAACCACATTCTCTGGCAACAAATTCCAGAGTTTAATTGTGCGTTGAGTAAAAAAGAACTTTCTCCGATTAGTTTTAAATGTGCCCCATGCTAACTTCATGGAGTGTCCCCTAGTCTTTCTACTATCCGAAAGAGTAAATAACCGATTCACATCTACCCGTTCTAGACCTCTCATGATTTTAAACACCTCTATCATATCCCCCCTCAGTCGTCTCTTCTCCAAGCTGAAAAGTCCTAACCTCTTTAGTCTTTCCTCATAGGGGAGTTGTTCCATTCCCCTTATCATTTTGGTAGCCCTTCTCTGTACCTTCTCCATCGCAATTATATCTTTTTTGAGATGCGGCGACCAGAATTGTACACAGTATTCAAGGTGCGGTCTCACCATGGAGCGATACAGAAGCATTATGACATTTTCCGTTTTATTCATCATTCCTTTTCTAATAATTCCCAACATTCTGTTTGCTTTTTTGACTGCCGCAGCACACTGAACCGACGATTTCAATGTGTTATCCACTATGACACCTAGATCTCTTTCTTGGGTTGTAGCACCTAATATGGAACCCAACATCGTGTAATTAGAGCATGGGTTATTTTTCCCTATATGCATCACCTTGCACTTATCCACCGATATCGGTGCCGGGGGAACCTGGAGTCGATGGATCGCCTTGTCGATGGCCTCCTGAACCATCCGGTCCAGTTCTTCTCGGAGACCTGGAGCAAGCAGCCCCTGTTCCGGAACAGAAGAAGGAGGCAGAGGCATAGCTGGAGGGACCACCGTTAGAGGTGGAGTTGCGGCTCCCGATGCCCTGTCAGGTGAGGATTGCCTCGGTGACCCGGTCACCAAAAAGGTCGGTGCCTTTTCTGGACGGGGTTTCTTCGGCGGCGGCTCGGACGATGGCAAGGTCAATGGTTTCAATACCTCAATGGTCCGAGACTTTTGGTGTCGATAGCAATGTTTCTCCTTATGATCCCCTCGGTCCTGAGGGGGAGAAGAGGGTGTCGAAGGCTGAGAAGTGATCGACGCCGGGTGGTCACCGGTCGGTGGGTGATGCTGGCACGACGTTGACGGTGCCGGTTCCGATGACATCGATGCAATGGACGGAGTCGGGGTTTGAGCACGGAAGAGAAGTCCCATCTTCTCCATTCTGGCCTTGCGACCTTTTGGTGTCATTAGGGCACATTTGGTGCAGGTCAAGACATCGTGCTCTCGTCCAAGACACATTACACAGAATTTATGTGGGTCTGTAATGGACATGGTAAGAGTACAGTCCGGACACCGATGGAACCTTGACGCCATGGCCATAGAAAAAATCGAGCCACGGTACGGTCGAAGGCCAGTAGGCCGCGAGGGCCAAACTCGACGGTAATCGACGGAAAACGGGTAAAAACTTACCGGAGTACCACGGACTGAAAAAAGTTAATGGAGGGACCCCTGTGGGGCAATTTAACTTTAAATAATTCCGTGAGGAAAATTTCTGTCAGGAATCCTTGCAGAGCTCCTTAACCGCGTGGCTACTGCTGCGCGGAAAAAAGAAGACTGAAGAGAGACCCCTGCTGGTTGCAGGGTTAGTGCCATGCTGGCCATGCCCAGTAGGGGCCAGTCAAAGTTCTAGAAACTTTGACAAAAGTGTTCCATGATTGGGCTCCATCCTGTGATGTCACCCATATGTGAGGACTACCATCCTGCTTGTCCTGTGAGAAAGATGTGTGCTGACATGAGCCAAGTTTAAACAGTGGTTCATGGCAATTAGACAGGACATGGACAGGATTAAATCGGAACTCGGAACCATGGTGGTGGACTTAAGAAGTGATGTCGCAGATCTGGATAGCAGGGTGGAGGAGTCAGGGACCCGACTGGATGAGCAGACCATGGATTTGAGCGCACACCGAGAGGAAATGGCTGGCTTCTCCAGAATGGCAGCAGAGTTGGAAGAAAGCTTGAGGACCTGTAAAGCAGGTAAGGCAGGCTATCTCCGTTTTCGGGGGTACAAGAGTCAGCAGAATTCGCAGACTGTTTTCAGACAGTAAATAGCAACTGTACAATGATTTTAGGAGCAGATGAATCAGCGGAAGGTATACCCTTAATAAAATTGGATCGAGCTCATAGAGCTTTGGGAGTACAGTGTAACAACTTACCTCAAGATATAGTGGCCTGCTTCCATAACTTTACCATTAAAGAGAGTGGCACAACAGGCTAGAAAAATGGGGCAAATCAATTGGAGGAACCAGAAGGTGGAGGTTTTCCAGGACATTTCACCAATTACAATCAGCATGATGGTACAGAGAAGGGCTACCAAAATGATAAGGGGAATGGAACAACTCCCCTATGAGGAAAGACTAAAGAGGTTAGGACTTTTCAGCTTGGAGAAGAGACGACTGAGGGGGGGATATGATAGAGGTGTTTAAAATCATGAGAGGTCTAGAACGGGTAGATGTGAATCGGTTATTTACTCTTTCGGATAGTAGAAGGACTAGGGGACACTCCATGAAGTTAGCATGGGGCACATTTAAAACTAATCGGAGAAAGTTCTTTTTTACTCAACGCACAATTAAACTCTGGAATTTGTTGCCAGAGAATGTGGTTCGTGCAGTTAGTATAGCTGTGTTTAAAAAAGGATTGGATAAGTTCTTGGAGGAGAAGTCCATTACCTGCTATTAAGTTCACTTAGAGAATAGCCACTGCCATTAGCAATGGTTACATGGAATAGACTTAGTTTTTGGGTACTTGCCAGGTTCTTATGGCCTGGATTGGCCACTGTTGGAAACAGGATGCTGGGCTTGATGGACCCTTGGTCTGACCCAGTATGGCATTTTCTTATGTTCTTATGTTCTTAAACATGAAGATATTAAATATCACTGGCTTTTTCTGTTGACCTGTACTTCTCAATTCAGGGCAAAGCAGCCAGAGTGATGTTATAGTTAGAGAGGTTTTGGGTGGACCCTTACACACTGTAGCAGCTGACCATGCCCACAGGGGGAAGTCCCGTGAGGGGCCACAGGTCAGGCTCAGCTCTGGACACATAAACACAGATAGTTCTTTATTTAGACAGTTTGAGAAGCCACCAGAGGTGGCAGTAGTGAGTAGAAGATGTAGCCCGGCTGGGCTAGTATTCCCCAGGGCACTGGAACAGCAGTTTCTCCGGTAGCAGTGCTGTACTGGAGAGAACTGAGAAAGTGAGTACAATAGAACATTCACAAAGTCCCAAGTATGGAGAAGCCCCGAGACAGGGAGGCCTGGTCCTCGAGGAGCGAGTACCAGATCCCTGGAGGTAGAGAGACTTGTTGGCAAAGAACTCACACAGCGGTTCCACGTAAAAGATGGCACTGGTACTGGAACGGGGGCAGGCCCTTGAGGAGCGAGGACCTGGGTCCAGGGAAACAGCTCTGAGGAGTAGATGACGATAGTACTCACTGATGGTATCTGTAGCGAATTCTTCCAAGTAGAAGAGGAGAGAGATGCAGGCAGCGAGTCAGGGAACATGGACCCTCGAGGAGCGAGTACCGGTTACCTGATAGCGACCTGAAAGAAACAAAGAGGCCCCCAAGGAGCGGGTACCCCGTTAGCAGAAAGAGTCCAATAGTAGTTGGAAGGCAGAGTAGCTGGGTACGGAGTGCGAATCCCATCCGTAAGATAACTCTTGCTAACTCAACGGCTAGCAATAAACAGCAGGCTTAAATATCTGGGCAGTGTGATGTCATCACAGGGGGACGCCCCTGAGGAACGCGCCAATGAGGAAATAAGAATGAGGGCCACGCGGCGCATGCGCCCTAAGTTACCTGGAGAGCATAACGGGAGGCAGCGCCCAAGCCGGTCTGGGGATGCCGGAGAGGACGGCAGACGGACACCGCGGCAACCAGACGTCCATCACGAGCAGGAGGCGTCGCAGACAAGGAAAGGTAGGCAGAGTGGAGCCGTCGGGCAGCGACGGTCGCAACAAGTGAAAACGTTGGCAGATGCAGTAATCTTTCTGCATGAGGCTGGAGTGACTGTATCAATGGGAGAAAACACCAGACAGTAATTTGTCTGTCTCAAAGAGGAGGGAGGAACAACCTAAATGGCAAAGAGTACTTGAGGCTGGTAGAAGATTGCACAGACAACCAGGAAGTCCCTCATCATCTGGAACGGCGAGTGTGTGATGGAGATGAAGGGACGGTTTGTTTTGTTTTTAGTATTAAGTTCTGCGATTTCTATGATCTCATATGATGTTGGTTTCTGACACCTGATAGATGCTAACAAGTTGAGGAAAAAGGGGCTGAAACAAAATGGGGTAAGCATGGAAAAGAGTTATTTGGAATGTTGTTGATAGAGATGGGGGTAATTGGTGTGAAGTTCAGGCTGTCTTAAGGCAGGAAAACCCGGGACGGATCACGACTGGGAGAGCCCGGAGCAAAGTCAGACAGCAAAATGTGCCTGGGAGCAGGGGAAAGACTACAACTCCCAGATTCTTAGAGGTACAGCTGAGCCAATGGGAAAGAGAGGACACTGATTAAGCAGCTGAGCTGGGAACCCGTGGCTAACACACACCTGAGTCCATGATTGTAGATCAGGAAGGCGTTCCAGAATGCTTCAAATGGCTTGAAAAGCTGAGCTCCTCAGAGGAAGAGATGGAGACAGAAGTCCCTACAGAGGAAGCTGCTGACTCAGAAATGGAAACAGAGTGAGTAGCACTGTTTAAGGGGGATTTTGACTGTGTGTTGCTGTTTTACTTTTGTTGTAAAGGAATGGGAAGACCGTGACCTGCTGCATAACAGAGGGGAGTTGGGGTGTGTTGTGCATCTCCCAAGCAGGGCGCTTGTGGCTGGCTGAAAAGCCAAGCAAGGGTTTTTACTAGAGATGTGAATCGGAACCGGAACTGGTTCCGATTCTGGTTCCGATTCACATGTGGGTTTTTTTGCATTGGGCCCGATAGCGGTTTTGTTTATCGGCTGCGACCGAGCCGATAAACAAAAAACCCACCCGACCCTTTAAAACTAACCCCTTAGCTTCCCCCACCCTCCTGACCCTCCCCCCCAAAAAACTTTTTACAGGTACCTGGTGGTCCAGTGGGGGTCCCGGGAGCGATCTCCTGCTCCGGGCCGTCCTCCCGCTCCCAGGCCGTCGGCTGCCACTAATCAAAATGGCGCCAATGGCCCTTTGCCCTTACCATGTGACAGGGTATCCATGCCATTGGCCGGACTCTGTCACATGGTAGGAGCACTGGATGGCCGGCGCCATCTTGTGCTCCTACCATGTGACAGGGGCTGACCAATGGCACCAGTAGCCCCTGTGACATAGTAAGGGCAAAGGCTATCGGCGTCATTTTGAATACTGGCAGCCGATGGTCCGAGTGCAGGAGGTCGCTCCCGGACCCCCGCTGGTCTTTTGGCGAGTCTTGTGGGGGTCAGGAGGGTACCCCAAGACTTGCCAAAAGCCCCTGGTGGTCCAGCGGGGGTCCGGGAGCGATCTCCTGCACTCGGGCCATCGGCTGCCGAGGCACCTCTCAGGACTTGTGCAAGCCCTGCAGGGGCAGCGGTGGCCCACGTCGGGGCCTGGGAAATTAAACACGGTTGAGATTCTGCCGAGGAAATGGATCAGTGGACTGGAGCAGCGCTGGATCTCCTCCAGTGAGTGATGTGGCGGCGTCGGTCTTTCACATTTGGGTTTGGGCTGCTGAGTAGCTGGCAATCATTCCTCAGAATGGGAGGAGTACACCATAGAAGAGGTGGTGGTATAACGAGGTGATGGGGGTGGGGATGGGAGGGACTTGGGGGGATTTAGGGTCCCAGAAGAGTGAATGGGTATGTGCTAAAGATCGCAGAGAGTGGCAGTTGGGTATATATGGATTGTCCTAAAGGGGAGTGGTTGGAGATGGACTGAATGATGGTGCACTTAAAAATTATGAACTTGAATGTTAAAGGTCTGAACTCACCTATCAAGAGGAAGTTATTAAGAGAGGCTGAGAGTTTGAAGGTAAATGTAATTTTTTTGCTAGGAGATGTATTTAAAAGCTAGGAATGAGAGATTAATGATGTCAGGAGCCTATCCTACTCAATATTTCACTCCTTCTACCAAGACTATCACGTGGGGATCTTATTTGCAAAACAACTGATAGATGTTAAGACAGTAATAAGGACACTGAAATGAGGTTTTTGATACTGAAAGTGTCCACTCAAAGGGAATTATTTACAATGGTGAACATCTATGCACCTAATGCAGGATTACGGGTTGGATCGAGGGCCATTTGTTAATAGTGAAGACTTTAATATGACATATTTTCCCTTTTTAGATAATTCAGGTGGGGGAAGCTGGGCCTCCAAGGCATAGAAGTCTAAACTGAAGGAATTTATTAATTCCTGGAACTTGATTGATGTCTGGAGACTGAGGAATCCAATGTTGAAAGATTACTCCTTATATTCAAAACCACAAGCATCTTATTCCAGAACATATTTTTTCTTGTTAGATAAAATCTTAGTGGGACATACAATGGGAGCAGTAATATTACCTGATCCGATCATGCATCAGTGTGGGTGGAGCTAAAAAAATAGGGCAGAACCAAATGGGACACAAGTATTGGAGGCTGAATGAAGACTTACTATCCAACAAAATATTTAATGAAGAATTGTTGAAGGATATTCAAGAATACCTGAATATTAATGAAAATTATGAGGTTAATCCAGCTGTGGCATGGGAGTGTATGAAAGCAGCAATTAGGGGCAATTTGGGTACTTGCCAGGTTCTTATGGCCTGGATTGGCCACTGTTGGAAACAGGATGCTGGGCTTGATGGACCCTTGGTCTGACCCAGTATGGCATTTTCTTATGTTCTTAACTAATTTCCAGGGCATCATACTTGAAGAAGGAGAAAGAAAGGGTGCAGTTACAGTTGATGCAGAAGATAGCAAAATTTGAATTAAGGCACAAAAGAAATAGGGAGGGATCCACTCTGGTCTTGTTAGAGACAACACAACAGGAACTAAACAATCTAGACCTGTCAGGGATAGCTTTGCAAATGGAGATGGTCAAACAAAAGTATTTTGAATTTGGCAATCAGGCAGGATGGCTATGAGCTAGAAGTCTGAAGGGGAAGATTATGCAAAATCATATCCTGAAGATTTAAAACAGAGATGGGGGCTATTATCTATGACAGTAAACACTTTGAATTGTTTTACTCAATTTTATGAAGAGCTATATTCTAAAGATAGCAATATTGGTGAGATCAATATTGAACATTTTCTTAGGGACATACAACTCCTTTGTCTTCCCTGCTATTCAACCTACCTATCACCACCATAAGACCACTACAAATCCTCCAAAATACAGCTGCAAGAATACTCACTGGATCTAAAAAACACGACCACATTACCCCCACTCTTATATCACTACACTGGCTCCCAATAAAATCCAGGATAGAATACAAAATACTATCCATTATACACAAAACAATATACGAAAATCAAACAAATTGGCTAAGTGCATTCATAAAACTACACTCACCAAAGAGAAACCTACGCTCAGCTAACAAAGGTCTTTTAACTCCACCTGCTCGATCCAAACATCTTACAACAACTCGAAAGAGAGCCATAACTCTAGGTAGTCCCAAATTCTGGAACAAACTCCTGGTTGAACTTAGAACACAGCAAAGTTCAAAAACTTTCAAAAAAGAACTTAAAACCTGGCTGTTTACCAAAGCATACCAAAACACCCCTTGACCTTTCAGTCAAGTCTTCCCCTTACTGTACATAAGATGAATGGGTTGGACAACCGATTCATGCTAACAAAATCAACAACAGACTGTTACCCAAAGAAGCGACTTAGGTAAACAACCACAGGAACCTTTTTGGAAACTCTGTTAAATATCAATTTAAAATTATCTAAATGATCTACGATGTGTTAAAAATCAAATTTTGTTACCTAAATTATCTACGATATGCTATCTAGATTAACAACCATAATATCCGTTAGCAACTTTGTTATACATTGTTTCTTTGTAAACCGTTGTGATGGCGAAACCGAACAACGGTATATAAAACTCGATAAATAAATAAATAAGAAGCAGGTGAATTATTAAATGCAAAAATAAGAGCAGAAGAGGTATCTATGGTAATATCTGACTTGAAAGCAGGGAAGGTACTGGGATTTGACAGCTTTTCCTCCAAATTTTATAAAACTTTCAAGTCAGTTATCATTAGACCATTAGTAGAGCTATTTAATTATCTAAGGGAAAATGGGGAGTTGTCTCCAGGATCTAATGTAGCCAACATAACAGTTTTGGCAAAAGGCCCAGCAAGACCTGACCTTATGCGGCTTGTACCATCCTATTTCCTTAATAAATGTGGATCTAAAAATCTTGGCAAAGATACTGGCATTGCGAATGGGTAAAATTGCCTCATTATTTATATATGGGGATCAATCGGGTTTTGTCCCTGGCGGATTGGCTGTAGATAATGGGCCGGATTTTAAAAGCCCTGCGCGCCGGCGCGCCTATTTTGCATAGGCCGCCGGCGTGTGCACAGCCCCGGGACGCGCTAAGTCCCGGGGCTTCGTAAAAGGGACGGGGAGGGGCGTGTCCGGGGCGTGTCTGGGGTGAGGGGTGGTTCGGGGCGGGACCGGGGGCATGGCGCCGGCCCAGGGGCGTGGTCGAGGCCTCCGGACCAGCCCCCGGGTCAGGTGATGGTGCGCCAGCAGCCCACTGGCGCGTGCAGATTTACGCCTGCTGAAAGCAGGCGTAAATCTGCCAACAAAGGTAGGGGGGGTTTAGATAGGGCCGGGGGGGTGGGTTAGGTAGGGGAAGGGAGGGGAAGGTGCGGGGGGGGGGTGGAAAGAAAGTTCCCTCCGAGGCCGCTCCAATTTCGGAGCGGCCTCGGAAGGAACAGGCAGCGCGAGCCGGGCTCGGCGCACGCAAGTTGCACAAATGTGCACCCCCTTGCGCTCGCCGACCCGGTTTTTATAAGATAAGCGCGGCTATGCGCGTATCTTATAAAATTCAGCGTACTTTTGTTCGCGCCTGGTGCGCGAACAAAAGTACACGCTGGAGCAAATTTATAAAATCTACCCCAATGTGAGGAGGGTGGTAAATTTGTTGTAGTGGGTGGAACGTCAAGAGTTTTCAGCTGTGATATTGGCCATAGATGAGGAAAAAGCCTATGACAGAGTGCATTGGCCCTTGCTATTCCTATTTTTGAGGAAAATGGGATTGGGTGATTATTTTATAAAGTGGGTTCAAGCATTATATCATGAGCCGAAGGCTTATATTAGGGTAAATAGGGAGTACGCAGAGTTATTCTCAGTGGGGAGGGATACCAGATAAGGGTGCCCACTTTCACCTCTGCTATTTGCACTCTCCTCGGAACCTTTGGCAGCAAAAATTAGGTTACACCCACTTATAAAAGGAGTTTCAGTGGGGGTGAATTGTTACAACATGACATTGTTTGCTGATGATTTGCTGTTTATGGTGACGGATCCTGAGTCTTCTTTGAAAACATTATTAGCTATGGTCCTATGGGACTATTTCAGGATTCAAGGTCAATAAAGATAAGTCAGAAGTCCTGAACATTAACCTGCCCAAGGAGGAGGTGCGTAAACTGCAAAATCAATTGCCTTTTAGGTGGGCCAAGGAGAATGTGAAGTACTTTGGAGTGCGTATTTGTTCAAATTTAGACAATCTATTTGATTGACCATTAGTGGCAAAAATATTTAGAGACCTACAGAGGTGGGAGAGATTACAACTATCCTGGTTGGGAAGAAAACATACTATCAAAATGACCATACTGCCTAGACTTTATGTCTTTCAAACCCTTCCCTGATGAGATACTTAGAGAGTGGGATAGGAAAATGATTGGATTCATTTGGAAAAAGAGGCCACCTAAAGTGGCTAGAAAGGTTCTTTACCAGCCAAAATATTAGGGGGGGATTAGGAGTACCTATACTGGGCTATTATTATGTTGCAGCACGATTGCGGGTAGTGCTGGAGTGGCATTATATGAATAAACAGAATATTTGGATAGTCCTAGAACAGGTTATGGTTAGGGGTTCCCTTTCTTGCTAGTCTTGTATGGGTGCGAGGGGACCTGACTGAGAATCTTAGAAGGGCATCAACTTGCACCAAAATTACTTTAGCACCATGGGTTAAATTTTGAAAACTTTTAGGGGGAAAAGCAAGATAGCCGCTGCATGAAAAGGTCGGCAAGACGCTCTCTCCTCGTTTCCTAGAATTTCCTACCTTTCCACCTAAACCCCCTCCACTGCCACTTCCAATTCCCTTACCCCTTCTAATCCGTTGATGCATCCTAGGGAATTGCTGATTTTGTAAATTTGTTAATTTTTTATTCTCAGTTTTTTTAACACAGTTCCTATCAATTTCTCTCTCCCCTAGCACTTCACTACCTTTCTCCTTCCCGCAACTTCTGCGCTTACTGTCACCTGACCCCCATCCTCTCCTTTTTCCTTCACTGCTCCACCTCCCCCCTCCCTGTTATTTGTAATTTCCTCTTCCTCCTTTACAATGTTGATTGTGAACCGGCATGATATGTCCTATGAATGTCGGTATATTTTAAAAGCATTTAAATAAATAAATAAATAAATAAAATAAATATCGAAGAAGAATGCCTCATTCAAAAAGAAAAGCTAAGGGAAGTAGTTACTTCGTCTCCACTATCCGACAATCAACAAACGAGAATTGAGACTTTCTTTGCTGCCGTAACAGGGAACCAGCCGGAGGAAGTAGCCGCTACAACTGCCGAGGCAGAGCGGGCAGCTGCGTTGATGGCTGATGAAATCACTCTGAGCCCCAGCACACCGGCAAGCCCCCCATCTCTTATCCCACCCAACACAGCGTCATTAGAGGTGAGTCCCCAAATATTTGGAATTATGACTTTACCTGTTTCTCAACTTGGACTTGAACTACCGAGGGGTGACTCATCCAGACGCAGTGAGGAGAGGGAAATGGAAACCATCAAGGAGATAGTGCGAGGGAGCACTTCAGGAAGGGAAGTTATGGCAAAAAAAACCACTTACTGACATATTGCCTCCGATGGATACTCTCTGGTATGCAATAAAGAGCTTGGAAACAGCAATGTTAAATCTTACAAAAATAACTCGAATCAAATGTGAGATTTTTGAATATTGAAAAAGAAATGAATCTTCAAGTGAATAAGATCCAGCAATTAGACACGAGAGTTGAAAAAATGGAAAAAATACAGACTGAGATATTAAGAGTTGGTGATGTGAATTTAAAGAGGCTAGAGAACTTGGAAAACCAGACAAAACTCCTGAATTTAAGAGTTCTCAATTTTCCATTTATGAGAGAAATTTCTGCTTATGAAATGTTCAAGGCTTACTTGATTAAAATATTAAAGTTCCCAGAGGAAGGATTACCTGTTGTTTCAAGAATCTACTATTTACCATCAAAAGAAAGGAAAAAGGAACATAAGAACCTGTCATACTGGGTCAGACCAAGGGTCCATCAAGCCCAGCATCCTGTTTCCAACAGTGGCCAATCCAGGCCATAAGAACCTGGCAAGTACCCCAAAACTACGTGTATTCCATGTTACCATTGCTAGTAATAGCAGTGGCTATTTTCTAAGTCAACTTAATTAATAGCAGGTAATGGACTTCTCCTCCAAGATCTTATCCAATCCTTTTTTAAACACAGCTATACTAACTGAACTAACCACGTCCTCTGGCAACAAATTCCAGAGTTTAATTGTGCATTGAGTGAAGAACTTTCTCTGATTAGTTTTAAATGTGCCACATGCTAACTTCATGGAGTGCCCCCTAGTCTTTCTACTATCTGAAAGACTAAATAACCGATTCACATCTACCCATTCTAGACCTTTCATGAGAACTGAATATTGATTTAAATTTAACTCAAATATTAGAAATGTCTGTAGATACTGAAATTACAAATAGAACAACTTTGTTTGTTTCATGCACGTTTATTGCAGAGAGCTGATAATGAAAAGATTCTTGCGCAATCGCACAGAACTTTTTCATGGCAGGAAAATCTGGATATTCATGGATATATCTAGACCCACACAAGAAAGGCGGAAAAAAATTCTATCTATGCAACCAGAAGTGACAGCCAGAGGAGCCAGTTTTAATCTTAGATATCCCAGCAGGTGTATCATAAAATATCAAAATTCCAAATATATATTTTTTGAACCCATACAATTGCAAAGGTTTTTGGGACCATTAACCCCTAATATTCCAGTTGTGTGACCAGTGCAAGTTATGTTTGTCACATATTTATTCATTCAGCGTGCTGGTTATAAACGTTGGAGATTATTTGTAATTTAATAACCACTCAATTATTTTCCCCCATGGATTACTTAGAAATTACAGATATGAAAATGCTGTTAATGTGAGCTGATGAGAAATTGATATGGTTTGATTTATGACATATCTGTTATTGGCAAAATATCTGTAAGACATAATGTTGAAAATGATAAATTAGAAATTAAAAAAAATAAATAAAATTTAGAAAACTTTTGGTGGGAGACAAACGTTATTGGCATAGAACCCCTTTTCTATATAATAAAGATTTTCCTCCAGGAATTTCTAAAGGTGTGGCAGATAGATGGTTGGCAATGAGTCTGGAAAGGATAGGAAAAATGTGGGATGGAAAAGGGGTATTGTTGTTTGATGTTGGGCCATAGTAATGCACTAACTGGCGGATTTTAAAAGCGCTAAGTGTACCAAAGCTGAGAGAAACGCGTGTGACTTGGCCCAGCATGTGCCACACGGATTTTAAAAACCATGCGAGTATACACATATCTCCTGGTACATGCACAAAATAAAAAGTTCAAAAAGGGCGGGGTCTGGGTGGGGCAAGTCTGTATCATGAAGTCTATACACAAGTATTTACACGCTTAATTGCGTCCCAGGTTCCACTACCGTGTAACTTTACTTCTGCTATGGACAGCATGTAAGTAATAAAATAACAAAAACTAGGCTAGTTAGTGGGGTTTTAAGGGTCAGGGCTAACAGAGAGGCAAATGTGCTGGGGGGTTTAGGAATTCTTCTCCTTCATTTGGGCACACTAAAAATGAACTGGGAAAACAGGTAATTGCGTCAGTGCCCGAATCTACTAAAATTCCCCCCTTACATGCTCAAGTCGACATTTGTGCGCACATGCACGCATCAATATAAAGTCATGCACACGTGCATAAAGCTGATTTTATAACACGTGTTATAAAATTGCCATGTCCATGTGCACACACTGGCTAATGTGTGCCCGCGTGAGGCTCTTAAAATTCACTTTTAGGAGGGGGAGTAGGGACTGTACAACAGAACTTTATTTGAGACACTGCAATAAAGCAGATGGGATCTCTAAAGCAATTTTAAAAATCTATGCTCTGCTGTTGGGAGGAATGGCTTCTAAACCAATACATATAACAGCTTAGGAAATAGATTTGGGGGTGGATCTGAAAGGATGCATGGGATCTCTGTTTTCAGCTAACAGGGAGAAGTTCAGTTTCCTCAAATATAGTGGAGAATGATTACAAGATTCTATACAGATGGTATCTGACCCCAGTTAAGTTAAATAAGATGTTTCTTTCAGTTTCAGATCTTTGTTGGCAGCGTTGTGGAGGGAAGGGTGATTTCTTTTATTTATGATAGACATGTCCCAAAGTGGTGAGGTACTGGGACATGATTGCAGATGTAATAGGTGAGATCACGTGACGTAAGGTGGGGAAGAACCCTAAATTGTTATTGATCACCATGGAAGTGGGAGATCTGGGGGACAAAATGAGGCATCTGATACTACATATAATTGCAGTGTCTAGATGTGAATTAGCAGCTTGGTGGCGAAAGGAGGATGTTCCACTAAAAGAGAATAGACAAGTATGATTGGCCAGAGTTTTTATGATGGGAAAACTTTACTGCTATATTGCACGATACTCTTCAAACATTTGAAAAATCTTGGGTAATCTTGGGTAATCTTGCCTGAAAAGAAAACGGAGGTTAGCATCAGATAGAGCAACTGAATGTTTCCATATGAATGTGATGCCCTTGTATTGCAGTAGTTTCTTGGGGGACACAGGGGGATTGGAAGATGGGGGGTACAAGGGAGGGAGGATAGGGGTTTAGGGGAGGAAGGCCCGGCGGCGCGCATAAAGCCCCGGGACATGAGTAAGTCCTGGGGCTTGAAAAAATGGGTGGGGCGGTGTGGGGGCAGGGCAGGGCGTGGCCAGAGGCCTCTGCAGGGCTGCTGGGCCGGGGGATCGCACGCCGGCAGTCAGCGGGTGTAACTTCTACAACAAAGGTACGGGGGGGGGGGGGGGGGGGTTCTTTAGGACTGGGGGCGGGAGGAAAGTTCCCTCCAAGGCCATTTCGATTTTGGAGCAGCCTTGGAGGGAACGGGGAAAGCCAGCTGGTCTCCCTGAGGGCTCAGCGCGCGCAAGTTGCACTAGTGTGCACCCCCTTGCGCGCGCCGACCCCTGATTTTATAACATGCCTGCAGCTGTGTGCGCATGTTATAAAATCGGGCATACATTTCTGCACACCGGGTAGCATGCACAAATATAGGCCACGTGCGTTGGTTTTAAAATCTGCCCCAAAATATTAAAGACAAAAAAGTACTAAATAAGGAGGCAAATAGAGAAGGAAAATATGTTTGTAACATTTATTAGCCAACTATTTTGTTCATTACGGGGCAGATTTTCAAAGGGGTACGCGTGTAAGATATGCGCGTACCCCCCGAAAACCTGCCCCAAGTTCCCCCTGCGTGCGCCGAGCATAAGTCCCGGGGCTTTCCTGAGGGGTGTGTCGGGGCGTGTCAGGGGGGGCATGTCACAGCGGCGTGTCATCCGGGGGCAGGGCCGCAGGCATGGTTCCGGCCTGGGGCATTTCGGGGCGTGGCCAAGGCCTCCGAAACTGCTCCCGGGCTGGGGAATCATGCAGCCGGGGCAGGCGTAACTTTTCAAACAAAGGTGGGGGGGGGGTTTAGATAGGGCTGGGGGGTGGGTTAGGTAGGGGAAGGGAGGGGAAGGTGCAGGGGGGTGGAAGAAAAGTTCCCTTCGAGGCCGCTCCGATTTCGGAGCGGCCTCAGAGGGAATGGAGGCAGGCTGCGCGGCTCGGCGCACGCAGGCTGCCGATTTTGCGCAGCCTTGCACACGCTGACCCCGGATTTTAAAAGATATGCGCGGCTATGCACGTATCTAGTAAAATCCAGCGTACTTTTGTTTGTGCCTGGTGCGCGAACAAAAGTACACGCTCGCGTATTGTTTTGAAATCTGCCCCTACATGTATGATTTTATGACATGATCATTTTTACTGTTTTCTCGTTAGAATTTGAAGATGTTGAATGTTTATATCGATTGGTTGTTAATTAACTTTAAATTATAAAAAAAAGTAAAAACAAACAACTGCCAGCATGGTTTAACAGTGAAGTCAAAGAGGTCATTAAACCAAAAGGGCATTGTTCAAAAAAATGGAAAGCAGACCCAAATGAGGAAATCAGGGAAAGGCATAAGCACTTGCAAGTTAGATGTAAAAAAGTAATTAAACATGCTAAGAAAGTATTTGAAAAGAAGCATGCCATAGAGGTAAAATCAATTAATAAAAACTTTTTTCAGGACATTTGAAGCAAAAAGCCAGTGAGGGAGTCAGTTGGGTTGCTAAAGGGGTGGTCAGGAAGGACAAGGAAATAGCAGAAAAACTAAATTAATTCTTTGCCTCTGTCTTTACAGAAGAGGATGTCAGGGTCATACCCACACCGAAAACATTTTCGAACATAATAACTCAGATTGACAGATGAAAGAAAAACAAATCACTGGGACTGAATGGTTTTCACCCCACAGTTCTAAAGTTACTAAAAAATGAAATGTTTCTGGTGATTTATAAGCTATCATTTAAAACAGCCATAGTATCAGAAGTCTGGAGGGTGGCCAATGTGACACCAATTTTTAAAAAGCACTCCAGGGGCAATCCGGGAAACTATAGACCGATGGGCCAGACATTGGTGCTCGGCAAAATGGTTGAAGATATTCTTAAAAAAAAAAAATTACTGATCACATAAAAAGACATGGTTTAATGGGGGAGAGTCAACATGAGTTTTGCAAAGGGAAGTTTTGCCTTACCAATTTACTACATTTTTTTGAGGGTATAAATAAACATGCAGACAAAGGTGAGCTGGTTGATATAGTGTATTTGGATTTTCAGAAGGTATCTGACAAAGTCCTCATGAGAGACTCCACAGGAAATTGGGATGTCATAGGATCAGAGTCAGTGTCCTGTTGTGGTTTTGAAACTAGAAACAGAAAACAGAGGGTAGGACTAAATGGTCATTTTCCAAATGGAGAAGAGTCATTAGTGGAGCGCTCCAGGGATCTGTATTGTAGTCCTGGGGGAATTCTGCGCTACTGCAGAGCACAGAATTGCCAAATTCTGCACAGAAAATAGCAGAGGAGACCCCGGCATGCCTCGAACAGAGCGCACGAAGGCGAAGGCCCGTGTGTGCAGCAGGATATGCTCCGCTCGCGGCAAAGATGAAGGCCCGGGCGTGCTGTTCATGGTGAAAATGGAAGGCCCCCATGTGCCGTGAATGAAGTGTGCTGCACTCGCGGCGAAGATGGAAGGTCCCCATATGCGGTGAACGGAGTGTGCTCCGCTCACGGAGAAGATATAGGCCTGGTGAGAGAGAATGTGGGTGTGTGAAAGGAGAGGGAGAGGGGTGTGAGAGATGGGAGGGTAAGAGAGAGCATGGGAGGTAAGAGAGCAGGGAGGGATGCTTGAGTGTGGGTTTCAGAGAGAGGGAGCCTATATGAGGAGATTGTGAAGAAGTGTGTATGTGTGTGAGAGATTGGGAGCTCATGTGATTGAAAAAGGGATTGTGTGTATGTGAGGGTGCTAGCCTGTGTGAAAGGATTGTGTATGTGTGAGACAAAGCCTGTGTAAAGGGGTGCGTGAGAGAGAGACATAGGTAGCCTGTGTGAGGATGTTTGTGTGAGAGAGAAAGGGAGCTTGTGTGCATGTTTGTGTGAGAGAGAAAGGGAGCTTGTATGTATGCAAGAGAGAGGGCCCTGTATGAGGGGATGTGTACGAGAGTGTGAGGGAGCCTGTATGAGGGTGTGTGTATGTGTACTAGAGAGAGGGAGCATGTGTGTGAGAGAGGGAGGGACAGAGGGAGCCTGTGTGAAGGGGTCAAACTCTGGGACTGGCGATAGAGTGAAGGGGTTGAGCCTAGAGGTGGAGGGGAGAGATACTGGCAGGTGGAGGAATTGAGGCCTGAGAGGGCAAAGTGGCCAGGAGAGTAGGGAGAGTGAGTGGGACACTCTTACAGTGTATTTCTAGGGAAATTCTGCTCAAAATATTTAAAATTCTGCATCTTTAAGTAATAACTTTTTTCTGTATTAATTTAAAATGTAATTTCTTAAAGACTGTCATGTAAATTGTGTTATTTTGACCAATACAAAATTTGCAGAATTTTGCAGAATTTTAATTTTTTTGGCGCATATATGATCTGGAGAAAGGAATGATGAGTGAGGTGTTCAAATTTGCAGAGGACACAAAATAGTTTTGAGTCATTAAAACAGCAGCAGATTGTGAAGAATTGCAGATATAATTTAATGTGGACAAATGCAAAGTGATGCACATAGGAAAAATTAATCTCAACTACAGGTACACAAGCAGGGTTCTGTGTTAGGAGTCACCACCTAGGAAAAGGGCCTTGGAGTTTTTGTGAACAATTTATTAAGCTCTTCAGCTCAGTGTGCAACACCAGTCAAAAAAGGCAAATAGAATACTAGGAATTATTTGGAAAGGAATAGAGAACAAAACTGAAAATATCATAATACCTTTGTTTAGATCCATGATGTAATCACACCTTGAGTATTGTGCACAGTTCTGGTCACCCCTTCTCAAAAAACGACAACATTGACGTATACAAAGTACAGAGAAAGGTGACAAAAACGATAAAAGGGATGGAAAAGCTCCCTTATAGAGAGAGGCTAAATAGATTAGGGCTCTTTAGCTTGGAAAAGAGATGACAGAGGGGATATGATTAAGATTTATAAAATCATGAGTGAGGTGGAAAGGTAAATTTGAAACAGTTATTTACCCTTTCAAAAATCACTAGGACTACAGGACATGCCATTAAACTGGCAACCGGCAGATTTAAAACAAATCATAGAAGTATTTTTTTGCGCACAATCAAGCTATGGAATCTATTGCCAGAGGATATGGTCAAGGCAACTAATATAGTGAGGGTCAAAAGAGGACTGGACAAGTTCCTGAAGGAAAAGTCCAGAAACAGTTATTAGCCAGGTAGACTTGGAAAGTCAGCACTTATCAATGGGAGTGAGTTCAAGAAATAAATCAACTATTGGAGATCTGCTGGGTACTTGTGACCCGGACAAGCCACTGTCAGAGACAGGATGCTGGCTCGATGGACCTTGGTCTGAGCCAGCAAGGCATTTCTTATGGTTTTATGATCATAATTTAAATGATTTTTTACCACACCTGCAACTTTTCTCCAACATGGTAGAAGAGGGAAGAAGGCTAAGATTATTTCAATTTCTTTATTTAGGAGATTCAAAATAATAAGACAAGATAAAAAAAATTCTTAGGAAAAGAAATAGAGGAGAATATCGAAAAATCCACAAAAATGCAAAAAATATAGCAAGCAACCAACTACAAGAGAGAAAAATGTTATTTTGCTTTTGTGGAAGAATAACGGCAGTGACTGTGCGGAAGCAGCTGTGCATGCTCAGAAAGACTTGTACATGTTCCTGAGCTCTGAGAGGGAGCATGTTTCTTCCCTGTCAGCTCTCTTATGTCAACGTCACCCACTTATGTGACTGAATTCGTCCTGCTTGTCTAGGGAGAAAAACCTAGAGACTGGATGAGCTGGATAATATTTTTTCGTCATCATTTATTATGTTACAATGTATTTATTTCCAGGCAAGACTGATTCTCTGCAGCCGTGTGATATAGCTGACCCTCTGAAAGGAGCTTCTCATGCAGAGGGCTCACAAATTTCTCTCACTAAAGTCTGAATCAGGGCCTAGCCCAGTGACGAAGCTGAGGCCAAATGTCTTGAACTAGTTATGCTCTTCTGTAGAGGAAGAGACTGAAGTGTAGAATAAAGACATGAAATTACAGACCTTGTTCCAGCTAATTAAGGAGTCCTGGGGTGGAGCAGAGAGTAGCTGCCAGTACATTGTTTTATGTCTAGAATGGCACAGCACATCACTCACATTCCTGTGCGCTGGGCCCCCTGACCCTGCATACAATGTCTTCATTTACTGTGCTACCCCCGTTCAGCTCTGCTGGGAGGGAAGCCAGATCCTGTGATCAGAGCTTCAACCATTTACAGCTGTCTATTTGTAAGCCACTCACCCCTCTAAATGCACAAAAACATAACACAGATCCAGAAGGATCTGATTCATGGCACCACTGAAAAGTACATTAAAAAAGATATCTCACAAACACAAACTCACAATATTACTGAATACACATTGAAAAAAAAACGATATTTCTTACCATATTACTTTTTTTTTACAACATAAAGGGTGTTAAAAGGTTACTTAGCTGAGATTCATTATAGACAAAGTCTGCATAAGGATGGTTGGTGTATGTAAGTGGGATAGAAGAGCAAATCACCACAGCTGAGACAGGGTAGAAAGGCTGCTCAAGTAGAAGACATTTCAAATCATCAAGGCTGGAGTATTTGTAACAGACACATTGTTGGTTAAATAACGACTTCGGTGTTCATCAATTTAACCTACAATGCATCTGATACAAATAGTCTAGCTTTCGTATCCACAAACTTGCAATCATACTGCTAAAAATATTCAGACACAGCCAGCTAATAGGTTAGCCATAAAAAATGTATCCGCTAAGTTAAACAGGATATTCAACAACACAGCTATCCTGTTAAATATCTAGTATTTGCAGTTATTTAACCAAATAAGTCTTATCTGGCTAAGTTTAGATCTGTAATTTATCCGGTTAACTTATCTGGATAAGTAGCGCCCCCTAATTTTGCCCACATTGTTGCGCTGCGGAGGAGGCCTTGAGCATAGGAACGCTCGGAGGCCTTGGCAAATCTGTTGCGCTGCAATGGAAGAGAGCACTAGGGGGCGTTCCCCATAATGGGACGAGGGATGTGGGCCCTTGCCGCGAGACAAAGCCCAGTCTGGAAGTGGAGCTTGGAACTCTGAAGACAAGACGTGGAGCTTGGAACACAGGGACGAGACATGGCGAGCAAGGTTCCTCAGGCACCCTACACAGCCTGTAGGCTGGTCATGGACCACACTGTCCTCTGCGTGCCCTACACAGCCGGATGGTTGGTCATGGACCACGAGAGGAGCGGGCAAGCTCTGGACGTAGACACAGGTCAGGACAAGTTACCCCTTGGATCTTCCGGAGTCGGAACAGGAAACAGTCTTTAAAACCATGGAACTTGGAACCGAAATCTCAGATCAGGTAAAAGCAAGGATCCTCCGGAGGCACACGGGTACTCAGGACCTGGGGTAAGATGAAGACATCAGGATTGGAACAACAGAGACATCAGGACTGGAACAACGGAGACATCAGGAAGACAAGGACGGAAGCCAGGCAGGAACAAGATGCAGCGAAGTCCATGGAGGAGAAGCTCCCAGGAGGACTGGCTCCTTGCCAAGGCCAGGATGAACTGATTGAGGAGCCCTTTTGTAGGGCTGGAACAGGAACGCCCAGGGAGGAGTTTCCAGAGGGCCACATATGCGCTGTCCCTTTAAGAAGGGAAAAGAGGTGCAGCCTCACCCCTTAGGGGAAGGGGCGGGACCAAGGAGAGCGGCCATGCTGCCGTGCCGGGAGAAGCAGGCCCTGAGGCGTCGGAGCGGCTCCTGCCACGAAGAGGAGAAGGAGAGCGGCTCCTGCTGGTGAAGAGGAGCTCTGGAGCGGCCCACCAGCCGCAGAAGAGGACGGCGTTGATAGCGGCCTCCAGGCCGCAGGAGGAAGACCAGTCAGCAGCTCCACGCTGCAGGAAAGGCCCTGGCTTCTGCGGCCTCCGGGCCGCAAAGGTAAGCGCCTCCTGTGGCTCCAGCCGTGAGAGGAGCACAACACACATGCCACCCACTGACTATCCAGCTAACTATTTAACCAGATAAGTGACTTTTCCAGCTAAGTAGCATTTGAATATTGGGCTCAAAGTCTTTCCTGTATCTAAACTTAGAATGAATTATAAACTTAGAGTAAGCATCTCGCCAAGATAAACAGTTCCTCCAACTGACAATTACAATTTACAATTGTTGTCTCACCAAAAGAGAAGTACTCACACCTGTCAACTAGCTCAAATTTCCTTCTTCCTGGTTTCTTTTTTTCTGTCTTCTTCTGCACTCCCCCTATTCACTGCTTCTGTCTCTCACAAATCTGAAACCTACCTCCATCTATGAGAGGAACCTGCATGCACCCCCCCCCCCCCCGTCTGCTGGAGATTCCTGACACTTGGAGTTCCTAGAACTCTGGGATGGTCACGTGTACAGCTGATTATAGTTCTGAGGTTTATGAAGAGACTGTGGGATTTTATTTAGACGGGCTCTGGAGAAATAGCTCAAATTTTCAGGGGTCACAGATTTGCTTCCATTGTGCCACAGAGGGGTACAGAAAATTCCTTTGTTTCCTTCCCCAGTGCATGAGCTGCCTTTCTCTCCTCCACCTGGATCCAACAAAGACAGAGCTGACTTATGCGGACACAAGGACCACAGCAGCTCTTAAGGCTCATGAGCAGGAAAAAGAAGCAAGGCTTTACAGCTGCTGCTGCTGCTTCCAAACTCCTGCTGCTGACTGGTTCTGCTGAACACAGTGAAGCAATCAGTTGCAGCAGGCAGGGATAAAGTAGCTGCTGCTCAGCAGTACGTTTGGCACCAGCAAAGGGGTTGAAGGGATGAGAGATGAAAAAGTTCTGGGGGAAGAACAACTAAGGATAGAAAGAAGCAAGGGGAGAGAGAGAGAAAAGGAAGAGCAAGGGGAAAGAAGGGTACAAGGGGTAGGGAAAGGGAAAGGGAAATTGGGCAGAAAAAGTGGGAAAAACAAGAGGAGACAAGGAGACAAGAGAGTAACCCCCTCTCCCCTCCAATCTACACTAATCTTAGGACGAGAATAGCTCAAACATTCCCAGCTATACACATGGACCTAGGCTATGGCTTCATCTGCACTCCCTACTATCCAGGCCATCCTACATTTACTGCTATCAGTTATTGGCATCAGGATTTCATTTCCTGTTTTCACTAAAAATCCTTCAAATGGTTGGCGGCATTTCTACAGGACTTGCAATGAGCTACTTCCTGCTGTGGCCAGCCATACAGCATCTACTCTCGCTTGCCCTGGGGAGACTAAGAGAAATATGAACTGACTAAGAATGGATTCAGAGGGCCTATCCTCTGCTGCCTAAACAGCTGAAAACTTTGTTGGAATGTTAGAGGACTGGAATCAGGGAATGGTAAAAGGATAAACACTTTGCATGACCTCAGGCTCACTCAGCCCCTTTTGCAGTCAAATTTCAGCCGAGGTTTGAGCTCTGTATAGTCATACAGCACTCTGCCTTGTGCCTTCGGAGGATAATTTTATAACTCTGCACAGTAAGGTCTTCACATATCTTTTATGCACAGACTTTACCCCAAATTTTAGAAGTAAACTTATAAACGCAAGTGCTGAGCATGCACATAAAGTCACCTGTACAAAGCTAAAGCTGAACTACAGCAGGCATGACTTGTGCAGGTGAACTTATGCACATACTGTTTAAAATCAAAATGTATGTGTGCAAGTTCCAACTCCATCCGTCTTCCCACTCCGCATAAGTGTGCGTGAAACCGCGTATTTTTACACAAATTGAGCCCCAGGTTATTTTAATACAACAATTTACAACTATAAATGACTTTGAAAGTTCAGTTCTTAAAAGCAGTGCTGTGCTGAGGCATGTGGCTTGGAGAGGGCATGCCCTTACAGGTGCTGAAAATACTGAAAGCCATTCACCTAGTCAAAAATAAAAAATGTGGAACCCAATCTCTCTCTCTCTCCCTCTGCTGCAGTAAGAGAACTGCACAGCTGTCTATCCCAGACAGCCTCACATTGTCCCTGCCCAGCTGTGCCTTATTCTCTTGCTCTGCTTACACAAGGAGACCCAGAAAGCCACATCGAGGACCACTCCCCTGCCCAATCTTTTCAAATTCCACAGGCCTGCAGGAATCAAAACTAAAAGGAAGTATTACTGAGAATGGACAGCGAGGATCCCCAGCACTCTTCACCTTACTATGGAGATAGTAACAGTGCGGGTACAGTGCATATTGTTAGGGCCCAGCAGGGATGCCCCGAGAGTTCAACTCCCCCCAAAAAATTGCTTCTAGTATTGACTGCTGTCTGACTCCAGACCAAGGCCTGACATACTAACAGAAGTTAATACTCTTCAGTCTTTTCAGCACATGGTAACTGATCTAGCTTCTGGATCTCCAGCCAAATTCCTAAGAAACTTTTAGACCAAGTCCAGACAGAAGCAGGCAGATCCAGTTCAGATTTGTCTCTCAATCCCTAACTCTCCACATGCAGCCCTTCCTTCCCCTGACAGCCAGCCCAGGTTCCCCCCAGAGGGGGGGGGGGGGGGGGGTGGTGATAGAGACAGACCACACACACACACACACAGGTAGAAAAAGACAGTCATTGCTCAGCATCTTTTACATGACAAAGACTAGGAGCTGCAGTTTACTGCCTTCTCAAAGAGACAGCATCTGCAGATAGCTCTTCTCAGGGTGAGACCAAGACAGATGCATTGTCTCTTGAAGAGAAAACAAAGAGCAGTTTCACCTGAGGGGACGCCCCAGCAGAGACCATATCTCAGACATGTACTTACTTGTATATTTGGGAAGGGAGGAATTCCAACCAGACAGAAAGTGACTCCATTCATTTGCCAGTCAGAGGGAGGAGAATGTTGAATTCCAGAGGCTGCAGATCGTCCGAATCTTTCACTATGTCAAGGTCTCCCTCTCTCTCCTTCAAACTTGTGCTGTTCAGGTGTCTCTTTCTTGAGATTGAACTATCTCTTCTTCTATCCTGTGCAGGGTATCTCTTTCTGTCCTTGATTGGGATCTCTTTGTCTCTCCCCTGGGTTCTCTTTTGCCCTAAACTTTCTAACTAAAAAGGCAGCTCCTCCAGAGGGAAACACTGGAAGCTTTAGGTCACAAAGGCAGCAGTGAACTGCTGCAAAACTGAGAAAGAACCTCCCCCCAACTCTCCCTAAGGACAAATTTCCGGGATTCTGCCTAAAGAGAGCAAGGACAGTCTTGCAACAGCACAGTCACCACTAGAGACAACCAGAGAGCCACTCACAGGGAAAAAGAGCATTCAGTGACAGAGAAAGGTACAAATCACTCAGAAACAAAAAAACGCTTAGAAAAACCAACAAAACAGACAAATGCAAGTTCTGTAGTACAGAAATGGAAAAAGTCGCACATCTCATTGCTGGATGTAGCATGCTGATATCAGAAGGCCTGTATACAGAAAGGAAGAATAAGGTGGCACTGCTCATCCACTGGAAACTGTGTAAATACTGTAACATTACTGTACCAGAAAGACCCTGAAATTGCAGAGAACTGCAGAGAATGAAGATCACCTGAGAAATTTCCATTCCAACTGCTAAAAAGCTCTGTACTAGAAAACCAGACATTGTGAAAAACACAAGAGCGGTATTGCTAAGAGGTATCAGTACCATGCAACTATTCTACTACTACTTATCACTTCTATAGTGTTACTTGACGTATACGGCGCTGTACAAAAGCACATAAGAGACAGGCCCTGCTTAGTAGAGCTTACAAATCTAATCAAGACAAACATACAGGGCAAAAGAGACTTTAAGAATTTAATTCAATAAGAAAATAAAGACAATTAATAAAGCTATGAGTGAGATAAACAGGGGTCAAGATTTAAAAGCAGCCTCAAAAAAGGTGGGTTTTTAGACTGGCTTGTAATCAAATGAGAGAGGGGAGCATGATGCACCACCTCAGGAAGTCTATTCCAAGCACATGGTGCAGCCAGCTGGAAAGCACAGAGTTGGGAGTTGGTGCTGGAGGAAATAGGCATAAATCAGAGTGATTTGTCCAGTGAGTGGAGTTCATGAGGAGGGTTGGAGGGTTGGAGGGAGAGATAAGCGGGAAGAATCAGTGAAATGTGAAGGCTCTTGTAAGTAAGAAGAGCTTGAAACTATAACAGAAACAGACAGGATGCCAACGTGACTTGAAGACGGGGATGTATGACTGTAATGACTTTGGCAAAAGACAGGACATGCAGCTGAATTTTAGATAGAGTGCAGTGAAAAGAGATGTTCACTGGAAGACCTGTAAGGAGCAGGCTGCAATACTCTTAAGTGGGGGTGTTTAAAAAAGAGGATAAGCGTCTGGTATTTATTTATTTATTTATTTATTTAAAAGTATTTATATACCGCTTTATAAAAAAATTAATTTTTTGTCAAAACGGTTTACATTAATTAAAATAACATTTTAAAAGAACATCAAATTAAAATAAATTAAAATATACAAAAATTAGTCAATAGCTAGAAAAATTTGGCTTGAAAATAAAATCAAATTAATTACTCAAAAATAAAAATAAGATTTGTGGCCATAGGACTTGCTATTGCAGGAAAAGAGGGGAGGGGGACAAGGGGGGCATGAAAAAATGGAGACGTAACTAATATAGAAGGAATGAGAGGAAGTGGTAAAGGGGATGGAGGGGGATGAGGGGGGGAAAAGAGTGAAGTGAGTATGATGAATGTGCAATAGGGTGAAATGAGTATTATATTTGGTCTTGAGTAAGTGTTTGAAATGCGAGTTGGAACAAATGAGTTTAAGTGATTTTTTTGAAAATGAGAAGGATTTGAAAATTGATCGGAGAGGGTTGAGGAGTGAATTCAAAGGATAGGACCGGCTACCGAGAAAGCTCTCTTTCGGGTGACATCTAATCTGGCCTTGTTTGGGTGAGGGAATATCTAGGAGATTTTGGGTAAGTGATCTTAAGTGTCTTGTAGGTTTGTAAATCCGTAAGAATGAGCGAGACCAGGTGGGAAGTTGGATTGTGAATTAAACCATGATAGTGGAAAGAATTTTATATTTTATCCTGAACTTTATGGGAAGCCAATGTAATATTGAAGAATTGGAGTAATGTGATGGTGTTTGTAAAGGAGTTCTAGTTAGTATTCGGGCTGCACTGTTTTGAATTAGTTGAAGAGGGTATAGTGAAGAATCTGGTAGTCCTAGGTAAAGAGCATTGCAATAATCGAGACGGAGAAGACTAGGGATTGAAGAATAGTTCGGTAATCACGGTAGAAAAGCAATGGTCGAAGATGTTTTAGAAGCCGTAGTTTATAAAATGATTTTTGGGTGAGTGAGGAGATATGTTGCTTCATGGAAATGATCTGAGTTTATAAGTATACCTAGGTTTGTAGCTTGACGTGTTATGGGTATAGTGGTGTTGTTTATTGACAGATGTGGTGGTGGACCTATTGAAGTATCTGAAACAGAGGATAAATGTATAATTTCAGTTTTTGAGGAGTTTAATTTTAGCCGGTTATGAGAAAACCAGGAGTTTATGGTGGATAAATAGAGAAGAGACCAAAGATAGTGTTGCTGACCAAGATGTTTATATGGGACATAGAACTGAATATCATCTGCGTAGATTTTGAATTGTAGATTAAGAGAAGATAAAATGGTTACATAGCGGTAGGAGATATATATTGAAACAGAATGGGGGACAATGATGAACCTTGAGGGACGCCAGAATTAATGATGTAAGGAGTGGAAGAGTGATGATTGTAATTAACTTGTTGGGGACGATCTGAGAGAAATGATGAGAACCAATTCAAGACTGTTCCTGTAATACCTATAGATTTTAAACCTGAAATGAGAATTTGATGATCCACTGTATCGAAAGCAGATGAAATATCTAAAAAAACTATAATGTAATCCGTGTATGAGTCAAAAGCGCGGAAGAAAGTGTCGAAAGAGGATAGTAAAAGTGTTTCTGTAGAATGTCCCTTTCTAAATCCATGTTGATTAATATGAAGAATATTGCGCTCTGTGAGAAAAATCAGTTAATTGATGTAGTACTGCAGATTCTATTAGTTTTGCCAGGGAGGTAAGAGAAGCAATTGGTCTGTAATTGTTGAGATCTGATATTTCTTTAGCTTTTGATTTTAGAATAGGTAGTATGGAGGTCTTTTTTCAAGGTATGGGGGAATTCTCCAGTTTCTAGGGATTGGTTTAACCAAAAGACTGAGAAAAAAGCAAGCCTCTTGTTTGAGGGCTTTGAAGAAGGTTCCAGAGCAGGGATTGTAAGGAGAATTAGAGGGTTTATGCTTACTTATGATGTTGAGATGGAACTTTCTTGAACAGGAGAAAATTGTGACCAGGTATGGTTGAGGTCTGCCTTTCCCTGTGTAGGGTAGGGCAGCTTAGAGAATTCCTTTGAGATATTAGATACCTTTGTTTCAAAGTGTTTTGCTATTTTATTGCAGAAGTTAGTGTCAGAATCTAAGACATTTTCGTTGTATGGGGTGGTGAGGGATTTTACATATTGAACAATGTATTGGGATTACCATTGGCTTTGGAAATGATATTTGCGTAGTAAAGTTTTTTTGCCATGTTTATTTCTTTGTTATAACGGCGTAAAGTGCAGCGATAATGTGTTTTTTGTTCAGTGGTTCTTGTGATTCGCCATTTTCGCTCTAATTTCCTGAGGAGAGTTTTGAGAGTGTATAAGGATTTTGTATACCAGGGGGCAGTGGTTTTCTTTCTATTGTTACATTTTATTGACTTAAAAGGGGCTATGGCATCTAAAGTGTTTGTAATTGCGGTATTCCAGGATATTACTGTGTCGTTTATATTAGAGGACAAAATGGTAGGTAGGTTTGGAGAAACTGGTAGTGTGTTCGGAAAGGAAGGGTTGGATTTTGGTGGTGTTATAAAGAAATGACTACACATTTTAGCTGTGTTTTAGATGTAAGGACAGAAGAGAGGAATCGAAAATGAGCCTAAGGTTACTGGCTGAGGAGATTGGGAGGAAGACAGTGTTATCTACAGAAATAGAGAAAGGGAGAAGTGGGTATTATACATGCAGTGAGAAGAGTCATGTGATGCTGTGAAGGGAGCCAGACGTGCTGTTGATCGGCTCCCTCTGGGCCTGCTTACCATCTGCCCCCGACCTGCTGAATCCAGCTGTATTCGTAGTGGCTCTGGATGTCCCGGTACTGAGGAACGAGCATTGATCAAGCTAGTACCAATTTGAGGCAGGACTTGTCTAACCAACTTGTGAAAAAAGAAACAGATAAAACTTGGCCGGCAGACCCTAAAATGGCCGAAGGTAAAATCGAGGGAGCAGTTGAGACTGTCCAGATGGAAGCATTAATAGTCACAGTTACTGGGGCAGTGGAGAAAGCAAATTGAGGCAATCTCGCAAACCTTGATGCCCTATCGGATCGATTGAATCTACCACACAGCATTTTGACTGCTATGGAACAGTGTGCCTCAGATCTAGAAGATGGTGCATGTGGCTCAGACATTGCAGTGAGTAGAGCAGAGGAGCGGATTGGAGGACTTGGAAAACAGCTCACGTCGCAACAACCTAAGGTTTGTGGGTCTCCCTGAAACGCTGTTAGACGCTGAGCTAAGGGAATTCCTGGAGAAATGGCTGCCAGCATCCCTGCAGCTCCTTGTCATGCTGGGCCCATTGCTATTGAGAGAGCGCATTGTATAGGCCTGAGGCAGGAGAATCATGACCAGCCACAAGTGGTTATTCCTTGTTTCTTAGATTTAATGCAAAAGTCTGCAATACTACAAACAATGCATTGGGGAATACAACCTTGCATGGGAAAGAGGAAAGTGTTGATTTTCCAAGACTACTCAGTGAAACTGGCTGGGCTTCGTAAAGCCTTCTCCCCCATATGCGCTTCCTTGTTTCAAAAGAAAGTGTGTTTTTCCCTACAGAATCCAGCCAAGCTGCGGGTCACTCATGCTGTAATATGCCCGCAGAGGCTCAATGATTCCTTCAGTCGCTGAACACAGAATGACGGATTACAACTAGATGGCTGACATTTTGGGTGATAACTGGAAAAGCACACGTTTCACTATATGCTTACTGATGGATCTTCAGTATGAACCCTGAAGGCCATTATAAGTTGGCTTGAATGTTATCCTGTTTGGAACTGGGAGTTTAGAGATACACTGAATCACCACTTAGCCTGGGGCCTGGTCTATTTTGGAGTCTCACGCTTACTAAGCAGCATGGCCCTGTTAAACATTTTAGAGAGTTAGCGATGTATAGCCTCCCCCACATAGTCAACATATCTTTATTTTGTTTGCTGTTTTCGAGTGGGGGTTTTCTTTCCCAGCACAGCTTTCATTGGTTAAGAAATGCTGCGGGTGTTTTGTGCACCCTTGGACTCTTAGGATTTTGTTCTATTACATGAAACTTCTGCTGGGGAACAGCCAATGAATGATGCTATATCTGGCGGGGGTTTATAAGGCCAGATATGGGGCCTTGTTAATAATATTTGTTCCTTTCTAGTGAACTCAGCAGATTGGGGGCTCTTTTGCATCATATATGTGTGCTTAGTCCTATCTGGGGGTAAGCCCCAGAGGGGGAGGGGTAAAGGAGGGTGAAGGGGGTTGAAGGATTTGAGGGGGGTAGTTTGCCAGGTTTTGATATGGATGTTGGGGATGTTTGTTTCATTGTTTTTTGTATATGTCGGACCATGGCCTGAATGGATATATGTAATTTATAGCTATAATAGCTTGATAGTGTATTATGCTATGGAATAGGATGTGGGGGGGTGCCCTTGGTTTAAAGATAAAAATGCTGCATAATTTTGCTTTGCGGCAGAAATATAACCATGAGAACAAGGTCTACTAGGGTGTAGTTTCCTGAATGTTTGCGGACTGGGCTCCCCCATCAAAAAGCAAAAATTCTGACAATTTAAAAAAAGGCATTGTGCAGACATAGCCCTGTTTCAGGAAATGCATTTAAATGATGCTGAACATAGCAAGTTGATATTAGATGGTGGGTGGGAGATGTTTATTAGGCCTCTTCAGGCACAAATAAAGCGGATGTGGCAATTTTGATACACAAAGCCCTGACCTTCCAGTGTAAGAGTATAATTGCAGATCCTGAGTGTTAATATTTGTTTATATAGGGTTACCTGATGGGGAAGCCTATCACCTTTGTAATAGGTATGAACCTAATCTTTATGACCATGGGTTCAATAAATTGCTTTTACAGAATCTCAAGGATTTTGCTTTGGGACCCATGATTTTAGGTGGAGATATGAACATGGTATATGATCCGGCAATGGATAGATCTCACCCTGGACCCACAGACAAGCTGATCAACTATAACGGGGTTCCACTTATTTGCAAAGAATTGGACATGACTGCTACATGGCGCACCCTGTGTAAAGGGATTATACACATGTATTGCGTGCACATTACTCTCAATTTCGCATAGACTATCTTCTAACATCTGTTCCCCTTTTCTCTAATATGTCTGATGCAGTAATTGGGCCCTTTGAAGTCTCAGTTCATGCATTAATTTGGGTGGATCTATGTTGGAGTGATACTAGGAAAGCCTAAGGTCAGTGGCGCTTTCCAGCTTATCTGGTTAAGGACCCAAAGTTTCAGGCTTTTCTCCATCAAAAATGGCTTGATTATCAAGAACATAATAAAGAACAGGTGGGTGATCCAATACTTTTTTGGGAAATGGAAAGAGCAGTGCTTAGGGGTGAGATAATTGCCTATCTTATGCATAGGCATAAGATGCTAAATTATTGAGGTTAGAAAAACAAGTACGAAAAGACAGAGCACGATTAGAGCAGTTGAAGGCTACTTATTTTTATCTTTGGCTGCACTGAAATTCGCTGATACACCAAAGGACGGTCAAATCCATGTGTTACCATTCAGCAATCTGCTGCATCAATTCCTTCTGTCGGGGCCGGCAGTCGCATTCTTCGGCGACATTCCCCAACTGCAGCACAGATTGACGCATACCGCGTCATGACTCCTCCCACCGCGGCACGTCATCGCTTCCCCCCGGAGGTCCCCGCGTTAGAGTGGGAAATGGGGCTATTTAAACGCCATTCTTCAGCACAGCATTTGCCTTGGCTACAGGCTTGCTTGTGCTGGTGCTGCTCTCTGCTTGCAACCTGTCTTGCTGCCCCGGATTGTACCCTTGGACCTTCTCTTGCTTGCTACCTGCCTCACTGACCTGGATTGTACCTTGGACCTGCTATTGCTTGCTGCCTACCTCTTTGACCCGGATTGTGCCTTGGACTTTTTCTTGCTGGCTACCTGCCGCTAGGACCAGATTGTGGCCTGGACCTGCTTCTTCAGACGACCAACCCAGGGGTACTGGATTACACCCTTGACTGGGCATCTGGCTGTGGTCCAAGGGCAAGTCAAGGTAAGACTGTTTACACTATCTTGGGTCCACTAACTAGACTGTAACACCATGTTCTATTAAAAATTTCAGCTTTTTCAACATGGAAATAAGGCTGGTAAATTGTTATCCTCTCTGGTCAAGCGAAATAAAAAAGGTAACAGTCAACTGTCAGTCATAGAATATTTTTAACAACTCTATGCTAAACAACCTGGGGATGAAAATTGAGAGATCAATTTTTTAGGGGAATTGTGCTTCCTCAGCTCATTGAATAGCAGTTAAACAGATTTGAATGCCCCTGTTCGCTTAGAAGAGATATATTATGGGATTTTACATGTCCCTCATTGAGTTACAACATTTTCCTTACCACACTAATAAAGCGTTGATTACTCTTATACCTAAGAAAGATAGGGATCCCCTTTTACCAGTGTCTAATAGACCTATCTCTTTGTTAAATTTTGATTTAAAACTGATGGCTAAAATATTTACAGACCGTCTGGCTATACTTCTACCTGATTTGGTGGCTAGTCATCAGGTGGGTGTATGGAAAGTATTGGCTTCTATTGCTTGGAGTACATCTCATATGGTTCCTTCATTACTGGTATGTTTTGAAGCTGAGAAAGCATTTGACCATGTAGATTGGGATTATCCCTCCTATGTTTCGGATCGCTTCGGCTTTAGCGATAATTGGTTAAACTTGACACGTCTGTTATGTTCAGAACCGGTAGCTCAAGTCTTGGTCAATGGCTCACCCACTGTTGAATTCTCCTTGCAACGTGGTATGCGTCGAGGATGCCCTCTATCCCCTCTTTTATTTATCCTACCTTTGGAACCACTTTTGAGGTCTATTCAAGTGAATAAGGTTATAGTTGGTATTCAGATGGGCAGCCAGATATTTAAGATAGCAGCATTTGTGGGGAGATCACGTGAGGAAGCGAAGAAGGTGGATGTAGGCTTCCCTCTCTGTGCCTCACCTCGGCAACCAGCCCCATCCTCCGCGTAAGAAACCAGCAGAAAGATCTTATAACCAGCCCTGTCGGATGTACTAGAGCGATATGGGGGGGTATCAGGATTTCGAGTTAATATGGATAAATCGGAGATTCTGCCACTCAATCTCCCTACAGAGCACAAATCCAAATTACAACAACTTTATCCCTACAGATGGACTAAGGGCCCGATTCGATATTTGGGAGTCAATGTAACTATTAAACAAACTGACCTTTTCAAGGTGAATTATGATCCTCTGCTTCATAGCTTATATAAGGATATGCAGAAATGGGACCGTTATAATATATCTTGGATAGGTAGAATCTCTATTGTGAAAATGAATCTATTTCCCAGACTTAGCTATTTATTTCAAGTCTTACCCTGCCTGATTATGGATGAGTGGTTTCGATTATTAGAACGGAGGTTTTTCTCCTATATTTGGAAGAGACACCCTCCGAGAGTAAATAGGCAGGTTCTATATAGAATTAGGAATAAAGGAGGGGTTGGGCGTTCCAAACCTTAAGAAATATTATATCGCCTCTCAATTGCAAGCGGTGGTGGATAGCCATCTACCTAGTAATAACAAGCAGTGGATGGCGATAGAACAAAAGTGCTTTGGCAAGGGGTCTCTGGATACTATATTTTGGGAAAAGAAACAGCCAGACCTCAAAGGAGGTCATATTTTGCCTTCCCTGCGATGTACAGTAGTACTCTGGTATAAATGGAGAGGGGGTTTGACGGGGAAGCAAACTTATTTCTTTCCGGCACGCCTGAGAGCATTATCAGACTTTCCAGTGGGCAACGATTCGAGGGTCTTTAGGGAATGGGCAGATAGAGGGATTACCCAGGTACATCACGTTTGGATGGCAGGGGCTATGAAGCCCTTCTCTCCCTTGATAGAAGAATATACACTTAGCCGGACAGATTTTTTAGCATATGCTCAATTACACCACCTTTTAACTAGGGGGATGGTCCGTCAGGATCTCCAGAAAGGAATATCCTTAATGGAAGGCTTTTGTATAGCGGTTAAAAGACCACCTAAATTAATGTCGAAAATTTATAAACTTTTGGATAGGAAAGGAATTTATAACGCTGCACACCTCAGATCCTGGGAACGAGATATAGGGGGAGCGTGGGATGAGGAGAAATGGGACGGGTGCTTTCAACGTCTTGGGAGACATTCGATGTCTACTGCCATGATGGAAAATGAATATAAAATGCTATATCGGTGGTACCTAAGTCCAGATAAATTGGCTCGCTGGTACCCTCAATTAACAGATACCTGTTGGAGGTGTGCTCAGGGCGGGGGCTCATTTATACATATGTGGTGGACTTGTCCGCATATACATGCTTTTTGGATACAAATTCAAGAAGTTTACAAGGAGATGACGGGAATTGCACCTCCTCTAATACCAGGGCTTTGGCTGTTAGGCTTGGGAACCGAAGATTTTAGTGTTCCCCAAAGGCGTTTATTACGCTATATTATTATTGCAGCGAGAATGGTGGTGGCTCAATGGTGGAAAAGGCCGGCTGTTCCTCCTCAAAGTTTGGTGATAACTAAATTGTTGGGCATCAGGACTATGAAAAAGATCTCTGCTTATCGCCGAGATCAATTAATTGCTTTTGAGAAGATTTGGGACCCGGTAGACAAATGGCTACAAGAAAGGGACTCCAAACGCAATTCTAGGATATAGCAACGTAGATATTATACTTGGAGGGTTGCTGGGATGATGTGGAAAGTAAAATTATTCTCGTTCACTTCTCAGTGTATAACTTTTCTGGAATTCTATAAGAATAGATTGTTGTTCCTTTTTGAAACTGTTGATAATAAGAATGCTGACGTTCCTTTACATACTGTTTTGGCTCAGGTCTTTGCCTATTATTGTACTGGTAGCTGCCACTGCTACAGATTTGTTGTATATATGGTATATCACACTCATTTGATGTTAGTATTACATTGAAGTGGATTGCGCTGAAGGGGGAGGGGGGAGGGAAGGGACTCACAGTTCGGGGAATAAAATGGGTAAACAGTTGGATGATGGGGTGGTCTTAAATAGACAAAGCTGTATGATGTATTACATAGCCTGTAAGATATACATTATCCATAAAATGTTTAATATAAAAAAAAAAAAAAGAAAGATCTTATAACCTTCAGCATATCTCTCAAATATTAGGGGGCACAGTTTATCCGACAATGGCGACCCACATGGTTCAAAAGGATAAAGAAATGGAGCGAGAAAAAAAAATCGGGGCCCGGACCCACCATCACCACCTGCAGCAGATCAGCCCACAGCGCTGTCCCCCTCGATCGGCCTCGCCAACATTAAGGAGGCAGTGGCCAGAAGCGCTGGGAACAGAGCTAAAGATCATTGCCGACAAATTATCAGAGCTCACGAATACTCTCAGCTGATATGAGAAGCGATTCTTTGAGGTGGAGGGTCGAGTGTTGGAGGTCCTAGATGGCCTCCTCACAGCTCAACGAGATATAGCGGCTCTCCGGGCCTCGGTGGCACAACAAGCAACGCACATCGAGGACCTGGAGAATCGCTCTCGCAGATCAAACCTCCGATTTATAGGGCTTCCGGAGACAGTTAAGGAACCTGAACTCCCTGCCTTCCGAGAAAAGTGGCTACAAGAGCAACTTGAGCTTCCGACCAACAGTGGGCCTTTGCAAGTGGAGAGGGCCGACAAGACTTGGCCCACGACAGGTGAATCCTACGCGTCCCTGGGCGGTCATAGCCAAATTACTCAACTATGTGCACAAAATAGACATTTTGAAAGCAATCCATGCAGGTCATTTTCTTACCTATGATGGCCAGTGCATCTTACTATTTCAAGATTTCTCGGTGGGGGGTGTCGATGCAACGCCGAGCTATGGCTCCGCATTGCTCACCAACTCATCAATATGGGCCTATTCACAACGATGATTTACCCGGCCAGGCTACGAGTGGTAAAAAATGGCTGGACAATGCAGAGGCCACCCAAGCCGAGCATTTGTACGCGAGCAGACTAGCTGGGAAACGGAAAAATTGAATTGATCGCGTGCACATCAGTGAGGGCACCTATTGAGGGTGGGCCAGGTTACCTGAAATCTTCACCATTATCTTCCATTCGTAATCCTGATACGTCTTTTACAATTTATGCTCCTTGCCGAATTTGAGACCCAGAACACCGAAGATAAGAAGTACAAAGCAATGTGGGGAGAGGTGCACATTTTTGAAATTTGTTTTCTGTGACGCTTACCGTTTTGCTCTGAAGCTCGATGAGGCAGCTCGCACCCAGCCCAGAGTCTCCCCCTTGTTTAGTTTTAGTTTGGCTTTTTTTTCTTTGATTTCGGAAGGAGTGGCTGGTCTCCCATACAGTGAAGACCCCTTGAGAATAACCTATAGTACCGTTAGTCAGGGGTTGTTCGCCTGACCTGGGGAGACATCGAGCACGTATTTACCCTGCCATCCGCAGGGCGGAAGTTAAGCTGGACACGGAAAAACTTGGCACTTCGTGAGAAGAAGCTGAGGACGCTTTTTGCCCTTTCTCCATTCTTATTACATGGCAGATCTGCATCTCCCCTGGACCAGGTTTTCTTCTTATCCTAGATGTTGTGTGGTGGAGTCAGAGACACACTGCCTGTCCCTTACTGATATCAGGGAGAAGTTTTATTACTACTACAATCCCACAATTGCTGGACTTTTTCTTTAATAAGACCCAAAGGTGTAGAATTGTCTGTGCTACTGCCCTGGAGACAACCAGGACTTCCTGGGCACCCTTGGAGCTACACTCAGAGCTCATAATATTTGGGTTAAGCCACAGGCTTCTGGGCTCTAATCTTATATGAGAGGGATGTGGGTGTTTGTCCTTTCTATTTCTCTTATCCTCCTGTACCAACCACTGTAAGCTATTACTATTCAACTTGACCCATTGGTATCATTTGGCCATGCTCATGTTTTTAAAGTGTTTGACGGTCAAGTTATGGTGGGGAGGAATGTTGACCATGCTGTTTAGAGTTAGAAGACTTGCATCCTCAGCCCGCGGCAACTTTTAGTGAGACTGGGACATGTTTATGTGCATCACAAGTTCGACAATCTTAACGGGAGATGCTGAATGTTATATTGTTGATTGTTCTATATTTAATGTTGTGCAGCTAGTTTCTTTTCACTGCCTTTACAAGTTTACAGATGAAGCAGAGGGATGGGGCCAGAGGGGGGAAGGGGAGGGGAGGTTATTTCTTCCTTTATTGAAAGGTGAAATAGGGATCTCTAAAAATGATGTTTTTGGCATGGATGGGAATGGTAGTGGGAATGGAGGGGTGGGGGGGGGGGGGGGGGGGAAGGAGACGAGCCCCTGATTTGATTGTCTGTTCTTCTCATGACGAAAGTGCATCTCGAGTGTATCTGGTAACCGCATGGCAATACAAGCCCTGAGTGCGGGCTCCTGCTGGGAGGGCCCTTACTTGGTTTTCGGTGAAGGATCTGCTGAACCAACATATGACTTCAATTAATCCCTAGTACGCAAATGCTCATGGTCTCCTGGAATATGTGTGGAATTCATTCCCCGATTAAACATTCCAAGATCCTAAGCACTTTAAAACAGAAATCAACTGATATTGGTTTCCTCCAAGAGACCCATTTATCTGATAGGGAGCATGCTAAACTGTAAAAATTGGGTAGGTAGCCTCCACTATGCCTCTGCTACATCTAGGTCAGCTGGAGTGGCGATTTTGTTCAATAAAAATCTGCCTATCCAGGTCCGAAAGGAAATTAAAGATCCTGAGGGTCGTTTTATTATCCTCGTAGCAGAGCTATACCATAAGACTGTGGGTCCTTTGTAATCTCTATGCCCCTAATACCTATTGTTCTACGTTCTTTCAGGTCCTGTACCAACACTTACTTCCTCATATTGCTGAAACTATTATTGTAGGGGGAGATTTCAATACCATTAGAGACCCTTAGCTTGATGGCTCCCAGAATTGTCGTAGGGAAACAGGGATGGGAAAGGGTCCGGCTTTCCTGGAAAGAACTCTACATTTGGTTGATGCATGGTGCACCTTGCACCCTGGGAAGAAGGAATTCACTCACCTTTCCAGAGCAAACGCTATATACTCACCCATAGATTATTTCCTCACCAGCAGTCACACCTTCTCTAGTGTGCAAGAGGCTGGCATTGAGGATATCTTGATCTCTGATCATGCTCCGGTACGGGTAAACATGCATTTTAAACCCCCTTCACAGACAGTCCAGATATGGCGATTTCCCTATTACCTAGCTGAGGATAAGAGTTTCCAACAATATCTAGAAGAAAGGTGGTCTGATTATGCCAGTCTGAATCAAGCGCATCGGGAGCAGCCAACACTGTTCTGGTATACTGCAAAGGTGGTTCTGCGCGGAGATATCATATCATACACTGCACATAGGCGAAACGCTTTAAATCGGCGTGTCCTGCAGCGAAGTACTCAGTTGCAGAAGGCCAAAGCCCAACTCCTTACCTCTAATACGGGTCACGCTAGAGACAATTATCTTTCTCTGCAATGTGCTTTAAATACGCTATTGCACCAGCGAGCAAAAAAAAGCCTGCTCTATTATCAGCTCCAGTTATACCAATATAGCAATAAGGCGGGAAAGTTGATGTCCCAGTTGATTAGATCCATTCGCGCGCCTCGCTTTATCACAGGACTGAAAAATACGACGGGCCAAGTCGAGACCAATACTCAATTTATCTTGCATCTCTTTCGCGACTACTATCTTAAACTCTATAGGACCGAGGGCTGGTCGGAGGAAGCATGCTCTCACTTTTGCGACTCTTTACCTCTTCCGCGTCTTATGGAGGAGCAAAGGCAGGCACTGAACTCCCCCATCTCGACAGAGGAAATTAAGTTGGCTATTTATAGGTCCAAGCGACTGAAAGCCCCAGGTCCAGATGGTTACTCCACTGAATTCTACAAATGCCTTATAGACAAGGTGACCACCCCTTTGGCTTCACTATTTTCGGACCTTATTACTAATGGCAGTTTCTTCATCCAGATGAACCATGCTCACATATCTCTCATCCCAAAGCCAGGGAAAGATCCCTTAATACCTGAATCTTACCACCTGATTTCTTTGTTTAACTTCGATCAAAAGTTTCTGGCAAAGATTATGGCTGACCGTCTGGCTGTTTTCCTCCCGTCTCTAGTAGGAATTAATCAAGTTGGATTTGTGAGGAAGTGTTATGCCCTATCAAATATTCGGAGGGTGCTTGTAGCAATGGAAATCTGTTGACACACGAATACGCCATACCTGGCCATAAGCTTTGATGCTGAAAAAGCATTTGATCGGGTGGAATGGAACTACTTGTTTTACATATTAAGGTGGATGGGATTTGAGGGGTTCTTCTATAAAGCAGTACAGTTGTTGTATCGGGACCCTCAAGCAACTATACTTGCTAACCGGGAACAGTCTGAGCCCTTCCCCATTCTGAGGGGAATGTGCCAGGGGTGTCCCTTGTCCCCACTACTCTTCATCCTTCAGTTGGAGCCTTTGCTAGCTGCCATACAGGTAACTCAGCAAATAAAGGGTGTTCGCTTCCTTGCAGAAATTTTTTAATGTGCTGCTTTTGCGGATGACCTCCTAGTTTTTCTTACGGATCCTTCTACTTCTCTGTCCTCCCTTTTGGAATTGTTCGAGACCTTTGGGGTTTTCTCTGGATTCTGATTGAATAGGGACAAGTCATTAGCGTTGGCCTTTCCCAATGCGCTCCGAGAACGATGGCATGACCTCTTTCCGTTACAGTGGGCGGGTGAAGCTTTCCATTATTTGGGGGTTTACATATCTGCAGACCCTACCCAGATATATCAACTTAATGTCCCTCACCTCCTAAACTACACGCGGGATACTCTCACTGCGTGGAAGCCTCTACCCCTGTCTCTATGTGGCCCAGTAAACCTGTATAAAATGGTCATCCTCCCAAAATGGCTATATCTGCTCCAAAACCTGCCCCTTCAGCTTAAGCTTAGGGATTTGGCATTGGCTGGCAATTTGTGGCAATTTTTATGGCGAGGGGGGAAGGCCCGCATCCCTCTCTCTTGGTTACAGGAGCGGTGGGGCGCAGGAGGCCTGGGAGTTCCGAACTTGGCGTAGTACAACTTGGCCAGCAATTTGCGAGTGACATGGGATTGGATTTTGGGTAATTCCTCCTACACTAACTTTACAGCTGATAGCACTTTGGCAGCTCCTATAGATGTGAAATATGCCCTTCAAGTGGAACCTGCCAAACTTCCAGCTTTCTTGAAAACATCTATAACTATTAGGCCGATTCGGCAAGCATGGTTGCAACTAAACGGCTGTAGTTGCCAAGAGTCTGTGCTTATCTATTACCAGTATTACCAGTAGACGGAAATAGAGAAATTACTTATCTGATAATTTCGTTTTCCTTAGTGTAGACAGATGGACTCAGGACCAATGGGTATAGTGTGTTCCTGATAGCAGTTGGAGATGGATCTGATTTCAATCTGACGTCAGCCCTAGTACATATACCCCTGCGAGACACCATGCTCTTCAGTATTCTCTTCAAAAAGCAATTGTGGATATATGTGTGACTGAATAACTTGATTAACTTGAACTGGTTGATGTGATTATAGCTGGAGACCGCCAGTGTACGCAACCGAAAAACGCCAACACCCGGTAGGTATGGGTGTCCTAATTAGAGGAAAGCTTAGCTTACCCGTGTTGTCTTGTTCTCGGGGATTGTCCCCTGAGCGTTCCGTGACTGTCAGCAGCTGTGGGCGGGATACACTAAGGAAAACAAAATTATCAGGTAAGTAATTTCTCCATTTCCTAGCGTGTAGCAGATGGACTCAGGACCAATGGGATATACAAATCTACTCCCGAATCGGATGGGAGGCTGCCCATGGCCCACTTAGCACTGCCCTTGCGAATGCTGTGTCCTCCCGAGCCTGAACATCCAGGCGATAGAACCTAGAGAAGGTATGAATGGAGGACCATGTCGCCGCCCGACAGATCTCGGCAGGTGACAGCATCTTGTTTTCCGCCCACGACACTGCCTGGGCTCTAGTGGAATGGGCCTTGACTTGTAGAGGTGGAGGATTGCCTGCCTCTACATAGGCTGCCTTGATAACATCTTTGATCCAGCGGGCTAGGGTTCCCCATGAGGCTGCTTCCCCTTGTTTCTTCCCGCTGTGAAGGACAAAGAGGTGGTCCGTCTTTCGTACAGATTCCGACTTTTCCGGGTATCAGATTAGGAATCTGCTGATGTTAAGATGGCGAAGGTGATGAGATTCCTCAGAGTCCTTATGCTCATCTGGCGATGGTAGCGAGATGGTTTGGTTTAGATGGAAGTGAGAAACCACTTTTAGTAGGAAGGAGGGGACCGAACATAGCTGTATTGTTCCCGGTGTGAGCCTGAGGAACGGTTCTCGATAGGACAGTGCTTGGAGCTCGGAGATGTGACGGGCTGAACAGACTGCCACTAGAAATGCAGTCTTCAAAGTTAGTAGTAGGAGGGACAGGCCGTGGGTGGGTCTGAAGGAGGCTCCTGCTAGGAAATCTAAGACTAGATTGAGATTCCATAAGGGTACTGGCCACTTTAGGGGTGGTCGGATCTGCTTGACCCCTTTCAGGAAGCAAGAGACGTCCAGGTGAGAGGCTAGGCTTCCGCCCTCCACCTTGGCTCTGTAGCAGGCCAACGCGGCCACCTGTATTTTGATGGAGTTGAGGGACAACCCCTTCTGTAGGCCGTTCTGTAGGAATTCCAGAATCTTGGGGATTTTGACTGTCCGTGGTAGGATGTTGCAGTCTTCACACCAGGCTTCAAATATTCTCCATATTCGTATGTAGGTTAGAGATTTGGAAAACTTGCATGCTCGGAGCAGAATGTCAATCACCTCCCCCGAGTGTCTGCTCTTCTTTAGGCGTGTCCTCTCAATGGCCAGATCGTAAGAGAGAATAGAGTTGGGTCTTCGTGGAGGACCGGGCCTTGTTGGAGCAGATCCCTGTGTGGAGGTAGAGGGAGAAGGCCCTGCGTACCATGGCCTTCTTGGCCAGCCCGGAGCCACTAGAAGTACTGGTGCCCTGTGATGATCTATCTTGTGGATGATCCCGCCCAGTAGCGGCCACGGAGGGAAGGCGTATAGAAGGACTTCCTGTGGCCAGATCTGGACGAGAGAATCAATCCCTTGGGATTGTGGGTCCCGTCTGCGACTGAAGAAGTTGGGAACTTGGGCGTTGGACCGGGTTGCCAGGAGGTCCATGGCTAGTGTTCCCCCAGTGGTTTACTATCAACTGGAAGGCTATGACTGACAGCCTCCATTCCCCTGGGTCTAGACTTTCTCTGCTAAGGTAGTTCGCAATGATGTTGTCTTTTCCCGCGATGTGGGCGGCTGAGATCTCTTGTAGGTTTGATTCCGCCCACTCCATTAGGGGTTCTATTTCCAGGGACACCTGTTCGCTTCTGGTTCCTCCCTGTCGGTTGATGTAGGGCACTGTTGTGGTGTTTTTCCACATGACTGACCGATTCGCCCCGGAGTCTGTGACTGAACCGCAGGCAAGTTAGCCTGACTGTCCATGCTTCCAGTCGGTTGATGTTCCATCCCGACTCTTCCTTGTCCCATTGCCCCTGGGCATTCAGTTCTTGGCAGTGGGCTCCCCACCCTCGTAGACTCGCATCCGTGGAGAGCAGGATCCAGGTCGGTGGGGATAGCCTTACTCCCTTGCTCAGGTGATCTTCTTGTAGCCACCATTGTAGCTGGGTTTGAACCTCCTCCAGGAGCGTAGTCGAATGGACTAGTTCTAGGACATCGGATTCCATCGTGACAGCAGGGAATGCTGTAGGGGCTGCATGTGTGCTCTTGCCCATGGGACCACTTCCAGTGTGGATGACATGAGGCTGAGGACTTGGAGGTAGTCCCACACCTTGGGGCGCAGACTAACAGGTTTCGCAACTGATTCATCAGCTTTGTTCTCCTTGTAGGAGTCAGAATATCCTTGTCTTCTCTGGTGTCGAACCTGACTCCGAGGTATTCCAGAGATTGGGAGGGCTGCAGACAGCTCTTGTTTGTGTTGACCACCCACCCGAGGTTCTCCAGTAGAGTTTTGACTTGGTTGCCTGATGGCTTTCCTCTGGGGATTTTGCTCTGATCAGCCAATCGTCCAGATATGGGTGTACGAGGATTCCTTCTTTCCGCAGTGTCGCCGCCACTACAACCATGATTTTGGTGAATGTTCGGGGAGCTGTGGCTAGCCCAAAGGATAGTGCCCGGAACTGGTAGTGGTGGTCCAGGATCGCGAAGCGTAGAAAATGTTGATGCTCGTGGTGGACCGGGATGTGCAGGTAGGCTTCCGACAGATCCAGGGATGTGAGGAATTCTCCCGGCTGTATCGCTCTTATGACCGAGCATAGTGTTTCCATGTGGAAGCGAGGGACCTTCAGGTGACGGTTGAGCGACTTGAGATCCAAGATGGGTCAGAACGAACCCTCTTTCTTGGGAACAAAAAAATAGATGGAATAGTGCCCAGTATTTTGTTGTTGTATGGGCACTGGTGTTATGGCCTTTAAGGCAAGCAATTTGGTCAGCATGGTTTCCACTAGAAACATAGAAATGATGGCAGAAGAAGACCAAACAGTCCATCCAGTCTGACCAGCAAGGTTTTACACTTTTTTTTTTCATACTTTTCTGTTACTCTTGTCCCTTTAAATAATTTTTTTGGTTCTATTTCCCTTCCACCCCTGCCATCGTAGATAGCAGTGCTAGAGCTGCATCTAAGTGAAGTATCCAGCTAATTAGTTTGGGGTAGTAACCACTGTAATAAGCAAGCTACTACCACGCTTGTTTACCCAGCCTGTGCAATTCAGTCCTTGTTGGTTGTTTGAATATAAATCCTCTTTTCTTCATTCCCCCTGCCGTTGAAGCAGTGAGCTGCGCTGGATATGTATTCTAAGTGAAGTATCAGGTTTGATTTGGGGTAGTAACCGCCGTAAAAAGCAAGCTACGCCCATGCTTATTTGTTTTACCCAGACTATGCCATTTCGAATATTTGGTGATGCCCTTCAGCCTGTGCACCGTGTTTCAGAATATGATGAACGAAATTCTGCGGGACCTTCTGTACAAAAATGTCGTTGTCTACCTAGATGACATCTTGATATTTTCGCGAGATATGTCTACTCATCTAGCAGATGTCAGACAAGTATTACTGAGACTTCAAGAACACCGCCTCTACGCCAAATTGTCGAAATGCAAGTTTCACAAAGAATCTGTGCCTTTTCTTGATTATATCGTATCGAAACAAGGCTTCCAGATGGATCCCCAAAAATTAGAGAGTATCAAGAACTGGTCTCAACCTACCAGTCTGAAGGCCCTGAGATGATTTTTGGGGTTTACAAACTATTATAGAAGCCTCATAAAGAACTATTCTTCTTTAACAGTGCCATTAACTGCTATGACACGGAAAGGGGCTAATGCTTCTAAGTGGTCTGCGTCACCCGGACCCCAACAGACCCTTCATCTGGAGGTTGATGCTTCAGATGTTGGAGTAGGGGCAGTTTTAAGCCAAACTGGAGATTCTAAAGCCTTACATCCCTGCTCCTTTTTCTCGCGGCGCTTTTCTCCTGCAGAGAAGAACTATGGGATTGGAGATAAAGAGCTCCTGGCTCTTTATCTCCAATCCCATAGTTCTTCTCTGCAGGAGAAGAACTATGGGATTGGAGGAACATAAGAAAATGCCATACTGGGTCAGACCAAGGGTCCATCAAGCCCAGCATCCTGTTTCCAACAGTGGCCAATCCAGGCCATAAGAACCTGGCAAGGAATGGCGGCCTTGGCTCGAAGGTGCCCAACATCAAATTACCGTATTCTCGGACCACAAGAATCTAGAGTATCTTCATCATGTGCAACGTCTTAACTACAGACAAGCCAGATGGTCCTTGTTTTTTAATTGCTTTGACTTTGTGCTCAAATACCATCCTGGAGACAAGAATACCAGAGCTGATGTCTTGTCTCGCTCTTTCCTCTCTGAGGATGTTCCTGAAGAACCTCAGCATATCATCGACCCAAAGAAAGTCATCTTGGCGGCTACCCATTCTGTGCCTGCCGATAAAACGATTGTACCCAAAGACCTCAGAAAGAAACTACTACACTGGGCTCATGATTTCAAGCTGGCTGGCCATCCTGGTCAACGCTGTACCCTGCTGAAATTATAGAAGTACTATTAGTGGCCTACTATCAAGGAAGACATGTACTCCTATGTAGCGTCATGCTCCAACTGTGCTAAACATAAGCCTACTTCTGGTCAGCCTTGGGGATTGCTGCAACCGCTGCCAGTCCCGGAAGAGCCATGGACTCACATCGCTACAGACTTTGTAGTTGATCTGCCTCTTTCTGAAGGGATGAATACTATCTGGGTGACGGTTGACCGTTTCAGTAAGATGGCCCATTTCGTGGTGCTGCCTGGCTTACCCTCAGCCTAGGAGCTTGCTAAGCTCTTCATCGCACACATCTTTCACCTACATGGCCTACCGAAGCACATTGTCTCTGATAGAGGATCTCAGTTCACGGCAAAATTCTGGAAGGCTTTGTGCAAGCTATTAGACATCTCTCTGGATTATACATCTGCCTACTATCCTCAATCTAATGGCTAAACTGAGAGGATGAATAGGACACTAAAACAGTTCATTCGTGCCTATGTGAGTTGCTGTCAGAATAACTGGGCCGAACTGTTGCCATGGGCAGAATTTGCCATTAATTCACATCCAGTGTCATCCACTGGATCAACACCATTCGAAGTGGTTTATGGATGACTACCTTCACCGCCACTTCCGCTGACTCTCTCAGTGTCATCCCCAGCAGCTCAATCCACTGCTGATGATATCCATCAATTATGGACTCAGACTAAAGACATGCTAATCAAAGAGGGTGAACGAGCAAAGAAATCATACGATGCTCATCACTCTAAAGTGCCTGTATTTCAACCTGGTGTCAAAGTCTGACTGTCAACTAAGCATTTGAGACTAAAGTTACCTTCGACTCAATTCGCTCCACGCTACGTTGGACCGTTTCCAATTCTCCGATGTCTTGGCAACATTACATACAGTCTGAAGCTACCACCTGGATTGAAAATCCACAACGCATTCCACGTTTCACTTTTGAAACCACTCATTCTCAGTGAGTTCTCATCCAAGTCTCCAGAACCAACTTCTATTACCACAGAAGACCTTGAATATAAGGTTGAAGCTATTCTGGATGTAAGAAGACGTGGCAAAACTTGGGAATACCTTCTGTCTTGGGAAGGTTAAGGCCCCGAGGAAAATTGTTGGGAGCCGATGGCAAATATCCTGGATAAGGAGATGCTTCTTCAGTTTCATCAGATGCATCCACACAAACCTAAACCTGGTAAAAGGGCCAGAGGCCGTCCTTTGAAGGGGGGTACTGTTGCGTCCGTCGGTCTTTGACGGCTTCGCCCCACCTACCTCTCTCTACTTGCAGCTCCTCCCGCTCACCTTGGACTGATGGCCACCGTGGCGTCTGTTTGCCGTTCTCTCCGGTGTCCCCGGACTGGCTTTGGTGCTGCTTCTCGCCATTCTCTTTCAAGGTACCTCTAGGGTGCGCGCGCACGCCGCCCTCATCTTTAACTCTACGTTGGCATGAACCTCAGGGGCATCCCCCTGTTCTGACGTCATTACTTCCGGGTATATCTGCCTACAGTACTTGCTAGCTCATTGAGTTAGCAACAGGATTTGTACGGATGGGATTTGCTCTCCGTTCCTAAGCTACTCTGCCACTCCAGCGCTTTCTGGAACTCTTACTACCCTTTGGGGTCTCTAACGGGGTACCCGCTCCTCGAGGGCCTCTTTGCTTCTTTCAGGTGCTATCAGGAAACCGGTACTCGCTCCTCAAGGGCCCATGTTCTCTGAGTCGCTGCCTGCAACCTTTACTTGGAAGAACTAACCTACAGCTACCATCAGTGAGAACAATAACCATCTCTATCCACAGTACTGCTTCACTGGAACCAGGTACTCGCTCCTCGAGGGCCTGCTCTCTGCTCCGGTGCCAGACCTCTCGTCTAGTGGAACCTCTGTTACTGCTAAGTGAGTACAACGCTACCGAGTCTTTCTGCTCTAAGGGACCAGGAAATTGCTCCTCGAGGGCCTGCTCTCCCTGTCTCGGAGCTCTCCTATTTCAACACTGGGACTCAATGCTATTCTCATTTTGTACTCATAACTCTCAGTCTCTTTCTACTACAGCACTGCACTGCAGAGGATCCGCTGTTCCAGCGTTCTGTGTGAGATGCGCCTAGCCAGGCTCTACAACCACTTCTCACTACTGCCACCTCTGGTGGTTACATGTTTTCCAAGTTCTATAACCTTGTTATATGTACCGCCTCTTGGCGTAATTTTTATGTTTCAATGTAAACCGATGTGATCTGTATTTTAATACAGGAACACCGGTATATAAAAATCTAAAAATAAATAAATAAATAAATAAAAATTCAATTCTGTGTTTGTGTGTCCAGAGTCTAGGCCTGACACTGTGGTCCCTCACGGAACTGCCCCCCGTGGGCGTGGTCAGCTGCCATAGTGTCCAAGGATCCACCCAAACACCATTAACCATAACACTCCCAGCGCCTTCTGTGCTTTCTCACATCTAATATATCCTCGACTTGATAGGTGATATACTCTTTGGCTGTAAGAGGTTGTGGTTCAGGTGTCTTCTTCTAGAATTCCGATAATATGAGAAGCTTGAGAAGGGAGATGTGGAAGGCATTGTGGATGCGTAGAGAGGCAGATAACTGTAGGCTGTAGGTTACGGGACCTAGGTGGCAGAACACTGTGAAAGGCCCAATGTATCTAGGCGCAAATTGGACAGAAGGCAGTTTTAGGCAGATGAAGCGGGTACTGAGCCATACCTTGTCTCCAGGTTGAAATTGTGGAGCGGCTCGGTGGTGAGCGTCGTAGAATCTTTTGGCCCTCTGTCCAGCCTTCTGAAGAAGTTCCTTGGTGTGCTGCCAGAGTTGATGCAGTTCTTGTGCTGACACCTGGGCTACAGGACACGGTACCGACAGTGGGACCGGTAGAGGAGGTAAAGGTTGTCTTCCATAGACAAGTTGAAAGGGTGATGACCTTGTAGATGCTGATGGATGAGAATTCAATGCAAATTCAGCCCATGAAAGCAACTCTGACCAATTGCTTTGCCTGGAATTAACATAGGCTCAAAGAAATTGTTTTAGTGTGTGATTTGTTCTTTCAGTTTGTCCGTTTGCCTGTGGGTGGTAAGCACTTGTGAAATCCAGAGAGATGTCAAATTTTCAGCATAGAGCCTTCTAAAACGTAGCCGTAAATTGGACTCCCCTTTCGGAGAGGATATGTCTCGGCAGGCCATGGAGATGGAAGACATGATGGATGAATAATTTCGCCAGTTCTGGAGCCAAAGGTAATCCGGGTAGAACCACAAAATGGATCATTTTAGAAAAACGGTCAACTGTGACCCAGATGGTATTATTGCCATTGGACACTGGTAGATCAACTATGAAGTCCGTCTCAATATGTGTCCACGGTTCAGTTGGAGTGGGTAGTGGCTGAAGAAGTCCCCAAGGATGACCCGGTGGTGGTTTCTGTCTAGTGCAGGTAGGACATGACGCCACGTAGGCCCGAATGTCGTTTTTCATGGAGGGCCACCAGTAATACCTTTGTAGCGTAGCTAAGGTTCGGGATTGTCCAGGATGACCTGCGAGTAGAGAATCGTGAGCCCTTCGGAGTATCTTCTTCCAGAGGGTCTGTGGAAACACCGTTTTCCCAGCTGGAACCGTGTGAGTAGCAGAGAGTAGTACCCTATTTGGGTCGATAATATGACGCGGCGTGTCAGGAACTTCTTCCGTGGTTATTATCTAAGTCAACTTTAAGTTGACTTAGATAATAAGCACTGCTATTACTAGCAACAGTAACATGGAATAGACTTAGTTTTTGGGTACTTGCCAGGTTCTTATGGCCTGGATTGACCACTGTTGGAAACCGAATGCTGGGCCCTTGGTCTGACCCAGTATGGCATGTTCTTATGATAAGGCATCCGTGCGAGTGTTCTTGTTCGCTGGGTGGTACTTCAAGAGGAAGTTGAAGCGGTTGAAAAATAATTACCAACGGACCTGTCTGTGATTCAGGCATTGTGTGTGAAGTAAGTATTCAAGGTTTTTGTGGTAGGTGTAAACCGTGATTTGATGTTGAGCGAATTCAAGCCACGGGCACCACTCCTCAAATGCCAATTTAATCACTACGAGTTCCTTGTCTCCTATCCCATAGTTTCATTCGGCTGGGGAAAAATGCCGAGAAAAGAAGGAACGGGGATGTAGGGTATGGTTGTCAGCGTGTTGGTTAAGGACTGCTCCTACCCCAACGTCCAAAGCATCTACCTTAACAATGAAAGGTCATCGGGGATCTGGATGACGTAGAAGAGGCTTCTCAAAGGAATACCTCCTTGAGTTTTTGGAAGGCAATCATGGCTTCTGTGGGCCATTGAGAAGGATTAGCTCATTTTTGCATCATGGCTGTAAGAGGCGCGGTCAAGGTGGAATAGTGATGAATGAATGATCTGTAATAGTTGGTGAATCCGAGGAATTGTCTCAGAGCCTTAAGTCCAGTAGGTTGGGGGCCAGTCTCGAATACTCTTGGTCTTTTGCGGATCCATCTGGAACCCCTGGCTGGATACCACATAGCCTCAAAAAGGATCTGATTCTTGATGAAAAGTGCATTTCTCTTATTTGGCATAAAAGTGGTTGTGTCTCAATCTCTGGAGAACTCTTTTTACGTCCAATTGGTGGTTCTGGAGGTTCTGGGAAAAGACCAGTATGTCTTCTAGACTACTACGCAGGTGTAAAGCGTGTCCCTGAAACTTTCATTCATCATGTTTTGAAACAGGCTGGGGTGTTGCAAAGACCAAAGGGCATGACTAAATATTCAAAATGGCCGTTGCGGATACTAAATGCTGTCTTCCATTCATCACCCTGGTGTATTCAGACCAAATTGTATGGCCCCTCTGAGGTCCAATTTGTGAATATTTTGGTTCCTTGGAGCCTATCAAAAAGTTTGGAGATTAATGGCAGTGGGTAGCGATCCTTCATAGTGATCTTGTTCAGACCCCGGTAGTCTATACATGGGCGAAGGGAGCCATCCTTCTTGCCCACAAAATGAACCCGGCCCCACCAGGAGACTTAGAAGGTCGGATGAAGCCCTTCGCCAAGTTCTCTTGGATGTAGGAGGACATGGCCTGGTTTCCGAGAGAGAAAGTGGGTACACCCTTCCTCTGGGAGGCTCGGTATCAGGTAGTAGATTGCTGGCACAGTCAAAAGATCGGTGGGTGGTAGAGCATCTGCCGCTGCTTTAGAAAATACATCTTGATAAGCAGAGTATTGTGGAGGTAGGCCCTGAAGAGATGTGGTAGTGGTCATACATGGCATAGGAGTCACTTCCTCGAGACATCTCCCATGGCAAGACTTCCCCCATTGGGATAGTTGAAGGATGCTCCAGTCAAATTGAGGTGTGTGCAACTGTACCCTATTAGGGTCAATGATATGACGAGGAGTGTCAGGAACATCTTCCGTAGAAAAGGAACGGGATAAGGCATCTGTGCGAGTGTTCTTGTCCGCTATAAGGTACTTCAAGAGGAAGTCGAAGCGGTTGAAAAATAATGACCAACGAGCCTGTCTGTGATTCAGGCGCTATGCGTGGCGCAAGTATTCAAGGTTTTTGTGGTCGGTGTAAACTGTGATTTGGTGAGTGCCTTCGAGCCCCGAGCACCATTCCTCAAATGCCAATTTAATCACTACGAGTTCCTTGTCTCCTATCCCATAGTTTCGTTCAGCTGGAGAAAACGCAGAGAAAAGAAGGAACAGGGATATAGGGTATGGTTGTCAGCTTGTTGGCTGACGGACTGCTCCTACCCCGACATCCGAAGCATCTACCTCAACGATAAAAGGTCTCACCTGCGTGCTAATTGTGATAATGTTGAAATTGTTTCTTTTCATTGAACCGCTTTTTACAAGCCCCTATTTTCATGTATTGCTTATTTAATTTAAGTTTATTAGTTTAATGGAAAATTTGCTTAGAAATTTCATGTTAACACCTACAGCCTACAGTTACCTGCCTCTCTGTGCATCCACAATGCCTTCCATGTCTCCTTTCTCAAGCTTTTCATATTATCGGAATTCTCAAAGAAGATACCGGACAGAGATTGAAAGAATAAGGAGAGTATGAGAAGGGCCCCAAGGCCTTACCGGAGGTACTGACTGCCGTACAAGGCCCCGACAGAGATTTTCTGGGTTCCTCCCTGCGTGATGTCATCAGTGGGTGACGCCTAAAGAGAGCTACAAAAGTAGACCTTTTACTGCGAGATATTGAGATTGAAAGAATAAGGAGAGTGTGAGAAGGGCCCCGAGGAAAAATGATTTAAGAAAGCTGGAAAGTGGTCAAAGATTTGGCAACTGGGATTCAATGCCAAGAAGTGCAGAGTCATGCATCTGGAGTACAGCAATCCAAAAGAGCTGCATGTGATGGGAGACTCTAAGACTGATGTACATGGACCAGGAGAGAGATCTTGGGATAATAGTATCTGGAGATCTGAAGATGGTGAAAACAATGTGACAAGGCGATAGCTAAAGCCAGAAGAATGCTAGGCTGCATAGAGAGAGGAATAACCAGTAAGGAAAAGGAGATGATAATGCCCTTGTGCAGGTCCTTGGTAAGGCCTCAATTGAAGTACTGTGTTCAGTTCTGGAGTCTGTATCTGAAGGGGGAATAAAGACAAGATGGAGGCGGTCCAGAGAACAGCGACCAAAATGGTGTGGGGTCTGTATGAGAAGACTATGAGGAGAGGCTGAAGGATCTGCAGGGGAGATATGATACAGACCTTCAGATATCTGAAAGGTTTTTAATGATGCACAATCATCAAACCTTTTCCATTGGAAAGAAATCAGCAGAACTAGGGGTCACAAAATGAAACTTCAGCAAGGACGATTCGGAACCGGCATCAGGAAATATTTCTTCACGGAGAGGGTGGTGAATGCCTGGAATGCCCTTTCGGAGGAGGTGGTGAAGATGAAAACAGTGAAAGAATTCAAAGGGGAATGGGATAAACAGTGTGGATCCCTAAAAACGAGGATGGAAATGAAGAAATAGTTTCAAATGTGAATTGAAAACGTGGCTCTTCAAAAATGCATATGATTTAACTTCAAATATCAATATGCCGACAACTTCACTTTAAAAAAATCATAAATAATGTTAGTAGAATGAGCAATAAGTAATGAGCGATGTAAAGTGTATCATGACAATTTACTGACTAACACGTGAAGGATATTGAAATGGAAATTATGGATTACAAACTACTGACATAGCCCCATAGTTAACATGTACTTGATGTTGTGTTGACCTAGAATATGAACACTGACCCAGAATACGAATGTTGCTTGTGTAAACTGTTGTGATCTTCTTTTGGAATGATGGTATTTAAAATGCCTAAAGAAAGAAAGAAAGAAAGAAAGTGCATGGGGGTAACTTGTTGTGGCAGTTTCTAACCTTAACCAATAACCCTACATACTGTTAATGCAACTCCATCATTGCTCTCTGCTTCAACGGCAAGGGGTAACAGGGAATTGGATTCAGACAGTAACCAATGAGGGCCCTGAGTTTTACGGTTTGGAAAACTGATCAGCATGGCGGTAACCTGCACGGCACGGCAGATACTACCATAAGCTGCTGAGCAGGCTGGATGGACCATTTGGTTCTTTTCTGCCGTCATTTCGATGTTTCTGTGTTTCATTGAATTTCTACGAAATGCACAGGAAAGAATTAAACAGTACATTGAAAGTTTTAACATGAGATGTTTTCATATATACATAGCATCCTGGGAAGGAAATCACAGTAGCTGACAAAGAAAGAGTTCAACTGTTAACCAAAATGAATCCAGCTGGTGACATGCTGTGAGATTGTAAAAGCATTCAGGAATTATTGTCTTGCCATATGAACATGGGAAAACTAGCAGACCAGGTTTGATTAAAGTATTCACAGCTGTTAAAGGCTGATGCCTCCTCCCTGACTTCCCCCATTCACCAATTTAAGAGGGAAGAAGACAGAGTCTCCCTCCTGTACCACCCAATAAAAACATTAGAGGGTGCAGAGCTATGCAAAAGTTTAGCTAAGCAGACCAGGATCATGAGAAAGGAGTCAGAGCTTGCCATAAATCATCTAACTAAACTGTAGGCATTAATTTTGAGGGAGACAAGATTGCCTTTATCCCTTTGAACTTTAGTGAAGCAGCCCAGATGCAAATTGCTAGCTTCTCTAAAGAAGCACTAGCAGCCTGAGTCTGCCCATAAAACACTTTGGCGCTTGTGCCAATAAAATCCTCTCCCTAAGGCCCCGCATGCAATGTCTGGCAGAGAGGATGAGTGCCAGAGAACTTAGCCATAAACTGAGGCAGGCTCTCCTCCATAAGAGGGAGTGCAATAGCAAAGCATTCAGGAATGCTGTTGATTAATCTCTTCCCACTAATTATAGGATTCACTCTTGGCTGCAAGCAGACACCCATGGGTTTCCTAGTAGGGGGAAGCTGAAAAGCTCTGTGAATTTGTTAACAAACCTCACCACTAGGAGTCAGTATAAAGATAAGAATTAGTACCAGGTATTCACCATGTTTCAGAGTTCAGAAAAGAAAAACCTGGAAATTAATAACATATGGTTTCTTTAAATGCTGGGTAAATAAATACTTGTAAATAAGATAGATAAGGAATGGCTCTGATCAGGAAATAGAGAAAGAGCAGCTGTCTTGTCTGTTTCCTTGAATATAATGTAAGTTTATTTTATACTTTGCTTTTTATTTCTGTTTTAAGCAGAATTGCCCATTGGTTTGTTTGTCTGGTAATGAACATAAGAACATAAGAAATTGCCAAGCTGGGTCAGACCAATGGTCCATCAAGCCCAGCATCCTGTTTCCAACAGAGGCCAAACCAGGCCAAAGAACCTGGCAATTACCCAAACACTAAGAAGATCCCATGCTACTGATGCAATTAATAGCAGGGACTATTCCCTAAGAAAACTTGATTAATGGCCGTTAATGGACTTCTCCTCCAAGAACTTGTCCAAACCTTTTTTAAACACAGCTACACTAACTGCACTAACCACATCTTCTGGCAACAAATTCCAGAGCTTTATTGTACGTTGAGTGAAAAAGAATTTTCTCTGATTAGTTTTAAATGTGCCCCATGCTAACTTCATGGAATGCCCCCTAGTCCTTCTATTATTCGAAAGAGTAAATAACCGATTCACAACTACTCATTCAAGACCTCTCATGATCTTAAAGACCTCTATCATATCCCCCCTCAGACGTCCCTTTTCCAAGCTGAACAGCCCTAACCTCTTCAGCCTTTCCTCGTAGGGGAGCTGTTCCATCCCCTTTATCATTTTGGTTGCCCTTCTCTGTACCTTCTCCATCGCAACTATACCTTTTTTGAGATGCGGTGACCAGAATTGTACACAGTATTCAAGGTGCGGTCTCACCATGCACCATGCATTTTATTAACCATTCCCTTCCTAATAATTCCTAACATTCTGTTTGCTTTTTTGACTGCTGCAGCACACTGTGCTGACGATTTTAAAGTATTATCCACTATGATGCCTAGATCTTTTTCCTGGGTAGTAGCTACTAATATGGAACCTAACATCGTGTAACTACAGCAAGGGTTATTTTCCCCTATATGCAACACCTTGCACTTCTCCACATTAAATTTCATCTGCCATTTGGATGCCCAATCTTCCAGTCTTGCAAGGTCTTCCTGTAATATATCACAATCCGCTTGTGATTTAACTGTTCTGAATAATTTTGTACCATCCGCAAATTTGATAACCTCACTCGTCGTATTCCATTCCAGATCATTTATATATATATTGAAAAGCACAGGTCCAAGTACAGATCCCTGAGGCACTCCACTGTTTACCCTTTTCCACTGAGAAAATTGACCATTAATCTTACTCTGTTTCCTGTCTTTTAACCAGTTTGTAGTCCACGAAAGGACATCGCCTCCTATCCCATGACTTTTTAGTTTTCTTAGAAGCCTCTCATGAGGGACTTTGTCAAATGCCTTCTAAAAATCCAAATATACTACATCTACCGGTTCACCTTTATCCACATCAAAAAAATGAAGCAGATTTGTTAGGCAAGACTTCCCTTGGGTAAATCCATGTTGACTGTATTCCATTAAACCATATCTTTCTATGTGCTCTACGATTTTGAACTTGAGAATAGTTTCCACTATTTTTCCCGGCACTGAAGTCAGGCTGACTGGTCTATAGTTACCCGGATCGCCCCTGGAGCCTTTTTTAAATATTGGAGTTACATTGGCCACCCTCCAGTCTTCAGGTACAATGGATGATTTTAATGATAGATTACAAATTTTAACTAATAGATCAGAAATTTCATTTTTTAGTTTCTTCAGTACCCTAGGATGCATACCATCTGGTCCAGGTGATTTGCTACTCTTTAGTTTGTCAATCTGGCCTACTACATCTTCCAGGTTCACACATTTACTGTTGACATCCTTCTACAAAAGAAAAAAAAGCATCCTTCTGGTCCTGAATCAACAGATCAGAATGTCTGCCAGCCTGTTTATCATCAGGAATGAAGTCATATGCCCTGAGGCAAGCAGAGATGCAAAAAAACCATCTATGCCACAGATTCTTGTTTCATCTCTATTTCTTGGACTACCTTTATAAACATTCTATACAAAAGACTGTTTGGTTTGATTATTTTAATTTGGATTGCTTTGGATTGCTTTATATTGATTTTTCATGCTTAGTATTAGAATCATTCACAAATACCACATGAATTATGGTAACATACATACATGTAGTAAGTGCATCACCCTATCAGAAGCAATTACATGGTTCCTTTAACTCTGACAGAAAGAGAGAGCCTTATTGCAGCTACAGTATTTATATTTGGTGCTGGCCATAGTACAGCCAGTATTTTGTGTTTACAAGTGATTGCTGAAATCTTTAAAAATATTACTACTGAAAAAACCGGGCGATTACCTGCCTTTGCCAGTAACTTTGCACAGATGAAGTGATTGCCTGTAATGCTTTTTTTTATCTGCTACCATATTCTTCTTCTCTCAGCTAACCAGGCAGCTTGAATACTCCTACCTTGAAATTTATGGAAAACAAGGACCTAAAACTGGGATTCTAGTTTAAATTTGGGGTAGTGATAGCATTATGTATCTTTCCTACTGATCTTCAGATGCCCATAAGGTTCTCTCTCTCAGCACCGTCACCCACCTCCACTGTACCTCACATTTTTATGACCCTTGCTGCCTGCATCTGGGCAAGGGTCAAGAGGGAAATTTATATCTGTAGAGCGAGAGACAGCTCTAGTAAACATACGGGCCGATTTAGTAAAGTCCGCGGGAGAGCACACACAGGCCACTCGCCTGTGCACGCAATTCAGTATTTAAATTAGGTCCGATGGTAGAAACGGGCAAAAGGAGACGCTAGGGACACTAGCACGTCCCTAGCGCCTCCTTTTGGCCCGGAGCAGCATCTGTCAGCGGGTTTGACAGCAGACGCTCAATTTTGCCGGCGTCTGTTCTCGAGCCCGCTGACAGCCACGGGCTCGGAACCAGACGCCGGCAAAATTGAACGTCCAGTTTTCGACCCGATAGCCGCTGGTCGACTTAAAAAAAAATTATTTTTTTTTTTTTTTTACTTTTTTTTACCCTTCGGGACCTCCGACTTAATATCACCATGATATTAAGTCGGAGGGTGTACAGAAAAGCGTGTTTTCCGCCCCTTACTGAATAAGGGGGTAAGGGAAAACGCGCGTCCAATGGCAGGTTAACAGTGCGCTCCATTGGCCCACAAATGTGTACCCACAGAACCACAGCTGTGGTGCCCATGATCTGTATCAGAAAAAGAAAGATTGCTAGTGGGGAGATCTGATAACCAAACAAAAGGAACACATGACAAAAGAGACTCGATGCCGAAACCACTCACACCATGGTAAGGCTGAAACTCAAATAGAAGGGAGATAACCTGTGGGCTAAGATAAAAAGAAAACAGGACCAACTGTCATGCTGAGATAAGAAGAAACTGGTAAACAAAGAAATACATTTTCTATATAAGCAGCTAATGTGCAAGCAGAAAACTGAAGGAGCTCTGACAGTGACTGTCAGGTCCTTCCCAATACTCTGTGTTCTCACAGGACAAGCAGGATGGTAGTCCTCACATATGGGTGACATCATCAGGATGGAGCCCAATCACGGAAAACTTCTGTCAAAGTTTCCAGAACTTTGACTGGCCCCTACTGGGCATGTCCAGCATGGCACTAACTCTGCAGCCAGCAGGGGTCCCCCTTCAGTCTTCTTTTTTCCACACAGCAGTAGCCTCGTGGTTTAGGAGCTCTGAAGAGATTCCTGACAGGAATTTTCCTCACGGAGTTAATTAAAATTAAATTGCCCAACAGGGGTCCCTCCTCTAACTTTTCTCAGGCCGCGGTAGTCCGGTAAGTTTTTCACTGTTTTCGTCGATTACCGTCGAGTTTGGCCCTCGTGGCCTACTGGCTGTCGACCGTACCGCAGCTCGATTTTTTCTATAGCCATGGCGTCGGGGTTTCGTCGGTGCCCGGACTGTACTCGCACCATGTCTATCACAGACCCTCATGGAGTCTATGTAATGTGTTTAGGCCGTGAGCATGATGTCCTGACTTGCACCAAATGTGCCTTCATGACACCAAAAGGTCGCAAAGCCAGAATGGAGAAGGTGGGACTCCTTTTCCATGCTCACACCCCGACACTATCCATCGCATCGACGTCCTCAGAACCGGCACCGTCGAAGTCGCACCAGCATCGACAACCGTCCGGTGACCGCCCGCCATCGACGTCTTCACGGCCATCGACTCCCGTTTCTCCCCCTCAAGATCGAGGGGATCGTAGGGAGAAACATCTCCATCGGCATCGTAAATCTCGGACCATCGAGGGAGCGAAATCACCGACCTCGCCAACCGTCCGAGCAACCATCGAAGAAGCCCTGTCCAGGAACGGCACCGACCACACCTGCGACCAGGACATCGAGGCCACCTTCACCCGATCGGGGTTTGGGGAGTCGCGATTCCGCCTGTAAAGGTGGTCCCTCCGACTGTGCCTCAGCCTCCCTCTTCCATCACGGAGCCGGGGCTGATTGCCCAGGCCTCCGAGAAGAACTGGACCGGCTGGTCCAGGAGGCCTTCGACAAGGCGATGCAACGACTCCAGGTTCCTCCGGCACCAACACCGGCACCGAGAGTGGAACCGGGCACCGCTGCTATCCCGGATGGAGGCGCTCATGACTGCCTTCCACCGGTGATTCCCGGGTCTCCGATGGCTCCGGTGCGCTCCCCGATGACAGCTTCATCGGGAGGAGAAAACACCGTTCCGCATTCCTCCTTCGGGGGTATTGCCTCAGCTATCGAGGCCATGTCGTCCCTCGCCACAGATTCATTCATCGGAGGCGATACACACATCGGCGCCATCGATGCCGGCACCAATACCCCCCAGGGCATCCACGGTGCCCCCGGCGATTCCTTCGATTTTCTCTTAGCCTCAGCCGGGCCCTTCGGGTATCCAAACCCCCTTCTCGTCCTACAGGTCAGCCTGCTGATCCTTATGACACCTGGGGTGGATGATACCTCTACAGACACCGATGACTTACCTTCACCTCCTTCTTCTACTGAAAGTAGAAAGCGTTTTCCTCCAGAAGACCTCTCTTTCATTAATTTTGTGAAGGAAATGTCGGAATTGGTCCCTTTTCAGCTTCAGACAGAGCAAGATGATAGGCACCAGATGATGGAGCTTCTCCAGTTCCTGGATGCCCCTAAAGTGATCACTTCTATTCCCATTCATCAAGTTCTTCTTGACCTTCTCAAAAACAACTGGGAAAACCCTGGATCCATTGCCCCAGTACACAGAAAGGCTGACACTACCTATCTAGTACAGTCAGCCCCTGGCTTTCAAAAATCTCAGCTTGACCACCACTCAGTTGTGGTTGAATCAGCTCAAAAGAAAGCAAAAAGGACGAAGCCTCACTCCTCTACCCCTCCTGTCAAGGAACACAAGTTCCTAGACAATATTGGTCGACGAGTGTTCCGAGGGGCCATACTCATCTCCAGAATTGCTTCTTACCACCTGTAGATGACCCAATACAACAGGGTCATTTTCAAGCAAATACAAGACTTCTCTGAAACCCTGCCTGACCAATTCCAAGAACATCTTCAAATCCTTGTCAACAAGGGGTTTGAGGCAGGAAAGCATGAGATAAGAACAGCTTACGATATCTTCGACACCTCCACTAGAGTGTCTGCAGCTGCCATTTCGGTAAGACGCTGGGCCTGGCTCAAGTCTTCTGACCTTCGCCTGCCCTGACCTTCTGACCTGCCCTGTAAAGGAGATAATCTGTTCGGTGAACAGATTCAGCAAATAGTGGCTGAATTAAAGGACTATCATGAGACCCTCAAACAGCTCTCAACGATACCTTCTGACTTCCCTTCTAGACAGCCCTTCAAGAAGGACTCTAAGAAGTCATTCTTCCGCCCAAGGAAGTACTATCCTCCACCAACAAGGTCCCAAGTTACGAGGCCTTATCAAAAATCTCAGCCTCGCCAGCCCCAGAAGCAAAAGCCACAAGCAGCTCCCCAGCTGGGGCCTGCTTCAGGTTTTTGACTTTCTCTTGCAGAGCGGCAACCTGATTCCTCTGCCAGGTTGATTGTGCCACTTTCACGGCATGTGGCAATCAATCACAACCGACCAATGGGTGTTAGCAATCATTGCTCAGGGTTACCACCTGAACTTTCCTGCTCTTCCACCGGAATCACCACCTCTACAAGCGTGGACGGTAACCGACCACTCTGTCCTTCTGGAGCAGGAGGTTTCCCTTCTTCTCCAGTTAAGGGCAATAGAATCCGTTCCTCTTTCGCATCAAGGCCTAGGGTTCTATTCCCAGTACTTTTTGATCCCCAAAAAATCCAGGGGGCTTCGTCCAATTCCGGACCTACGTGCCCTCAACATGTACTTCCAGTGGGAAAAGTTCAAGATGGTAACCTTGGGCTCGCTTCTACCTCTTCTACAAAGAGGAGACTGGCTCTGCTCTCTGGACCTCCAGGACGCATACACCCAACATTGCGATAGCTCCAGCTCATCGCAAGTACCCTCCGGTTTTCAGTATGCCCAAGGCACTATCAATACCGGGTGCTTCCATTCGGCCTAGCATCGGCACCATGAGTCTTTACCAAATGTCTCGTAGTTGTCGCAGCCTTTCTCAGGAAAGAAGGTGTTCACGTCTACCCCTATCTAGACGACTGGTTAATCAGGGCCCCAACCCAGCAAGCCGCTCGATCGCCCCTGATTTTTACCCTACACACTCTAATTTCTCTAGGATTTCTCGTCAGTTACGAGAAATCCTATTTAGTCCCATCTCAAACCTTGTCGTTCATTGGGGCAGACTTGGACACCTTACAGGCAAAAGCCTTTTTACCTCAACAACGAGTGCAAACCCTCGTGTCCCTCACTCACCAGTTGCAGGTCTCAGTATACAGCAACACCTCGGCAATTCCTGTCCTTCTCGGACACATGGCATCCTCAGTCCATCTCACACCAATGGCCCGCCTGGCCATGAGAGTCATGCATTGGACTCTGAGATCACAATGGATTCAAACGACTCAGCCTCTGTCAACCATTGTCCACATCACCGGCGCACTCAGTCTGTCTCTCGCCTGGTGAAAAGATCAAAACAATCTCCTCCAGGGACTGCCTTTTAACCTACCAGATCCTCAACTCATTCTCACGACCGACGCTTCCAACCTCGGGTGGGGAGCTCATGTGAACGATCTACAGACACAAGGATCTTGGTCTCCAGAGGAAGCCAAACACCTGATAAATTTCCTGGAGCTTCGAGCATACGATATGCTCTCAGAGCTTTCAGGATTGCCTATCAAATCACGTCATCCTGATTCAGACAACCAGGTGGCCATGAGGTACATCAACAAACAGGGAGGCACAGGCTTCTTCCTTCTGTGTCAGGAAGCTGCGCAGATTTGGGCGGAAGCGCTCTCCCACTCGATGTACCTCAGGGCACCTATTTGCCAGGAGTGCACAATGTCTTGGCAGACAAACTGAGTCGTGTCTTCCAACCGCACGAGTGGTCTCTCAATCCCTCGGTAGCGACCCTCTCTCTTCCAGCAATGGGGTTATCCCCAAATAGACCTCTTTGCGTCCCCTCAGAACCACAAAGTGGACAATTACTGCTCCCTCATTTGGGAGCGAGCGCTCTCAGCCCAGAGATGCATTCTCCCTCTCGTGGCAGCCGGTCTGCTTTATGCATTCCCTCTACTTCCTCTTCTCTCGAAGACTCTCGGAAGCTCCGTCAGGACAAGGGAACCATGATCCTGATAGCACTTCACTGGCCACGCCAAGTGTGGTTTCCCATACTCCAGGATCTCTCCATCCGCAGGCACATTCCCTTGGGAACGCACCCACTTCTGATCACTCAGAACGACGGATGTCTACGCCATCCCAATCTTCAGGCCTTGTCCCTGACAGCATGGATGTTGAAAGGTTAATCCTTCAACCACTTAACCTTTCAGATTCGGTTTCTCGTGTCCTGATTGCTTCGCGGAAGCCTTCCACAAGAAAGACTTATTCCTATAAATGGAAAAGGTATACATCATGGTGTTCTTCACAATCCCTTGATCACTTTTCCTGTCCAATTCCAAGGTTTTTGGACTATCTCTGGCATTTATCGAAATCAGGTCTAAAGACCTCTTCCATCAGAATGCATGTCAGTGCGGTAGCCGACTTCCATAAAGGTATCGGGGATGTCCCTATATCGGTACAACCCCTCTAAACACATTTTCTTAAAGGCTTGCTCCATATGAAGCCACATTTACATCCTCCGGCTCCTTCTTGGGACCTTAATCTGGTTCTCGGGCGGCTTATGAAACCACCATTCGAACCTCTTCATTCTTGTGACCTAAAATATCTCACATGGAAAGTGATTTTCCTTTTGGCTATCACTTCAGCTCGCAGGGTCAGTGAGTTACAGGCCCTAGTTTACCTATCCGCCTTACACTAAACTCCTGCAGGACCGGGCGGTACTCCGCACTCACCCTAAGTTTTTGCCTAAGGTAGTTTTGGAGTTTCACATTAATCAATCCATCATACTACCTATCTTCTTTCCCAGGCCCCACTCCAACCCAGGGGAACAGGCTCTGCATACCCTCGAATGTAAACGGGCTCTAGTGTTCTACCTAGACCGTACAGTTTGCCCACAGGAAGAGCACTCAGTTATTAGTCTCTTTCCATCCCAACAAATTAGGGCAACCTGTGGGTAAGCAGACTCTCTCCTCCTGGATGGCGGACTGCATATCTTTTTGCTATCAGCAAGCAGGCATTCCTTTCCAAGACAGTGTTAAAGCACACTCTGTGAGGGCCATGGCAACTTCAGTAGCACACCTACAATCGGTGCCGTTTCCTGACATTTGCAGGGCTGCCACCTGGAGCTCTCTCCATACTTTCGTAGCCCACTATTGCTTGGACAAAGCCGGAAGACAGGATTCCATCTTCGGCCAATCTGCCCTGCTTAACCTATTTCCAACGTGACGTACCAACACCCTTCCGCCTGCCCGGTGGGGTTCAGGATGCCCTCTACCAAATTCCACTCCAGTGTTGTGCCTGTTGCACGCCATTGGGTACATTTGGTGCATGTTCGGACATCCTCAGCTCGGTACTCACCCATATGTGAGGACTACCATCCTGCTTGTCCTGTGAGAAAGCAAGTGTTGCTTACCTGTAACAGGTGTTCTCACAGAACAGCAGGATGTTAGTCCTCACAAAACCCGCCTGCCGCCCCACGGTGTGGGTTCGTAACGTTTTGTTGTTTTATTTTTTCGGCACTGCCTGTAGCTATCAAATAAGACTGAAGTGGGACCCCTGCTGGCTGCAGGGTTAGTGCCATGCTGGGCATGCCCAGTAGGGCCAGTCAAAGTTCTGGAAACTTGACAGAAGTTTTTCCTTGATTGGGCTCCATCCTGATGATGTCACCCATATGTGAGGACTAACATCCTGCTGTCCTGTGAGAACACCTGTTACAGGTAAGCAACACTTGCTTTATTTTGCATACCAATAAATGCTTCTAACCTGACTGAGTACCGAGCCTGTTATCTGTACACAAGGGGATAAGCACTGTAAGAAGCCTTATTTAGACACAAAACTACAACTGGTCTACATCGTGGTTATTTTCAAGCCAATGCTTTAATAATGGAGTCTCTAATTTCTTTGTGCAAATACATGATTTATGTTGTATTTACTGTTTTTATAGCCAGGAGCATAATACTGCATATATAGAACCTGTCTGGTATTGCAATCAAAATGACCTTTTAAAGTATGCTTGGGTGTTGAAATACCTGAATATGCATGATACTATTACATACTTCACAGCTATTGCAGCCACCAGAGTCAAGAACCTCCTGGAGAGCCTCGGATGGGTTGTCAATGCAACCAAGAGCTGTTTGCAGCCCTCCCAATCTCTGGAATACCTGGGAGTCCGGTTCGACACCCAACAGGACAAGGTCATTCTTCCCCCTACAAGGAGAAGGAAATTGATGAATCAGTTGAGGAAACTGTTGAACGGTGCTCGCCCCACGGTATGGGACTACCTACAAGTACTCGTACTCATGACATCAACCATAGAAGTCGTACCATGGGCAAGGGCCCACATGCGACCACTACAACGTTCCCTACTGTCACGATGGAACCCGATGTCTAGACCCAGGGAATGGAGGCTGTCATCCACAGCCTTCCACAGCCTTCCAGTTGATAATAGACCACTGGGGAATCCCAGCCATGGATCTTCTGGCAACCTGGTCCAACGCCCAAGTTCCCAAATTCTTCAGTCTTAGACTAGACCCTCAATCCCAGGGGATCGACGACCTCGTCCAAACCTAGCCACAGGAAGACCTGCTGTATGCCTTTCCTCCATGGCCATTACTGGGCGGGATCATCCGCAAGATAGAACACCACAGGGGGCTAGTACTTCTAGTGGCCCCGGACTGGCCAAGAAGGCCGTGGTACGCAGACATGTGAAGACTTCTGGCAGGGAACCCTCTGTGTCTACCTCCACACAGGGACCTGCTCCAGCAAGGACCGATCATCCACGAAGACTCAACTCAATTCTCTCTTACGGTCTGGCCAATGAGAGGACTCGCCTGAAGAAGAGTGGATACTCAAGGGCAGTAATTGACACCTTGCTCCAAGTACGCAAGTTTTCCACATCTTTAACTTATATACGAATATGGAGAATATTCGAAGCCTGGTGTGAAGACCGTGACATCCTTCCGCAGACAGTCAAAATTCCCATGATCCTGGAGTTTCCTGCAGGACGGCCTGCAGAAAGGGTTGTCTCTCAACTCCATCAAGATTCAACTGGCCGCGCTGGCCTGCTTCAGAGCCAAAGTGGACGGCATCAGTCTATCTTCCCATCCAGATGTCTCCCGCTTCCTGAGAGGGGTCAAGCAAATCCGACCACCACTAAAGTAGCCAATATCCCTATGGAGTCTCAATCTAGTACTCGACTTCCTAGCGGGAGTTTCCTTCAAATCTACATGCGGTCTGTCCCTACAGATCCTGACCTTGAAGATTGCATTCCTAGTGGCAATATGTTCAGCTTGTTGCATCTCCGAACTTCAAGCGCTATCCTGCTGGGAACCGTTCCTCAGATTCACACCGGGATCCATACAGCTATGCACTGTCCCCTCCTTCCTTCCAAAGGTGGTTTCTAATTTCCATCTAAACCAAACCATCTCGCTTCCATCTCCAGACGAGAATAGGGACTCTGAAGACTCACACCGCCTACGCCATCTTAACGTCGGCAAACTCCTAGTCCACTACCTGGAAACATCGGAATCCGTACGAAAGACGGATCACCTATTCATCCTTCACAGCGGGAAGAAACAAGGGGAAGCAGTCTCGCGGGCAACCATAGCCCGCTGGATCAAAGAAGGTGGCCTATGAAGAGGCAGGCAAGCCTCCACCTCTACAAGTCAAGGCCCATTTTACAAGGGCTCAGGCAGTGTCCTGGGTAGAAACCAAGATGCTGTCACCTGCCGCAATCTGTCGGGCAGCAACATGGTCCTCCATTCACACCTTCTCAAGGTTCTACCACCTGGATGTTCAGGCCAGGGAGAACGCAGCATTCGCTAGGGCAGTACTAAGTGGGCCATGGGCAGCCTCCCACCCTGTTCGGGAGTAGCTTTTGTACATCCCATTGGTCTTGAGTCCATCTGCTACACCCTAGGAAATGGAGAAATTACTTACCTGATCATTTTGTTTTCCTTAGTGTAGACAGATGGACTCAGTATCCTGCCCACGGCTGCCTCATAATACGGAAATCTCAGGTGACAATCCCCGAGAGCAAGACAAACACGAGTAAACCACGCTTTACCTCTAGTTAGGACACCCATAGTTACCGGTTGTCGGCGTTTCTCGGTTGAGTGCATTGGTGGCCTCCAGCTAAAATTCACGTCAACCAGTTCAAGTTAATCAAGTTAACCAAGTTAATCAAGTTATTCAAACACACATATATCTACAATTGCTTTTTGAGGAGAATACTGAAGAGCAGAGCTTCCTGCAGGGGTATATGTAGTGCTGACTTCAGATTGAAATCCGTCTCCAACTGCTATGAGGAGCACACTATACCCATTGGTCCTGAGTCCATCTGTCTACACTAAGGAAAATGAAATTATCAGGTAAGTAATTTCTCCAATTTCTGCAACACTATCTTAATAATGGTCAATGGACTTTTTCTCCAGGAATTTGTCCAAACCTTTTTTAAATATGGTTACACTAACAGCTGTCACCAGATCCTCTGGCAACGAATTTCAGAGCTTAATTATGTTTTAAATAAAAAAATATTTTCTCTTATTAGTTTTAAATGTATTACCTAGTGACTTCATAGTGGGGTAGATTTTCAAAGGGTTACACGCGCAGGAAAACGGCACTTATGCGCGTAAGTAGCCGGAGCGCGAATAACCCAAATTTTGCGTACGGGTATTTATGCGCGTAAATGATCCTGCGCGTACAAATTTAAGCGAATAAGAAAGGGGCGTGTTGGGGGGGTGTCGGGGTGAATACCTGACTTACGCACGTAAGACGTATTTTATAAGTGACGCGCACAAATCCACCGGCGTGCACAGCCAATGTCACACGCGTATATTTACTACTGCCTGCCTGTGTGCCCAAGCGACTAGTGAAGTGTTCGCGCCTGCTGGCTCTCATCACTCAGGGACCCTACATTCTGGAGAAAGGCAGAAGGTGGAAGGAAGAGGTTGTGGGGGGCTTACTGGTGATAAATGGGAAACTGCAAACGATTTCCCTAGGCAGATTGCCTCAGGAGTTCATAAATGCAACAGCTATTCTTTGGTTATTCCTGTTTCTACACATGTTTATAATAGCGATGTGGGTCCTGCGATCTATACGGCTTAGAAGAGAAAGAGAGAGGAGGAGGAGGAGGAGAAGGAGAAGAATGCTGAGACTGAGGCAGTACCCTTTACATAGAGTTTTCAGGACTCGCACACAGTTTCTGGATCTGTCTGAGGAGGAAATAATGCACCGTTTCAGATTTAATAAGGAGACCATACTGTTCCTCTGCCAAATAGAGGCTGACCTGCAACCTATCACCCAAAGGGGCCATGCCTTGCCCGTACATATCAAGGTGACTACTGCCCTGGCTTTTTTGGCTACAGGCACCTTCTGAACACCATTTGGCATGAATTCTGGAATCACTCAGTCTGCCACATCAAGGTGTCTGGAGCAGGTCCTGGCTGCTTTGCTCCAAGAAACACAACACTTTATCTCCTTCCCCTTCAGAAGAGAGGAACAGCAAGAAATAATGAGAGAGTTGTACCAAATTGCATGCTTCCCCTCGGTCTTGGGAGCTATTGATTGCACTCACGTGGCCCTAAGGGCACCAGGAGGAGATGAGGCCACCTACCACAACCGCAAGGGTTTCCACTCTAAACATGCAAGTGGTGTGCAACGCCAAGGGCAACATCACCAATGTGGTGCCCCGCTTTCCAGGATCCAGTCACGACACCTCCATTCTATCACACTCCAGAATTCATGACCACTTCCAGCAAGGACAAATCACTGGGGGATGGCTCCTAGGTAGTAAGCTTACCAACTTCTAACATACCTCCCAGCTATATGTCTGGTAGGCTTCTATTTAGGTGGCACAGCACGCCTCGTGTTTGCTTGCCCTCTGAGCTGTGCCACAATGAAGCACAGAAGGAATGTAACCTTGATTTTCTGTCTTCTACTACAGGTGACAGAGGCTATCCACTTAAAATCTGGCTCATGATCCCCATTGCCTCCCTCACAATTGCCGCTGAGACTCGCTACAACAGGGCACACCGTAAGACCAAGGCTGTCATAGAGAGAACCTTTGGCATCCTGAAATCCCGCTTCCGCTGTCTCGAAAGATCTGGAGGATACCTTCTGTACAGCCCCCTAAAGTGTGTAAGATCTTTCTAGCCTGCTGTATGCTACATAACCTTGCACTTAACAGACAACATCCCTTTGCAAGAGGAGGCCCCTGAAGAAAATGAGGAGGCAGAGTATCTGACTCAGGAGAAATTGGCAGAAATCCATTGCTTGAGTCAAAGGCAGGCAATACAACAAAGGAACACTCTCATAGAAAGCCATTTCATAAGGTGATAGTGCATTTATTTACAAGTGTGTATTTAAAGTGGATGTATGCACAAAAAGTGCACAGAAATAAAAAAGTAAAAACCAATAAAATATATAAATACAGTAAAAGTTCACTTTCTTGGCCGTCCTCTCTTTCGGCCCTCAGGAAGCTTCGGCTGCCCCAACCTGGAGCTCCTGCGCAGTGGACTCCTCCCACTGCTGATGCTATCCTCAGAGGGCACAGGAGGTTGGGGCAGTTCATGGCTGCAGGAAGATACAGCCAGTGGCAGCTGCGGCTCTGGTGGTGGTGGTGGAAGCATGACAGGTGGCTGGGGTGGGGGTGCCATCCACGGATAACCTAGGGCAAGCTGAGGTGCAGGTGGCTGTCCTACAGCGGGCTCTTCTGCACGGGCAGGTGCCATCCATGGGAAGGGTGGCCCATAAGGTGGAGAGTCATGCATTCAGGGCCCCATGAAAGGCCATGGTGCCACTGGTGGCTGTGACTGCACAGGAGGCAACCGCTGCAGCATCTCCCTCCACACTTCAGTTTGTTCATCAGTAGCCCGGCAAAGGTCCCGGATCGCCTGCTGAAGCCTCTGTCCTTCCTCACTGATGGTATCACGGAGGGCTTGTGATTCCTCCCTGATGGTATCACGGAGGGACTCTGCTTCCTACCGCACCACATCAGGCAGGCTGGAGATAGCATCCAAGAGTCCAGCGCTCTGCTGTAATAGCAGTCTCTCAGCCTGACTGGCAACCACTTCAGGTTCGGGCTGGTCCGACGCACTGCTGTCCTGTGAGCGATCATGAAGCAGATCAGCCAGTGTGTCCTCCGGCTCCTCTCCCTGCCGCTGCTGCTCCTCTTCTTCCGCAGACTGTTCCGGCTGTTCACAGGCTCCCCCTTCCTCCTCTTCCGACGAGTCAGAGATCACCCGCAGACGACAGTACAGTCTTTGGGGTCATCTAGGTGCAGGTCCAGGTCGCTCATCATCTGGCTCCCCTAAAAAAGATCATAAACAAATGAGCACACTCTGCCAATTGGTGTGTTATGGCATGCATGGTACAGTACATTCACCTCACTACTAATCCAGTGGTATAGAGCTATGAATGACCCAGGCATTCTGAATAGTCCAGAACCCAGCTTTATACTCCCGGTGGTATTCCTTGTGGCAGAGGGAGGGCTTAAGGCACACAACAGAGCGCTTGGGGAATATGACTTTCACAGGACAGTGCTGCACAGAATTGACCCATAGTCTACCAGTTCCACAAACAGAAAGTCCTGTCCTTTGAAGAATCCAAAAAGTGTATAGCTGAGACCACCACTATTCTGTGCACTGCAGGGTCACCTGACAGTTCTTATCTGCTAGGGACCTTGTAAGGTGTGAAGTGGCTGAGAAGCTACACCTAGGGTGACCTTATAGCTCCTTGTCAAGGGTGACAAGCCAATCCAGTGCTTTCCTCATGAATGTGTTCTGCCTTCTCTAGTGATATCCATATGAAAATGTGAACACATTGCATAAAGCCAGGAGCATATTCCATGTATTTCACATTCAGCAGCAGCTACTGGGTCAGCCTACATAGATCCTAACAGAGAAGCTCCCTTATGCATTTAAATCTGCAGGCTAGGCAAGTACACTTAAACACACTGCTTTAATAGGGCAAAAATCAAACAAATTGCATTTCTTCATATTTACATGAAAGAACACTGCACGCTTGGACCTAGCTTATATGACCAAAGCTGCAGTACTTACAAGATCTGTGCTGCCTTGGCATGAAGATCATGAATTGCTACTATCCTAGGATAATGAATGCTCAAAATACAATGCCCCTGTGTCCCTTACAAAGCCTAAGATAAACTGCTGTACTCTATAGTGTGTACATACAGATAGTTACAGATGTGAGCAATGTGGCTTTTCATACAGTACCAGAAAACATTTACTAGTTAAGTAGCTAAAAAAGGCATGGCTAATTAGCAGTGCTAGATGGTTCTTAGTGCAGATTACTGAAAAGATTTTGAGCTTACCTTCCTGCCCTACACGAGGCATGGTATCAAGCTGGCCAACTCCTCCCACAGCTGCCTCAGACAAGGTGCCGAGGATCAGCTGCTCAGAGGGAGTGAAGGTAATGTGGCTGCCTTCTCCCTCTGTATTCCTCCTGGCCTGCTTCCGCTTCACAATTCTCCTCAGGTCCCTCCACTTGTGCATCAGTTCCCCAATACTACGGTTGTAGTGGAACACCGAGTTGACAGCGTGCCTGATCCGCTTCCAGATCAGCTCCTTCCTGTATGCACCTACCGTACGAAACTGTGGACCATACAACAGATTCTAGTGCCGAATGACATGCTCGACAAACATGTCAACCTCAGCTGGTAAGAAGTTCGGCTTACGATCAGAACTGCATGTGCCTGAGGACATAGTGAAGGTTGCCCATTGAGTGGACCAGTGATCCTTTGAAGGGAGCCCAATTTGCGTGTTTCCCGACCCACAGCCTCATAAGTTATGCGCACAGGTGGGTCCTATCAGTGCGAATAGCAATTATGCATGCTTTAATGTATTAGAGCTATTGAAACCTGAAAGTGTGCTACTTTGACTGCTTTTCTAAGGCTTAGTAGTAAAAACACTGAACAGACAGAGTTCTGGCCAGTTGGGCTGGGGCTAATTGGATTTGCTCAGCCATAGTACATGCTGGCAAACTAAACTCTTTGGAGCTGGGATTCTAAGGAACCAGAACCCTCTGCTGAATCTAAGTGCAATTTTATTTATTTACCTGTGCTTTATTAGAGCTGTCTATTTGCCAAAGTAGAATAACACATTGAAATCGTCGGTTCAGTGTGCTGCGGCAGTCAAAAAACAGAATGTTGGGAATTATTAGGGAATGGTGAATATAAACGGAAAATGTCATAATGCCTCTGTATCGCTCCATGGTGAGACCGTACCTTGAATACTGTGTACAATTCTGGTCGCTGCATCTCAAAAAAGATATAATTGCGATGGAGAAGGTACAGAGAAGGGCAACCAAAATGATAAAGGGGATGGAACAGCTCCCCTATGAGGAAAGACTAAAGAGGTTAGGATTTTTCAGCTTGGATAAGAGACGGCTGAGGGGAGATATGATAGAGATGTTTAAAATCATGAGAGGTCTAGAACGGGGTAGATGTGAATCGGTCATTTACACTTTCGGATAATAGAAAGACTAGGAGGCACTCCATGAAGTTAGCATGTGGCACATTTAAAACTAATCGGAGAAAGTTTTTTCACTCAACGCACAATTAAACTCTGGAATTTGTTGCCAGAGGATGTGGTTAGTGCAGTTAGTATAGCTGTGTTTAAAAAAGGATTGGATAAGTCCATTACCTGCTATTAATTAAGTTGACTTAGAAATTAGCCACTGCTATTACTAGCAATGGTAACATGGAATAGACTTAGTTTTTGGGTACTTGCCAGGTTCTTATGGCTTGGATTGGCCACTGTTGGAAATAGGATGCTGGGCTTGATGGACCCTTGGTCTGATCCAATATGGCATGTACTTTGGGCTGTGCTTAGCCAGGAGACAGGAAGCACTAAAGCTTCTTGTGTCCAGCAAAGTAAAAGTTTAACTTAGTAAGCCAATCAGGGGGAGGGTCTATTCAAACTCAATTGCAGATACAGAGTCCTGAGAACAACCTTGACCAAGGGTTAACTGTTTAACTCCCACCCATCCCTAGGTTTGTTTTTCTCTTATAGTCTGCCTAAATACATTATTGGCAGCAAGAGTCTTTATTCTGAGGGAAATCATCTGGAAACTTAGGGCTTGCCCCATTTGCTCAGAACTCTCTTCCTTGAAAAAGGAGCTGGCTGAAGTTAAAGCTGAATTAGATGCAATAAAGAAAGTTTCACCCACTTTACATTATTCAGGAATTAATTCCCCATTACCACAGAAAAACCAAAAGTCAAGGAAAAAGGGGGTTTTACAGTGGCTCAGGTAGGATAAGACCTGTGACCACAGACACTCATTCTTGACAGCCCGTGCAGCCCACAAGAGTCTTCCCCCCCCCCCCCACCCCCCCCCCCCAACTCACACAGGGCATTAAGGAACTCAAAAAACAACGGGATTACAGTGGGCCTCTGGTAGAATTAGACCTGTGATGCGGAGACACGCACTGTATCAAGTGACACAAGTACAAAATGCCTTCTCTGTATTAAATACTGAAGAAGTTCTTGAGAAAGAGATTGAAGTGTTATCTGAAAAGAAAGAAGAAACCCAATGCATACAGAAATTCCATAATACAATCAGTAACCAAAAGAAAAAAGCTCACTATCAGGCCGATACAGTACAGTGCGCTCCGATGGAGGAGGGAAAACGCGCGTCCAACCCACGGCACCTAATAGCGCCCTCAACATGCAAATGCATGTTGATGGCCTTATTAGGTATTAGGTATTCGCACGCAATTCAGAAAGTAACATGTGCAGCCAAGCCGCACATTTTACTTTCAGAAATTAGCGCCAACCCAAGGACTTTACTGAATCAGCCTGTATGCTGGGTGACTCTGTCATCAGAGGCACTAATCTGGGAACTCTCAGCGAGGGAAAAACTACAGTTATAAGCCTCCCAGGCTCATCGGCCAGCAGAAATGCTATTCAGTCATTGATAGTAGGAAATTAGAATGTCACCCCCCCAAATACAAATGCAATAAAAAAAGGCAAAGTGGATAACAAAAGTCAGTTAAATAAGTCACACAGAGAGTCCAAGAAAAACATTAACCTGTACCAGAACAGCTGGAAAGCTATGTGCACAAATGCTCGTAGTTTGGGCAATAAAATCCCAGACCTGCAAGGCCTAATGGTGGAGGCGGACTTGGACATTGTTGCTGTCACGGAGACGTGGTTCATGGATTCACATGTTTAGGATACTACCATACCGGGATATAACTTATTAAGAAAGGACAGAGAGGAAAGAAAAGGGGGAGGAGTGGCTCTTTATGCCAAAAACAATATCCAAGCATCCGAGCTGCAGGGAAGATGGGGCAAAGAAGAAGCTTTATGGGCCGTCCTAAAAAAGATGATGGGACATCTCTTTTTACTGGCGTGGTTTACAGGCCTCCAAATCAAATGGAAGTACTAGAGAAAGATCTGATTGAAGACATCCAAAAGATGAGTAAGAAAGGAAAAGTGGTGATTGTTGGAGATTTTAATCTACCGGATGTAAACTGGAGAATCCCTTCTGCAGAATCTAACAGTAGTAGAGAGATAGTGGATGCCCTGCAAGTGGCTCTGTTCAAACAAATGGTAATGGAGCCTACGAGGGAGGGAGCTATACCTGATTTAGTGCTCACTAATGGAGATAATGTCTCTGATGTCCAGGTGGGCGCCCACCTCAGCACCAGTGATCAAACGGTATGGTTTCATATCACTAATACGATACGGAGAAGTCGCACGAAGACCAGGGTTTTGTGTTTCAAAAACACGGACTTTGTTGAAATGGGGAAGTACCTGGGGAAAGAACTAGAAGGATGGGAGAAAACAAGAGATGTGGAACAACAGTGGGCCAAACTAAAAGAAGCAATTACTGAAGCGACTAATATATATGTTAGAAAAGTAAAGAAAAGCAATAAGAGAATGAAACCTATCTGGTTCACAAAGGAGGTGGCTGATAAAATAAAAGTTAAAAGAACAGCGTTTAAGAAATACAAAAGATCCCAAAGGGAGGATCACAAGGAAGAATATCTGGTAAAACTGAGGGAGACGAAGAAATTAATCAAGAAAGTGAAAAGTCAAGCGGAAGAAAGGATTGCCAAAGAGGTAAAGCGAGGTGACAAAACATTTTTCAGATACATCAGTGAAAAAAGAAAAGTCCAAAGTGGTATAGTGAAATTGAAAGGTGAAAAGGATCAATGGGTGGAGACAGATGAAGAAATGGCAGAAATATTAAACGAATACTTCAGTTCGGTGTTCACTAAAGAAGACCCCGGAGAAGAACTGATGCTAGTTAACAAGAAACTGGAGGGGTGTGGAATGGATGAAACTCTGTTTACGGAGGAGCATGTATGGGAAGAACTAGGAAAACTGAAAGTGGACAAAGCCATGGGGCCTGATGAGGTTCATCCCAGGATACAGAAAGAGTTCAGAGATGTGCTGGCGGCTCCGCTGAGTGACCTGTTCAATAGATCCCTGGAAACGGGAGTGGTGCCGAGTGATTGGAGAAGAGCGGCGGTGGTCCCTCTTCACAAGAGTGGGAGCAGAGAGGAGGCTGGAAACTACAGGCCGGTTAGCCTAACCTCGGTGGTGGGAAAAGTATTGGAGTCGCTGCTGAAGAAAAGAATAGTGAACTATCTACAAGCAGCAGAATTGCTGGACCATAGGCAGCATGATTTCACCAAGGGAAGGTCCTGTCAGATGAATCTGATAGACTTTTTTGATTGGGTGACTAAGGAATTGGATCGAGGAAGAGCGCTCGATGTCATCTACTTGGATTTTAGCAAAGCTTTTGATTCGGTCCCGCATAGGAGGCTAGTGAATAAAATGAGAAGCTTGGGAGTGAGTGCCAAGGTGGTGGTCTGGATAGCAAACTGGTTGAAGGACAGAAGACAATGTGTGATGGTAAATGGAACTTACTTGGAAGAGAGAGTGGTGATGAGTGGAGTGCCGCAAGGGTCGTTGTTGGGACCAGTCCTGTTCAGTATCTTCGTCAGCAACATTGTGGATGGGATAGAAGGAAAGGTTTGTCTATTTGCAGATGATACTAAGATCTGCAACAAGTTCTGGAGACCGTATCTCCAAAGGGACAGAGATAGGATGGAGACAGTCCATAGAAGGGCGATCAAAAAGGTGTATGGTCATCGAATGCCTTATGAGGAGAGATTGAAGAATCTAAATATGTATACCCTGGAGGAAAGGAGGAGCAGGGGTGATATGATACAGACCTTCAGATACTTGAATGGTTTTAATGATCCAAAGTCAACGACAAACCTTTTCCATTACAAAAAAATCAGCAGAACCAGAGGTCACGATTTAAACTCCAGGGAGGAAGACTCAGAACCAATGTCAGGAAGTATTTCTTCACGGAGAGGGTGGTGGATGGATGCCTGGAATGCCCTTCCGGAGGAAGTGGTGAAGACTAAAACTGTGAAGGATTTCAAAGGGGCATGGGATAAACACTGTGGATCCATAAAGTCTCGAGGATGTGAATGAAGAGAAGAGGCATGGGGGTGGCTTGCGGGAATGACGGCTACTTCCTGGTGATTAATACCCTTATTCAATAAACATACACATGGTGAATGCGACTCCCAATTTTGCTCTGTGCTTCAACGGCAAGAGGAAATGTAGGACAAAGGATTTTCATTCACAAATAAGCGTGGGAGTAGCTTGCTTGTTGCGGCGGTTATTACCCCTAACCAATTAAACCTGATACTTCACTTTGAATACATATACAGCACAGCTCACTGCTTCAACGGCAGGGGGGAATAAAAATAAGAGGATTTACAGTCAGACAACTACCAACTAGGATTGAATTGCATTGTCTGGGTAAACAAATAAGCATGGGAGTAGCTTGCTTGTTGCGCGGTTACTACCCCGAACCAATACTTCACTTTGAATATATATACAGCACAGCTCACTGCTTCAACAGCAGTGGGGGAATGAAGAAAAGAGGATTTATATTAAGACAACCAACAAGGACTAAATTGCACAGGCTGGGTAAACAAGCATGGGAGTAGCTTGCTTATTGCGGCAGTTACAACTCCTAACCAGTTAGGCTTGATACTTCACTTTTATGCAGTTCCAGCACTGCTCTCTACATCAATGGCAGGGGTGGAAGGAAAATTAGAACCAAAAAGTTACCAATAAGGGCTCTGACCTCAGCGATCAGAGTAAAGGATAAGTATGAGAAAAATAACTGTGAAAGCTTGCTAGGCTACTGGATGGGCCATATGGTCTTCTTCTGCCTTCACTTCTATGTTTCTATGATGCAGAACTTGTGCGCGCTGGCTGATTTGTGCGCGCTGCCCATTAATTTTAATGGAGATGGGCGCGCTGCCCATTGATTTTAATGGAGATGGGCGCGCTGCCCATTAATTTTAATGAAGATGTGCGCGTCGCCTATTAACATCAATAGAGCTGTGCGTGCTGTCCTTAAAATAAATATGTACGTGCAGGCTATTAACGATTATATGCAACATGTGCGTGCTGTTTCCTTTCCCCACTGGTAATTACCAGTAATCACCTACCAGTTTGTCTCAATGCCCTGCTAGATGTGGGAGGTGCTGATTAGCAGCTGGCCACGATTGAGTTGACCTTCTCCATGACCCTGCAGTATTCACAAGTCTGTGCACATACTAGTTGTTTGATTGCTGCAGCTGTAAGAGCCAGAGTCAAATGTGTAGATAAGAAGGCTTTAATGAATCCTAAGAAGGGGAAATCTGTTTTTATTCTGGGATACTTGTGTAAATATCTTAAACATAATCCCCCAGAATCCTCCAAGAAACCTACGCTCTAATAGCTCAGGATACTTAAACATCCCCCCCATCAGAGATGCACATCTGGCAACAACAAGAGAGAGAGCCTTTTCCATTGCCTCCCCTAAACTTTGCAACTCCCTACCTAAAGATCTGAGAACCCAGCACAACCTAAAAACGTTCAAAAAAAGACCTAAAAACATTAATGTTTCGCAAATGCTACACTGACCTTCATACATCTGATCATCCCAACTCACAACTGAACTTTCATCCAGAAACCTCAGAATAACTTCTCTCCAACCAGAACCTACATACCCTCCTCGTCCCACTTAATAATACTTTCTGGACTTGAAATGTTTTAATTTCTGTTTAATATCCACCTTGTTATACTTTTGCACACTGTTAAGAAAATGTATATTTTGTAAACAGTTATGATGGCTCTACCGAATGACGGTATATAAAACTCAACAAATAAATAAATAAAATGTTTGTATCTCTGAATAGTAGTTTTCTGTGTTTGCTCTGAAAGGGAAACCATACCATACTTTCTCTAACATGTGTTGTCTGCTTCTCACCAGCTACATACCTAGGATAACTTTTTTTTTTGTCCAGGCTGTGAGCAACCTGAAGCTGGTTACCCAACAACTTTTATTTGGTGTCCTAAATAAATATGACCACATGTTCGAGTATGTGTGTGCTGTGATATGTAAAGAGGGTGTTCTTAACAGACATGTTTGGCCCTATGGCTGTCCCCTATACATGGCTTCATGGTGTGTATAGCAATACAGAGTATAACTAGGTATAGAGCTGGTAACTACAAACATGTTTGGGCCCTCAGCTGTTCTTCCTTCACCATATTAGGATCCATATCTGCAGTACACCTCATGTTACCTTTCTAAGCAAATAAACCTAAATGTCAGCAATTGCCTTTATGCCTACACTGCCCTGACTGCCTCCCTGTGCCCCCCAGCTTTCAAGTAATGTAAAGATTTGTTAGAAATATCTTTGTCATCTATTTATCTTGCATGTCCAGGTCAGTGAACATCCCAGCTGCATGTCTTATGGGAGATGGTGCTGGCGATCTTCAGTGATGATATGGATTCCGATACCAAGCAGCAGTACAGCCCTTAGGATCTGATCCGTGTTCCGGATCATCCTCTCTGGAAGGCATTAACGGCCCGCAGTGCCTCTCGGACCCCCTCAAGAAAGCCCTAAATTCTCTTTGAGTCAGAGTCTCATCATCGGGAGAACGTGCTCCCGATGATGAGCCTCTGCGCTACTGCTGTGAGGGGGGGGGGGGGGCATAGAGGCATGAGAGGGCTGGGAATGCCTTCCTGGACCAGCAAAGGCTGGCCCCTGAGTGCCCCCACGTCCTAACTCCCTGGGCAAAACGGGGAGGACGCCCGGGCTGTGCCTCTTTGCGGGGAGGTGACCTCCGCCTGTGGTGAGAAACCGCCTCCCCCCCCCAGAGCAGCTGCTGCTCTCGGTGCTGGAGCTGGTCCTGGCCTCTCTTCAGGTGCTGGAAAAGAAACCAACAGATCAGACTAACCTGTAAATGAATGTGCAAACACATGATTGAACATTTCTTTATGGCAGGATCTTCAATGGGTGATGCTTGCCCGGGCGATTGTAAAAAGGTGCTGATATGTGCCTTTCTCCCTGCCCTTTGGAAAAGGAGTGGGGACTGGGGTAGGGGCGATCCCTGCCACAGCAGCAAGGCACCCACTTGCTGCTGTGGCAGGGATCACATGCTTGCTGGGAGCAATGGCAAGGTGGGGTGGGGTGGGGGGGGGGGGGGAGTTCCCTCCCAGGCCGCTCAGATTTCCCAGCAGCCTGGGAGGGAACGGGGGAAGGCAGTGTGCCAGCACACACGGTAGGTGCACAATTTCCAACCTCCTTGCCTGTCCCTACCCCACCATTTTATTACATGCACACGCATGTTATAAAATTGTCTGTCCCATATCTTACAATATGTACCCTTTATCATGGAGGGATTACTTACCACCAGCCCCAGCCCGCTCGGCCCGCAGCCGCTCCAGCCACCTCCTCTTCTTCAGGCGCAGCCAACTGGCCTTCTTCTTCAGTTCCTCTATCTATGACAACAAATGGAGAGACAACCATGAGTGTATTCTGATGGTGCTGGATTCAGCTATGTGCCAATGACTGTACTAAATACATTTAGCAACCATGAAGAAATATGACAGACATGTAGCTAATAGCCTATGCCAATTATCTTTTTACATTTCAGCCTCCATACAAATGCCTGTAGTATAACCCTCTGTTTCTCACTTTTTTCCCTCCTCCCAGGCCTAACCCCAGATTGATAGTCCCACAGTGCAGTAGTACAGACTGTACACTTACCCCAAGTGGGTAGGAGGCCCTCTCATTTGGCCTGCAGCTGCCTCCAGGCCCTCCGTAGCAGCAAGAAGTTTGTCCTCCTTCCTCTGACAGGGAATAGGTGGCGTTCTTTGGTGATCACCAGAGATGCCAGCAGTTCGATGTCCCTGGTGGTGAAATTGGGCTGCCTGCTTCCCCTGGCTGCCATGTTGTAGAAAAACATCTGCATGTGCGGTCCCGCCCTTGCGCTCACGCACGCACAGGGACGCACACGCACAAGGGTATTTGCGTGCGCCCACCAGCGCAAACAATTTCCGGCCGATATATACCTGAATCTTGCATAGTGCATGCATCTGCGCGCGCCCTTAGCCAACAGTGTGCGCAGGTTTGAAAATCTACCCCAGTGTGTTCTCTGGTCTTTGTACTTTTCTAAAGAGTAAACAAGAGTAATGTTACTCATTCCATTCTACTCATTATTTTATAGACCTCTATCATATTTCCCCTCAGCTGTCTCTTCTCCAAGCTGATGAGTCCTAACCTCTTTAGTCTTTCCTCATAGGGGAATCGATCCATCCCCTTTATCATTTTTGTCGCCCTTCTCTATACATTTTCTAATTCTGCTATATCTTTTTTGAGATGTGGTGACCAGAACTGCACACAGTACTCAAGATGAGGTTGCACCATGGAGCGATACAGAGGCATTATGACATTCTCCGTTTTATTCACCGTTCCCTTTGTAATAATTCCCAACATTCTGTTAGCTTTTTTGACTGCCACAGCCCACTGAGCTGACAATTTCAGTGTTTTATCCACTCTGATCATTTCCTGAGTGGTATCTCCTAATATGCAACCTAACATCGGGTAGCAATAGCAGGGGTTGGGCAAACTTTTTTGTGTTGGGGGCCACATTACAAGTTTTTGAGTGTAACGAGGGCTGGAGGGTGGGACAGGACAGGGTGGTGCAGGTCCCCCTTAGAGCTCCTCGTCACAGCAATAAAATCCCTATCCTTGCTTCAGACATTTCAGTATCCAGCAGGCTTAGCGCCATCATTTTTGATCCACTTCAATCATGGATCCCAGCCTCTACCAAACTCAGAAAAAACCTTCAATCCAACAGGTACAAGGCATTTTCCAGCTAGCAGACTACCTCATCTCAGTCACAAATGCAGACCATAAGTATAAATAGTAAGATGCTGACAAAATACTGAACTGGAAACTACTAAAAGCCAGACTTATATGCAATGCAATAAATCAAAAACAGAAATATCACCATTCCTCATAAAACAAAGTCAAGAAATATAAATAATTTTGTGAGGAAACCATACTAATAAAAAGCATATTTCAAAACAGATGAATAGAACCACATCTAATAATTAAGAAGAATAATGATAAAAAAAACTATAAGCTTTAAACATTTCCTCAAATCAATCAAATATTTCAAAACAGCAGACATATCTCTATTACTTAACTACTAATGCTAGATAAATTCAGTTTAAAGTACTATACTTGTATGGTTACCCTATTAATCATATAAATGGACAAGATCCATGTCACCTATCATATAGCTTATATTATTAAAACATGTAACCGAAACTTTATTAGCACTTTGTTAGAAAATATTACCCAAACTTAAATATATGTGCCTCTCTGTAAACTGTTGTGATGGTGCAGGACTAAACGATGGTATAGAAAAGATTTTAAATAAATAAAATAAATAAAATATCAAACACCCAATAATAAAAACTAATAAGGATAAAAAAAATTCCCCCCTCTTCATTGCTGGAGGATTAGTAAGAGGGAAGGAGAGGAGGGTACACTTAAACTTCCTCCTTTCTCATCTTCATTAACTCCTGCATTCTCTCCTCTAGCACACCATCATGCACACCCGTACCCTGGTCTGATCATTCACTCATCAACGCTCTCCTCTCTATAAAGTCACCAACCACACACAACCCCTCTCATAGCAACACCTTTGTCTTTAGAAAGCCCTGCCCCACTGAGGACTTGATCTCCTCCCTCTCCAACTCCCTTATCAACCTTGACTGCACCACTCCAGAAACTGCTCTTGCTTCATGGAATAACCTTACCTACAACATTGCAAATGAATTATGTCCACTCATTAGCTGAGAGCTACACCAATCTCAAAAAAACTGACCTCAGACTGAAAGAGAACCTGGCGCAAAGACCCCACCCCACAACAAGCCTCTATATACAAATCCGCCCTTCACTCTTACAGACTCCACACTTAAGACCAAACGTGACTACTATTCAATTAAAATACATGTCTACAAGTACAACCCTAAAGCACTATTCTCTTCTGTTGCAGATCTCGCTAAGGCAGCACTACCCTCTATCTCTGCAGAGAAGCCAGTAGTAAAAGTGAAGAACTCGCCCATTACTTCCACTACAAAATAGCGAATATCCTCCTCCGCTTCCCCACCACTTCTACTCTAATGCACCCACTCCCTAACATCGCTAACGCTAACCTCGACTCCCTCGATCTAACTTCAGCCAAGGAAACTGAATCTTTTCTTTAAAAAATCAAACCAGCATCCCACCCCACTGATACCATCCCCACCAAAGCACTCTTAACGATTCCAAACATCATTGCCAAACCCCTAGCGGATATCATTAATTGCTCCCTTTCCATCGGCATAGTCCCAGACACCCTCAAGCACGCAGTTGTCAAACCCCTTCTCAAAAAACCCTCCTTTGACCCCAATGACCCATCTAAGTACCATCCTATATCCAATCTATCATTCATTGCTAAAATCATGCAGAAGGTGGTCAACTCCCAACTTATGGATTACCTTGACAATAACAAGATTCTTCACCCTTCTCAATTCGGTTTCCGCAAGCATTTTAACACGGAAACACTCTTACTCACTCTGACTGACTCCCTCCTCAAAGGCCTAGATCAAGGTCACTGTTACATCCTAGCCCTCCTCGACATCTCCTCTGCGTTTGATACAATAAGCCACAACCTCCTCCTCTCTCACCTATCTGACATCGGGACTAAGCAGGGTCCAAGTCCGGGTATGCTTGTTTAAAGCAGCACTTCTCAACCAGTGTGTTGCGACACACCAGTGTGTTGCCAAGCACCGGCAGGTGTGTCGCATGCTCCCGGTCTCTCCCATTGCTCTTCCTTCCCTGCTGCCATTGCCATTGGGCTATCAGTACGTTCAAGCCCAGTGGGAACGGCAGCAGTGGTAGAAGAAGCAGTGGCACCTATGGCTGGCCTTTTCTTCTTCCCATGCCCCCCCCCCCCCCGTGACCCGGAACAGGAAGTGATACGCGGTGCGTGGGAAAGAGAAAGACCCATGCCGTGTGGAAAAATAGCAGCAGCGGCAGCAGCGGCCCCCGAGCAGTTGAAGCAGCCGGTAATTGGGAAAGGAGACAGCAGCAGGAGCCTCCCGCAGCTGATGGGATTCTTCTTTCTTGGCCTGCGGGGGCTAGAGGAGGAGGCGGCTGCTGCAGCTACCATTTGTGCTCGGGGTGGAGGGGGGGGGGAAGAGGAAGTGAGTGAGAGAAAGAAAAGCAGCAAGCCAGCCAGCGTGTGATTGAGAGAAACTGGTCAGAGAGCCGATGTGTGTGTATATGTGAGAGACATTGAAAGTGACTGCTCAGGGAGATGACTGATGTGAGTGTGAGACATTAGTCAGGGAGGTGACTGATGTGTGTGTGTGAGAGAGAGAAAAAGCATGGAAGTGAGAAATCTGGGTATGTGAGAAAGCATGGGCGTAAGAAGGAGCCAAGATATTCTCGAAACTTGACATAAAGGGAGCCTATAACTTGGTTCGCATTCGCGAAGGCGACGAGTGGAAAACAGCTTTCAGGAAATGAGAAGCCTGTGCACATGGAGAGTGAGCATGGAAATGAGAGAGACTGGTGTGTGTGTAAGAGGCACCGATGAAAACATCGAGGGCACCGATGGGCGCATCGGCATCGATGGTTGAGGCATCGGCAGGACTCCCGATGGAGGAATGCGGAATGGTGTTTCTCCTCCTGATGACAGGGCAAGCGGAGAAGGCACCGGAGCCATCAGTGACCCAGGATCCATCGGTGGAAAAGTGGCTATAAGCACTTCCATCTTCGAGAGCAGCAGTGCCAATGCTGCCGGAATGGGATCGATGGTCGGTTACGCGACTGGCACCGATTTCGGCGCCGGGGGAACTTGGAGTCTGTGCATCGCCTTATCGATGGCCTCTTGAACCATCCGGTACAGTTCTTCACGGAGACCTGGAGCAAGCAGCCCCGGCTCCAGAAGGGAAGAAGGAGGCAGAGGCATAGCCGGAGGGACCACCGTTAAAGGCGGAGTCGCGGCTCCCGATACCCGTCCAGGTGAGGGTTGCCTCGGTGACCCAGTCGCAGAAAGGGTCAATGCCTTGGTGTCATTAAGGCACATTTGGTGCAAGTCAGGACATCATGCTCGCACCCGAGACACATTACACAGACTTTATGAGGGTCTGTTAAGGACATGGTGCGAGTACAGTCCCGGTCACCGACGGAACCCCGACGCCATGGCCCTTGAAAAATTGAGCCGCAGTGTGGTCAACGGCCAGTAGGCCACAAGGGCCAAACTCGACGGGAATCGACCGAAAACAGGTAAAAACTTACCGGAGTACTGCGGAGTCAAAAATTCGAAAGAGGGACCCCTGTGGGGTATGAAAGTTTTTAGTAATTCCATGAGGAAAATTCCTGTCAGGAATCTCTGTGGAGCCCCTTAACCCACGTGGCTACTGCTGCGCGGAAAAAAGAAGACTGAATGTGGACCGCTGCTGGCTGCAGGTTTAGTGCTATGCTGGGCATGCCCAGTAGGTGCCAGTCAAAGTTCTAGAAACTTTGACAAAAGTGTTCCGTGATTGGGCTCCATCCTGTGATGTCACCCATATGTGAGGACTACCATCCTGCTTGTCCTGTGAGAAAGATAATTACACACATACATTATAAGCATTTTTCCTAAAGAAATCAAAGGCAAGTGCCCACATTAAAGTCTCTCCCAGAAAAATACAACATTAATTAACCAGAGCTGAAACTGCAGAGGAAAAAGCAGGAGAAGATGATCGAAGGAATCCAGGAACACCAAAACTTTCCACTGCTTAAAGATTTATGAGTTTTTTTGTTTTACTATTCCAATAGGAAAAGAAAAACTTCAAATCCTGTCAAAAAATGTATTCTTAATCTAATAAAAAAGTATCACCTTAGATATATATATTTTTTGTTTTGTTTTTATTTGTTAATCTTTTATTTCTTTACATTCAGATGGATGAACATGACAGTCAAACTACCCCACCCTTTTGATTAGGCAGCATAAAAACAGAACTGAAAGAAAACTTCCCAACTTTTGTGATCACCATCCACCAGAAGCTCTTTGCTATTGTTCTTGAGTAATTTTTTTGTTCATTCAACAATTTTGATATTTTGGCACAAAGTAATAAGAAAAATTGTATTTTCATTCTCCAATAGAAAACTCAATGTAATCACTAATGACAGTACCATATCATCTCCATTCAGTCATAACCTCCTTTGTAGAGTCACCTCCCTTGCCCCCCTTCTCTCCTGGCCCTTTCCTATCATCTCTGCATCATCCAGGAAATGGTAACTACACATAGGAAATGTTCCCATGGAAATCCCACCTTCCAACAAATATATAACCAAGCTATCCAGGAAGGGAAAGGCAGATGGACCTATAAAACAAAACACCTGCTAACCATGAGGAAGCCCCTCAGATACTGCCCTCCGTAACAGTGTCTTTACCTGCTGGACACCTTCCAGTCTCTAAAGAAATTCCCAAACCAACAGCAGCAGAGTCTATGCCTGGCATCCATCCTTCTCCTCAACTAGTTAAGTGCATCCTCCCATACATTTTTTATAATGTCTACCAATTTCATACCATATTAAATGATAATTATCTAGTTAATTTCTATCGCTCCTACTCCTACTTCACTTATTCCTAGCTACTCTAGCTCCCAAGTTTTAATACCCCTGTTTTATTGTAACTTTGATTGTTTCGACCTTTCTTATTTATAGTTACTTGGTTTTTCCCTTGTTTCATGTAAACCGGCCTGATATGAATCCCATTCATGAAGGCCGGTATAGAAATATTTTAAATAAATAAAAATAAATAATGCTGTTTGCATGAATTCACAGTCCCATGAACAAGCGCCAAGTCTTTGCTTTTTTAAACCATTTAATTTATTTCACCAGATATGCAAATAGATACAGAAGGGAAAGGAATATAAAATATTATTAGAAACCTTCGTTTTCAGTTTTTATTTTATTTTGCCTGGGAATTTCAATGTTATAACAAAACAAAGCAGTGGAAAAGTAACTTATAATACACAGGAGAAAAATCAGTGGAAAAGTCATTTTTCTAACCATTTTTTTTTCTAACAATTAAATTCCCAGGCAAAATAAAATAAAACCTGAAAACAAAGGTCCCTAAATATTGTTTACAACAAAATCCAACATACAGATCTTCATATATAAGTAGGTCTTCTACTTTTAGATGCTTAAATTATAAATTTTGATGTTTATTTTCCAATTAATTAGGGGTTCTTTGAGGGTACAATAATCGTTGTGGTTTATCAGTGTTTTCATGGCACAGGTGCTATTGCTGGCTATCTTTTCCAACTGAATCAAATATACACATTTCCATAACACATGTACTACTATAACAAAATGCAGGTCACTCAAGCATACAAGCTTCCTCCACCTCCATCCTGCGCCCTTGCTTATTCCATCCTCTTACCAGCAGCTCTGATGTTGCTCACCTTTGTGCAGTGAAACTAGAGGAATGAAGAGGAGAGAGGAGGCTCATCAGCTCCTAAAACATAGGCAACTGAGGAATCAGTGCATATCAGGCACAAAAACAGAGTTGAGAATCCAAGGCAGGCAAGGGGAGTGGTGAGAGAGTATTAGGAACAGTGGTACTTTTCCAATATTTATCCAATAAACACATTTTTTTACATAATTGGAGTTTACCAATTAAAACCTAAAAACAAAAGCGCTATGTATTAATTTTCGTTTAGTTTACTAACTTAATTTATTGCCTTTCTGATAAAAAAAAAATCAAAGCGATATCGCTCTAAACTTAGAATCTTTGCTTTCTGATGTGCTACAATATTCGCTTTGCTGTGCAGTAGCTCTTCTAGTCTGTACTCTGTGTGCCCTATTCCTTGTGTATCTTTAAAAATGTCTGTCCCCTTCCAGAGCAACACCAGAGAAAAAAGGGGCAATTTAGGACTTCACTAATGGAAAACTGCCTCCAGATACCCCTACTGCACTTTGCCAGCCTGCATCTCTTCCTAGAACTGAACAGACTCTGGACTAAACTTTATAACTCAAAGCCTGCAAAAGCACAAGGCAGCCTACACTCCTAGGGCTTGCCAGTGGCAGGCAGCTATCATGTGACTTGCAGATACCATGAGGTTCTTCCCATTTCCTTCTTGTTTCAGTGTTTGTATCCAAAATCCAAGGCCTCTTAATGTGTCAAAGGCCGATGAGGTGAAAACCTGAAAGGAAGAGTAGTATTGAGAAGGATGGTGGTCTCAGGCCCTGGGCGTGGGAATCCCTTCATCATTATGCAGATATTGAGTAATATTTTGATGAGTGGGTGGCTGATTACTGTGTTAGGATCAGACTTGTGCTCTCCTGTGTTTTTTCTTATTTGTTTTGTATATTTAATTTGATTTATATTCCACCTTTCAGGCACTTCAAAGCAGATTACATTCAGGTATTGTACATATTTGCTGTTTATGTATTTTTTTAATATCTGTTGTATGCCGCTTTGTGCAATCTTTCAAGTTCAGAAAGGCAGTTTAGAAGAACTTTTAAATAAAATAAAAACCCTCACAGAAAATAAACGAGCTGAGAAACATTTTCTGTCTTCCACATGTTTCCCTCCCACTGAATAGCACCAGTCTAGACCAGGGCTCCTAGTCTACTGCCTGTGCTGGAAGACCAGGTTCTGCTCCCCACCCCCCTTCAGCTCCAGTCACTGTTTCCAATGTCCACGCCAGCCTGGTGCCCATATACGTTTCCTGTACTTAAGCAACCCCAGGAAAAAAAAACAGCAGGAAACTACATCATCATTTACATCCTCTGGATGACAAATCCGACGACACTCTATAATCTCTTCCCTCGCAAACACCAACAGTGATGCACACATCTATATTGTCACATGATACATAGAGTTACAGATACTTATTTGCTTGCACACACAAATTATAACACAGACAAACCATCACTCAGATGCTGTGATCTACTCACATGAATACACCCCCTCAAACACACATCAGCAGCACAAGGATAACTTAAATCCAAAGATTTTAATTTCCAGTTTCTCATCCAAGAGCAATTATAGCCTGATTTCCACTATTCATTATACAGTGGGTTTTACAAACCATTTATAGATTCAAAGGTGCACAGGCCGCTAAGAGAAGGAAAGAGTTAAAACCGCAGCGCAGCTGACTGAACACACAGACCTTACAGGGAAAGAATGCCCTCTAGCATGGGCTTTTCATTTAGGGATAGACTCAGCTAAAGCAAGAAGGTCAGGCTGTACCAGAGTCAGCCTGAGCAACAGGGTGATGTTAGTGCTTATACTAGGAAAATAAAAGAATAAACCCTCCAAACAGGTTTTACTGCACAAGACAGCCAGCCTGTGTACCAACCTTCTAGTTCAGGAACCAGGTCAGCATCAGCTCCTGGAGCAATTCCTTTAGCTTAGCTTCCAATCCTGGCTGAGTCCCCACTCTGGGAATTTGGAAATGTTATTAGAGTAAAATTTCCCAGCATTAAGGAGAAAGGGGTGAATATGAATAAGCAGCATGGAATCCATCAACCTTTTGGGATCTTGCCAGGTACTTGTGAACTAGATTGGCCTTTGATGGAAACAGGATGCTGGGCTTGATGACACAGTAAAGCAAATCTGCAAATCTTATGTTCTTATGGAGGGCTGGCTTTGGGAAGCAAGAAGAGGGACAGCAGGGAGAAGACCTCTCCTATCAAGAAGGAAGCTGGCAGAGCCATAGCTAGCCAATAGCCAATGTGGCCACGGTGATGGATGTCATCCACTAGGAAGCGTGCCATGGCTCTCTCCTAATAATAATGCAAACCAGCTGCCTCTATAACCCTGCCTGAGGAGCAGCAGTTGCCACAGGGTCGAAGACCATGGGACAGGCTGCTCCTGCCATTGACTCCTTCCTTCATACCCTGGAGACAACCCTGTAGTGCTGAAGGCTTCAGTCGCTTTCCTTGGGATCACACATTTGGCTCTTCCTGCCATCCTTTTGTCCATTATGAACCATAAAATTATTTTGCCTGTCCCTTTCTGATCACCCATCGAAACTCCCTAACCCCTTCCCTTACCCCATTACTATAAAGCCTTTTATGATTCACCTACTGCAATCACATTACGTTATACTTTCTGGTAATGCCATCTTTAGCTCATTTGAAGTCTGACCTGAAGAAAAGAGTATTAGTTCTCATAAGAACATAAGAAATTGCCATGCTGGGACAGACTAAGGGTCCATCAAGCCCAGCATCCTGTTTCCAACAGAGGCCAAACCAGGCCACAAGAACCTGACAATTACCCAAACACTAAGAAGATCCCATGCTACTGATGCAATTAATAACAGGGACTATTCCCTAAGTAAATTTGATTAATAGCAGTTAATGGACTTCTCCAAACCTTTTTTGAACCCAGCTACACTAACTGCACTAACCACATCCTCTGGCAACAAATTCCAGAGCTTAATTGTGCGTTGAGTGAAAAAGAATTTTCTCCGATTAGTCTTAAATGTGCTACTTGCTAACTTCATAGAATGCCCCCGAGTCCTTCTATTATCCGAAAGTGTAAATAACGAGTCACATCTACTCGTTCAAGACCTCTCATGATCTTAAAGACCTCTATCATATCCCCCCTCAGCCGTCTCTTCTCCAAGCTGAACAGCCCTAACCTCTTCATCCTTTCATCATAGGGGAGCTGTTCCATCCCCTTTATCATTTTGGTGGCCCTTCTCTGTACCTTCTCCATCGCAAAGCAAATTTTAAAATATATTAAGTTAGTCCAATAAAAAAGTGTCACCTTGTACTTTTTTTGTTATTTGTTTGTTAATCTTTTTTTCTGTACAATCTTTATTCCGTGAAGGCCCACAAGGTTAAGATTAGCCGTTGCAGCCCCCCCCCCCCCCCCCCCCCCATCCCAACAGGACATCAGAGCTGACAACCCATGCTTTTATTTCCTTCTCCTGCCACTGGCTTCACTTCCTCCTGCGTGGTTCAAAAACTGTTTTATGTGGGAGACAAAAGCCCACAGCAAGAGGAGGCTAGAAGTGCCCCTTTTTATCGGTTATCTTACCACCACAGGGGAGGGAGAAGGAGAGGACAAGAAGAATCAGGGCTGACCTTAAGAGGGCCCAGGGCGAATCAACCACAGTGGGGATCTGGAAAACTGAAATTATATTATTGGGGACTGGGGGATATCATGGCAGTGTGGGGCCCCTGAAAGGGTGGAAATCAGGGGGGCTGCCCCTCTTTGCCACCCCCCTGAGAAGGATGGAAGAAAAGATGGGAGATGAAGGTAAGCTTGGAAAGAGAGGTGGCAGAGGAAGAAAAGGATGGAAAGTAAGGGGATGAAGAAGATGAATGGGATGGAGGGAGGGGAGAGGAAGGAAAGGATGGAAGATAGAGAGTTGGAAGGTGTGGAAAGGAAGGGAAGGTGAGTGAAGGGAGAAGGATGAAAGGTGAGTGAAGGGAGAAGAATGAAAGGTGAGGGAGGGTTGGAAGGAAGCAAATGAGGGGGGGATTGTGAAAGACAAGGAAAAGAAGGGGAAGGATAGATAGTGATGGGGTTGGAAAGTGAGCGAGAGGAAGAGAAAAGATGGTGAAGGAGGAGAGAAAAGGATGGAAGTTATGGGAGGGAGGTGGAGAATGATTTGGGAGGAGATGAGAGCTTCAGAGAACAAGAATGGAGGCAGCTGTTGAGGGAAAGGACAAGATAGTAAAGGGAGAGAGGGGGCTGAAAAGAGGCAATAAAGGGAAGAGTTGGGGACATGTAGAGTTGGGATAGCGAGAACTTGAGGGGGAGAAGGAGGGATAAAATCTAGCCATGAGTTTTTAGTGAGAGAGAAAAATGTAGGAAAATAAAATGGCAGGTAAAGAGTAATGTCAGATATAGGGGAAGAATGGAGGAGCAAAAACAGAAAATGCTCAGAAGACCCTGGAAAAGATGAGGATCACTAAGCGTTCTATTTTCAGTTTATTGAATGTGCTGCTCATGATATGTTTTTATTCTGTACACTGCAGGAGGAAATGCATTCCTGTTTTTATTTCTCTGGTGATGCACAGCATGCAGAGTCTAGCCACGTCTTGGGGTTTTCATTTGAGTTTTTGTTTACATGTTTCTATTTATAATTTACATAGAAACATAGAAATTTAGAAATGATGGCAGAAAAGGACCAAATGATCAACTCAGTCTGCCCAGTAAACTTATGCTTATTTATTTATTTATTTATTTAAGTTTTTTTATATACCAACATTCAAGACGATTGTCCCATCATGCTGGTTCACAAGAAACAGGAATTATAATAAACTTAACAACTTGAACAATAGTGCAGAAGGAGCAGTTACATGTAACAAGGAAATATAGAACTTGGAGTAAGAAGGAAAATGAAGATCAGATAATTACATATAATAACATTGTAAGAGATGGCTATTAATGATATTGCTAGCGAAGTGTGTTGATTGATGGGAGTTAAATAATGTTGGAGTTAGGAAAGGCCTGCGTGAACAGCCAGGTCTTGAGTCTTTTCTTAAAGGTTGAGATGCTGGGTTCCATTCTAAGATCTGGGGGAATGGAGTTCCATAAGGTAGGACCGGCTGTGGAGAAGGCCCGATCTCTTAGCGTGATGTGTCTGGTAGTTTTGGCTGGTGGAACTTGAAGTGATCCTTTGTAAGCATCTCTTGTCGGTCTTGTTGAGTTGTGTAATCGGAAGGGGATATGCAGATCAATTGGGACTAGTTGATGGATGTTTTTGAATATGGTGAGAATGGCCTTGTAGATTATTCTGAAGTGGATGGGCAGCCAGTGGAGGCCCATCAGGATAGGAGTTATGTGTTCTCTTCTCCTGGTGTTAGTGAGTATACGGGCGGAGGCATTTTGGACCATTTGCAGTGGTTTGGTGTGTGATGAGGGGAGACCAAGCAAGATGGTGTTACAATAGTCCAGCTTTGCGAAGATGATTGATTGTAGAATCGTTCTAAAGTCATGTGTGTGGAACAGAGGTCTTATTCTTTTCAGCACTTGGAGTTTATAAAAGCAGTCTCTGGTGGTTTTGTTGATGTTAGCTTTCAGGTTCAGGTGATTGTCAATTAGAACTCCTAGGTCTCTCACTTGTGTAGTCTTTGGTATGGCTGGATGAGTGGGTGTGAAGGAGCTGTTTTCTGGTGTAATGAGTAGAAGTTCCGTTTTTGATGAATTTAGTATCAGGTTAAGGCTTGTGAGAAGCTGTTTGATATTTTGGAGGCATGTTTCCCAGTGAGACAGTGTTTTCGCGAGAGACTCCTTGATGGGGATCAGGACCTGAATATCATCAGCGTAGAGGAAGTGTTTGAGATTAAGGTCAGTGAGAAGTTGACATAAGGGTAACAGATAAATGTTAAACAAGGTAGGAGACAAGGATGAGCCTTGAGGGACTCCTACTGACGCGGGGTAAAGTGAGGATTCTTTATTATGAATCTTAACCTTGTATCCTCTGTTGCTGAGGAAGGTTCTAAACCACGAGAGGGCAGTGCCTGATATACCTATGGCTGTTAGTTGGTTGATGAGAAGGGAGTGATTGACCGTGTCAAATGCAGACGAAAGGTCGAGTAGGATCAAAAGGAAGGCTTGTCCTTTGTCTAGGCCTAGGATGATGTGGTCAGTCATGGAGATGAGGAGGGCTTCCGTGCTTAAGGTTTTGCGGAATCCGTATTGTGATGGGAATAGGAGGTTATTGTCTTCTATGTAGTTTGAGAGTCGTTTTTTCGATAATCTTGGCTATGAAGGGGAGGTTAGCTATCAGTCGAAAGTTGTTAGGATCGTTGGGGTCAAGATTTGGTTTTTTGAGAAGGGGGCTTATGCCAGTATCTGCTATACTAAGCAGGTTACCCCCGTGCTTATCAGTTTCCCAGACCTTAAAAGTCAGGGCCCTCCGAAGCTGTTTGAATCCAATTTCCCTTAATCCTTGCCATGCAAGCAGAGAGCAATGATGGAGTTGCATTAAAAGTGTCAAGGCTTACTTGCTAAGAGTAGCAACAGCCACACCAGCAAGTTAACTCCAGTTACCCCCATGCACTCTTTTTTTTTTTTTTATTTTAGGGATCCACGGTTTATCCCATGCTCCTTTGAATTCCTTCACTGTTTTCGTTTTCACCACCTCCTCCGGAAGGGCATTCCAGGCATTCACCATCTGTACTGTGAAGAAATATTTCCTGACATTCGTTCTGAGTTGTCCTGCCTCTAGTTTCATTTCATGACCCCTAGTTCTATTGATTTCTTTCCAATGAAAAAGGTTTGATGATTGTGCATCATTAAATCCTTTCAGGTATCTGAAGGTCTTTATCATATCTCCCCTCAACCTCCTCTCTTACAGGGTATACATATTCAGATCCTTTAGCCTCTCCTCATAAGTCTTCCAATGCTGACCCCTCACCATTTTGGTTGCTCTTCCTTGGACCGCCTCTATCCTGTCTATCCTTTTAGAGATACGGACAGCAGTACTCCAGGTGAGGCCTCACCAAGGACCTGTACAAGGGCATTATCACCTCTTTGTTATTACTGGTTATTCCTCTCTCTTTGCAGGCCAACATTCTTCCGGCTTTAGCTCTCGCCTTGTCACATTCAGATCATCAGACACTATCACACCATGGTCACTCTCCCACTCTGTGCGCATTAGTATTTCACCGCCCATCACATACAGCTCTTTTGGATTGCTGCACCCCAGATGCACTTCTCGGCATTGAATTCCAGCTGCCAAATCTTCGACCGCTCTTCAAGCTTTCTTAAATCACTTTTCATTCTCTCTACTCCTTCAGACGTGTCCACTCTGTTGCAGATCTTAGTATCATCCACTAACAGACAAACTTCACCTTCTATCCCTTCCGCCAGGTCGCTCACAAAGATATTGAACAGAACCGGTCCCAAAACCAATCCTATGGCATTCCACTTAACACCGTTCTTTCTTCAGAGTAGGTTCTATTTACCATTACACACTGTCTCCTTTCACTCAATCAATTTGCAATCCACGCTACTACCTTGGCACCCTCTCCCAAGCTTCTCATTTTGTTCACGAGTCTCCTATGTGACACCGTATCACAAGCTTTACTAAAATCCATGTAAATCACCTCAAGCGCTTTTCCCTGATCCAATTCTCTAGTCACCCAATCAAAAAATCAGATTTGAATGACAGAACCTTACCCTAGTGAATCCTTGCTGCCTCAGGTTGAGCAACCCACCAGATTGTAGATAGTTCACTATCCTTTCCTTCAGCAGAGTCTCCAATAATTTTCCCACCACCGAGGTGAGACTAACTGGCCTGTAGTTTCCAGCCTCCTCTCTGCTCCCACTCTTATGAAATGGGATCACCACCGCTCTTCTCCAATCTTGCAGCACACTCCCCGTTCCAGGGATCTATTGAACAGGTCCTTCAGCGGATCCACCAGCACATCTCTGAGCTCCCTCAGTATCCTGGAATATACCTCATCTGGCCCCTGGCCTTGTCCACTTTCAGTTTTCCTAACTCTTCCCATACATTATCTTCTGTAAACTGAGTTTCGTCTACTCCACCCCATCCATAGTCTTGTCAACTAGCAGGGGCCTTTCTCCAGTGTCTTCTTTAGTGAACACCAAACTAAAGTATTTGTTTAATATTTCACCCATTTCTTCATCTCTCTCCACACATTGATCTTTGTCACCTTTCAATTTCACTATACCTTTTTGGACCATTCTCCTTTCTCTGATATATCTGAAAAATGTTTTTTCACCTCGCTTTACCGCTTTGGCAATCCTTTCTTCCGCCTGACTTTTTGCTTTCTTGATTTCTTTCATATCCCTCAGTTTCACTGGATATTCTTCCCTATCTTCCTCTTTTTGGGTTTCTTTATATTTCTTGAACACTGATCTTTTTGCCTTTATTTTATCAGCCACCTCCTTTGAGAACCGGATCGGTTTCTTATTTCTCTTAATTTTGTTTACTTTTCTAACATATAGATTTGTTGCCGCTGGCAACAAATTCCAGAGCTTTATTGTGCGTTGAGTGAAAAAGAATTTTCTCCAATTAGTCTTAAATGTGGTAATTGCTAACTTCATGGAGTGCCCCCAAGTCCTTCTATTATCCAAAAGTGTAAATAACCGATTCACATCTACTTGTTCAAGACCTCTCATGATTTTAAAGACCTCTAATCATATCCCCCTCAGCCATCTCTTCACCAAGCTGAACAGCCTAACCTCTTCATCCTTTCCTCATAGGGGAGTTGTTCCATCTCCTTTATCATTTTGGTGGCCCTTCTCTGTACCTTCTCCATCGCAAAGCAAATTTAAAAATGTATTAAGTTAGTCCAATAAAAAAGTAAGAAATTGCCATGCTGGGTCAGACCAAGGGTCCATCAAGAGATGGTATTGTTACCTCCAGGAAGTCCATCAAGCCCAGCATCCTGTTTCAAACAGAGGCCAAACCAGGCCACAAGAATCTGGCAATTACCCAAACACTAAGAAGATCCCATGCTACTGTTGCATGTTTGTATTTAATACTAACTGAGTGCTTGTATTGAAGAAAAAAAAAGAACCCCACAAAAAGTAGCCAGAAGCTAGAAATAAGCTAGGAGCAGTATATACCAAAGTAAAAACGTTGAATAGTTCAGCTCAGTTACTCACCTTGGAAAGGTGTTGAGGTAGTGTGATTGGGTTTGAATAGGGACCAACATTTGTTAATCAAGGGAGCAGTGAGTCATTCAGGCTGACTAACTGAAGTTAGACTGTTTGTATTTCCCAACCCTCCCACCCCTTGCCCACCCACCCCTAGCTCATCCCTTAATTTATAGGCAGGTGCCACTTTAACAAAAAAAAAAAAAAAAAATCAACAAAAACTTTATTGAGAATTCGATCAGACCCCGGTAGGCCACTACCAGACACATAGTGAATTCACTAATACATTTAAAGGAAGTTAGACACATTCCTACTCCCATAGCAACCTAAACCTTAACTAGGAACTGATCAAAATTGAGATGAAAGCAGCAGTCCAGCAGCAAGAGGAGGGCTTCCCAGTCTTTTGCATCGAGTGTCACATGTATGATTTTTTACCCACCGGTGAGAAGTTGTACATGTGCATGCGATGCAAAGAGCTCCTGGCTCTCAGAGAACGAGTCCGATCTCTGGAGGCTAGAGTGGCAGACCTGGAGGAGCTGAGGCAGACAGAGAGGTATATAGATGAGACCTTCAGGGACATAGTAGTCAAGTCCCAACTTCAGACTGGCAGCCCTGGTGCTGCCTTGGAGGAAGAAGGTCTCATGATGGGAGAGCACCAACCAGGTGTAGCAGGAAAGGATCCTGTAGCAAGGACCTGCTCTCTAGGTGATATCTCCCCAAGGCCTACTGCCCACGAGGGAAGGGTTAGATCGGCCGTCATAGTTGGTGATTCGATTATTAGGAATGTAGATAGCTGGGTGGCTGGTGGGCGTGAGGATCGCCTGGTAACATGCCTACCTGGTGCGAAGGTGGCGGACCTCACGCATCACCTAGATAGGATTTTAGACAGTGCTGGGGAGGAGCCGGCTGTCGTGGTACATGTGGGCACCAACGACATAGGAAAATGTGGGAGGGAGGTTCTGGAAGCCAAATTTAGGCTCTTAGGTAGAAAGATTAAATCCAGAACCTCCAGGGTAGCATTCTCTGAAATGCTCCCTGTTCCACGTGCAGGTCACCAGAGGCAGGCAGAGCTCCGGAGTCTCAATGCGTGGATGAGACGATGGTGCAAGGAAGAGGGATTCAGTTTTGTTAGGAACTGGGGAACCTTTTGGGGAAGGGGGAGTCTCTTCTGAAGGGATGGGCTCCACCTTAACCAGGGTGGAACCAGACTGCTGGCGCTAACCTTTAAAAAGGAGATAGAGCAGCTTTTAAACTAGAACAAAGGAGAAAGCCGACAGTCGCTCAGCAGCACATGGTTCGGAGAGAGGTATCTTTAAAGGATACTAATGATGCATTAGAATTAGGGCATCCCGACAGTGAGGTTCCAATAATTAGAAAAGTAGTCCAAGTGCCTGTAACTAAAAACTCACCTGAGCTAAAAAATTCTAACTTATCCCTATCAATTAAAAAGCAGAATGAAAATACAAACAAAAAACAAACTTTGAAATGTTTGTATGCTAATGCCAGAAGTCTAAGAAGTAAGATGGGAGAATTAGAATGTACAGCAGTAAATGATGACAGAGACTTAATTGGCATCTCAGAGACATGGTGGAAAGAGGATAACCAATGGGACAGTGCTATACCGGGGTACAAATTATATCGCAATGACAGAGAGGAGCAGTCGGGAGGAGGAGTGGCGCTTTATGTCCGGGATGGCATAGAGTCCAACAGGATAAACATCCTGCATGAGACTAAATACAAAATTGAATCTTTATGGGTAGAAATCCCTTGTGTGTCAGGGAAGACTACAGTGATAGGGGTATACTACCGTCCACCTGGTCGATGATGAGATGGACAGTGAAATGCTAAGAGAAATTAGGGAAGCTAACCAAATTGGTAGGGCAGTAATAATGGGAGACTTCAATTACCCCAATATAGACTGGGTAAATGTATCATCGGGTCACGCTAGAGAGATAACGTTCCTGGATGGAATAAATGATAGCTTTATGGAGCAATTGGTTCAGGAACCAACGAGAGAGGGAGCAATTTTAGATCTAATTCTCAGTGGAGCACAGGACTTGGTGAGAGAGGTAATGGTGGTGGGGCCGCTTGGCAATAGTGATCATAATATGAACAAATTTGATTTAATGACTGGAAAAGGAACAGCGTGCAAATCCAAGGCTCGTGTGCTAAACTTTCAAAAGGGAAACTTTGATAAAATGAGAAAAATTGTTAGAAAAAAACTGAAAGGAGCAGCTACAAAAGTAAAAAATGTCCAAGAGGCGTGGTCATTGTTAAAAAATACCTTTCTAGAAGCACAGTCCAGATGTATTCCACACATTAAGAAAGGTGGAAAGAAGGCAAAACGATTACCGGCATGGTTAAAAGGGGAGGTGAAAGAAGCTATTTTAGCCATAAGATCTTCATTCAAAAATTGGAAGAAGGATCCAACAGAAGAAAATAGGATAAAGCATAAACATTGGCAAGTTAAATGTAAGACATTGATAAGACAGGCTAAGAGAGAATTTGAAAAGAAGTTGGCTGTAGAGGCAAAAACTCCCAGTAAAAACTTTTTTAAATATATCCGAAGCAGAAAGCCTGTGAGGGAGTCAGTTGGACCGTTAGATGATCGAGGGGTTAAAGGGGCACTTAGAGAAGATAAGGCCATCGCGGAAAGATTAAATGATTTCTTTGCTTCGGTGTTTACTGAAGAGGATGTTGGGGAGGTACCCGTAATGGAGAAGGTTTTCATGGGTAATGATTCAGATGGACTTAATCAAATCACGGTGAACCTAGAAGATGTGGTGGGCCTGATTGACAAACTTAAGAGTAGTAAATCACCTGGACCGGATGGTATACACCCCAGAGTTCTGAAGGAACTAAAAAATGAAATTTCAGACCTATTAGTAAAAATTTGTAACTTATCATTAAAATCATCCATTGTACCTGAAGACTGGAGGATAGCAAATGTAACCCCAATATTTAAAAAGGGCTCCAGGGGCGATCCGGGAAACTACAGACCGGTTAGCCTGACTTCAGTGCCAGGAAAAATAGTGGAAAGTGTTCTAAACATCAAAATCACAGAACATATAGAAAGACATGGTTTAATGGAACAAAGTCAGCATGGCTTTACCCAGGGCAAGTCTTGCCTCACAAATCTGCTTCCCTTTTTTGAAGGAGTTAATAAACATGTGGATAAAGGTGAACCGGTAGATATAATATACTTGGATTTTCAGAAGGCGTTTGACAAAGTTCCTCATGAGAGGCTTCTAGGAAAAGTAAAAAGTCATGGGATAGGTGGCGATGTCCTTTCGTGGATTGCAAACTGGCTAAAAGACAGGAAACAGAGAGTAGGATTAAATGGGCAGTTTTCTCAGTGGAAGGGAGTGGAAATGGAGTGCCTCAGGGATCTGTATTGGGACCCTTACTGTTCAATATATTTATAAATGATCTGGAAAGAAATACGATGAGTGAGATAATCAAATTTGCAGATGACACAAAATTGTTCAGAGTAGTTAAATCACAAGCAGATTGTGATAAATTGCAGGAAGACCTTGTGAGACTGGAAAATTGGGCATCCAAATGGCAGATGAAATTTAATGTGGATAAGTGCAAGGTGATGCATATAGGGAAAAATAACCCATGCTATAATTACACAATGTTGGGTTCCATATTAGGTGCTACAACCCAAGAAAGAGATCTAGGTGTCATAGTGGATAACACATTGAAATCGTCGGTACAGTGTGCTGCGGCAGTCAAAAAAGCAAACAGAATATTGGGAATTATTAGAAAAGGAATGGTGAATAAAACGGAGAATGTCATAATGCCTCTGTATCGCTCCATGGTGAGACCGCACCTTGAATACTGTGTACAATTCTGGTCGCCACATCTCAAAAAAGATATAATTGCGATGGAGAAGGTACAGAGAAGGGCTACCAAAATGATAAGGGGAATGGAACAACTCCCCTATGAGGAAAGACTAAAGAGGTTAGGACTTTTCAGCTTGGAGAAGAGACGACTGAGGGGGGATATAATAGAGGTGTTTAAAATCATGAGAGGTCTAGAACGGGTAGATGTGAATCGGTTATTTACTCTTTCGGATAGTAGAAAGACTAGGGGACACTCCATGAAGTTAGCATGGGGCACATTTAAAACTAATCGGAGAAAGTTCTTTTTTACTCAATGCACAATTAAACTCTGGAATTTGTTGCCAGAGAATGTGGTTAGTGCAGTTAGTATAGCTGTGTTTAAAAAAGGATTGGATAAGTTCTTGGAGGAGAAGTCCATTACCTGCTATTAAGTTCACTTAGAGAATAGCCACTGCCATAAGCAATGGTTACATGGAATAGACTTAGTTTTTGGGTACTTGCCAGGTTCTTATGGCCTGGATTGGCCACTGTTGGAAACAGGATGCTGGGCTTGATGGACCCTTGGTCTGACCCAGTATGGCATTTTCTTATGTTCTTATGTTCTTAATTAATAGCAGTGGCTATTCCCTAAGTCAACTTGATTACTAGCAGTTAATGGACTTCTCCTCCAAGAACTTATCCAAACCTTTTTTGAACCCATATCCCCCTCAGCCATCTCTTCTCCAAGCTGAAGAGCCCTAACCTCTTCATCCTTTCCTCATAGAGGAGTTGTTCCATCCCCTTTATCATTTTGGTGGCCCTTCTCTGTACCTTCTCCATCGCAACTATATCTTTTTTGAGATGCGGCAACCAGAATTGTACACAGAATTCAAGGTGTGGTCTCACCATGGAGCGATATAGAGGCTTTATGACATTTTCCGTTTTATTAACCATTCCCTTTCTAATAATTCCTAACATTCTGTTTGCTTTTTTGACTGCTGCAGCACACTGAGCTGACGATTTCAAAGTATTATCCAATATGATGCCTAGATCTTTTTGCTGGGTGGTAGCTCCTAATATGGAACCTAACATCGTGTAACTACAGCAAGGGTTATTTTTCCCTATATGCAACACCTTGCACTTGTCCACATTAAATTTCATCTGCCATTTGGATTCCCAAACTTCCATAAGAACATAAGAATATGCCATACTGGGTCAGACCAAGGGTCCATCAAGCCCAGCATCCTTATTCCAACAGTGGCCAATCCAGGCCATAAGAACCTGGCAAGTAGCCAAAAACTAAGTCTATTCCATGTTACCGTTGCTAGTAACAGCGGTGGTTATTGTCTAAGCCAACTTAATTAATAGCAGGTAATGGACTTCTCCTCCAAGAACTCATCCAATCCTTTTTTAAACACAGCTATACTAACTGCACTAACCACATCTTCCGGTAACAAATTCCAGAGTTTAACTGTGCTTTAAGTGAAAAAGAACTTTCTCCGATTAGTTTTAAATGTGCCACATGCTAACTTCATGGAGTGCCCCCTAGTCTTTCTATTATCCGAAAGAGTAAATAACCGATTCACATCTACCCATTATAGACCTCTCATGATTTTAAACACCTCTATCATATCCCCCCTCAGCCGTTTCTTCTCCAAGCTGAAAAGTTCTAACCTCTTTAGTCTTTCCTCATAGGGGAGCTGTTCCATTCCCTTTATCATTTTGGTCACCCTTTTCTGTACCTTCTCCATCGCAATTATATCTTTTTTGAGATGCGGCGACCAGAATTTTACACAGTATTCAAGGTGCGGTCTCACCATGGAGCGATACAGAGGCATTTTCCATTTTATTAACCATTCCCTTTCTAATAATTCCTAACATTCTGTTTGCTTTTTTGACTGCTGCAGCACACTGAACCGACGATTTCAATGTGTTATCCACTATGATGCCTAGATCTCTTTCTTGGGTAGTATCACCAAATATGGAACCTAACATTGTGTAACTATAGCATGGGTTATTTTTCCCTATATGCATCACCTTGCACATATCCACATTAAATTTCATCTGCCATTTGGATGCCCAATTTTCCAGTCTCACAAGGTCTTCCTGCAATTTATCCCAATCTGCTTGTGATTTAACTACTCTGAACAATTTTGTGTCATCTGCATTTTTGATTATCTCACTCGTCGTATTTCTTTCCAGATCATTTATAAATATATTGAAAAGTAAGGGTCCCACTACAGATCCCTGAGGCACTCCACTGCCCACTCCCTTCCACTGAGAAAATTGTCCATTTAATCCTACTCTTCCAGTCTTGCAAGGTCCTCCTGTAATGTATCACAATCCGCTTGTGATTTAACTACTCTGAATAATTTTGTAGCATTCACAAATTTGATAACCTCACTCATCTTATTCCTTTCCAGATCATTTATACATATAGGGGCAGATTTTCAGAGCCCTGCTCGCCTAAATCCGCCCAAAACCGGGCGGATTTAGGCGAGCCTATTTTACATAGGCCTACCGGCGCGCGCAGAGCCCCGGGACTCGTGTAAATCCCGGGGTTCTCCGAGGGGGGCGTGTCGGGGGCGGGCCCGGTCGTCGCGGCGTTTAGGGGGCGTGTCGGCAGCGTTTTGGGGGCGGGTACGGAGGGCGTGGCCACACCCCCGGACCGCCCCGGGCCGTAGCCACGCCCCGTACCCGCCACCAAAACGCTGCCGACACGCCCCCTAAACGCCGCAACGACCGGGCCCGCCCCCGACACGCCCCCCTCGGAGAACCCCGGGACTTACGCGAGTCCCGGGGCTCTGCGCGCGCCGGTAGGCCTATGTAAAATAGGCTCACCGGCGCGCAGGGCCCTGCTCGCCTAAATCCGCCCGGATTTGGGCGGATTTAGGCGAGCAGGGCTCTGAAAATCCGCCCCATATTGAAAAGCACCGGTCCAAGTACAGATCTGTTGCGTCCGTCGGTCTCAGACGGCTGCGACCACTCTGCCTTACCTCTTTTTCTCCCCTTTCTCTCTCTTTGGGCAAGATGGCTACCTCCAGTGCCGAGTGTCTTGGCATTTCCTAACCAGCATGGGTGTCCCCATCTGCCATGCTCACTCCCGTGGCCTCCTAGGGCCCGAGCGCGCACATCTCCTACGCTCAAATACACGTCATGGCGGGAACCTCGGGAGCGGCCCCACCGCATGACGTCAGTACCTCCGGGTATATCTAGCCTCCGCTTCCGCTACCTCCTTGAGTTAGCAAGGACTTCGGTTTAAGCTACTCTGACCGCTCTAAGCTGCATGCTTAGACGCTGCTTTACTCCAAGGGCCTTGCTCCAGTAGAAGCTCAAGATACCCGCTCCTCGGGGGTCTCTCGCTTCCAACTACCCTTCGGGGTCCTCTCTAACTAGACAACCGCTCCTCAGGAGTTTTTCTCTCTCTTCTACATTTCAGGATATCGGGCCATCGGGTACTCGCTCCTCGAGGGCCTACCAGCCATTATATCCTGCACCACGGACCTTCGGACCCAACTTTCCACCATCAGGAAGACGCCATCATTCCTGTGAATACCTCAACAATCCAGTGCTCCAGCTCCACCCACCGGTTGCGATATTACACGCACTGCGGGCTTCCACCTATCGTGAAACATTTGGGTGAGACTTCACATCTGAGCCTGTTGAACGTACTGGTACTTCTTGGATCAGTGCCTTACCTTCTTGCTTTACCATCTATCTACAGCAATACAATAAAGCCTCTATCCATACTCTGTCTGCTATCTGAGTTCAGCCTATCGCAGTGGTTCCCCACGAGGCCCCTCCCCGTGGGCAGAGTCATCTCCATTGCGACCAAGGGTCCACAATGCCACAAACACAACAGATTGCTAACTCCATGGAATCGGCTGAGCTCGCAGCCCTGCAGGCCATCCCTGGCCTAGCCCAGCAGATCACGGAACAACAAAAGTCTTTGAAGAGCCTAGCTACTGCCTTCAATCAGTTACACATTCAACTGAACTCTTCAGCTCCTCCTGTGAAGGAATTGCTGTCACCAGTAGTAACCCTTAAGACCACTGTACCTTTATCTACACCTACCCGCTTTACGGGTGAAGCCAAGATGTGCAGAGGGTTTGTTAATCAATGCAGCATGCATTTTTCATTTCAGCCTACCCTCTTTCCCACTGAAGCTTCAAAGACCACCTACATCCTGTCGTTCCTAGAAGGATGAGCCCTGGCCTGGGCTTCACAGTTATGGGAACGTGAAGATCCTATCCTGAATGACCTACCAGGATTTCTAAAACTTTTTAAGACTGTGTTTGATGACCCAGCTCGCCAGGCCATCGCTGGATCCGCCTTGCTCAACCTTCAGCAAGGTAACAAGCCACTTACAGACTTTGCTGTTGAATTTAAGACTCTAACATCCGAACTACATTGGGACACTGGATGCTTATGTACCATATTCACGGAGGGTCTCAACTCTCGCGTAAAGGATGAATTAGTGGCTCGTGACTTGCCTGATACACTTGAGTCCCTGATGGGACTAGCAGGGAGAATTGACCGTAGCTGAGACTAAAGCTGAGACTAAAGCTGAGACTAAAGCTATGTCTACCTACATACAAGAAAATCTGCAAAAGGGATTTATCAGATCTTCCAAATCCCCTGCTGGTGCAGGCTTCTTTTTTGTAGGAAAAAGGGATGGCACCTTATGTCCCTGCATCGACTACAAGGGTCTGAATGAGATTACCATGAAGGACAGGTACTCCCTGCCCTTAATATCTGAACTGTTTGATAAGTTCCAAGGGACCAAAATATTCTCCAAACTAGACCTAAAAGGAGCTTACAACTTGGTGCATATTCGAGAAGGAGACGAATGGAAGACTGCTTTTAACACCCGTGATGGACACTTTGAATACCTCGTCATGCCCTTCGGTTTAAGTAATGCACCCGCAGTCTTTCAAAATATGATGAACAACATCTTACGGGACTTACTGTATCAAGGCGTAGTAGTATATCTCGATGATATACTGATCTTTTCTCAAGATCTGCAAAGTCATCAGGAGGATGTTAAGAAAGTCCTAAGACGCCTGTGTGAGGACCACCTTTACGCAAAGCTTGAGAAGTGAGAATTCCACAAAGAGGCTGTACCCTTCCTGGGATACATTGTTTCTAAGAATGGTTTTCAAATGGACCCCAAGAAACTTGAGAGTATCCGGGACTGGCCTCAACCCACAGGCCTAACGGCATTGCGTCGCTTCTTGGGATTCACCAATTACTACCAATCCTTTATTAAAAACTACTCATCATTGACAGTCCCTCTAACTGCTATGACCAAGAAGGGAGCCAACCCAGCCAATTGGTCTCCTGAAGCCATCTCAGCCTTCCTGATGCTCAAAGAGGCTTTTCAAAAGAAGCTGTTGTCTCCGCCACCCTGACCCACACCGTCCTTTCATCGTGGAGGTCGACACATCCGACATTGGTGTGGGGGCGGTTCTAAGTCAGTACAGCGAATCCAATGTGCTCCATCCTTGCTCCTTCTTTTCTAGTCGAATCTCGCCTGCTGAGAGAAACTATGGGATAGGAGACAAGGAGCTTCTTGCAATCAAGCTGGCATTTGAAGAGTGGCATCCCTGACTAGAAGGTGCACAACACCAAATAGCAGTATACACCGATCACAAGAATTTAGAGTACCTTCGACATGCTCAATGACTCAACCACAGTCAAGTAAGATGGTCTCTGTTTTTCAACAGATTCGACTTCCTTCTGAAGTACCGTCCAGGAGAGAACAACACTCGGGCTGATGCCCTCTCACGATCCTTCTCACCTCAGGTTGTGCCGGATGAACCCCATCATATCATCGATCCCGAAAGAAAGAGTGGTCCTCATAGCCACCCACATGGTACCTGCAGGGAAGACTGTGGTGGCCAGAAGCTTAAGAAAAAAACTGTTGAAATGGGCACACGATTCCCGTCTGGCAGGCCATCCAGGACAGAGTCGTACTCTAGCTATGTTGCAATGGTATTATTGTTGGCCAATCCAAACAAGAAACCAGAGCTTGTAGTGCACTCTACTCCGTGAATTATAAAGCCCAACAAAGTGCACACGAAACTTAATTTGGTCAATGTTCCAAAGTCCATTCCATTTATTATTCCAAATGGTAACTCCTTGCATTCACACCACAGAATTCTGTTATACAACTTGACAGCAGTCCCCGACACGGACCCGTGTTTCGCCTGTCGGCTGCTTCGGGGGGATTCTTATCAGTGTCTGTGTGGTAATCAGTCATGTACATGTGTCTGTGTGGTAATCAGTCATGTACATGACTGATTACCACACAGACACTGATAAGAATCCCCCCGAAGCAGCCGACAGGCGAAACACGGGTCTGTGTCGGGGACTGCTGTCAAGTTGTATAACAAATGTTTCGTGTGCACTTTGTTGGGCTTTATAATTATTGGTGGCCAACCATGAAGAAGGATGTACAAGCTTACGTGGGTTCCTGTCTGTGCCAAGCAAAAGCCACCACCCGGGGCCTATTACAGCCTCTACCATCACCGGATGAACCATGGACCCATATCGCTACCGATTTCGTAGTGGACCTGCCATCATCCAACAGCAATAACGCCATATGGGTTATAGTCGACCGTTTCTCTAGAAAGGCACACTTTGTAGCATTACCAGGATTACCCTCTGCTACTGAGTTAGCAAATCTCTTCATTAAACACATCTTCCGTCTTCCTGGGATGCCTAAAATTATCCTATCCGACAGGGGAGTTTCCACTATTTTTCCTGGCACTGAAGTCAGGCTCACTGGTCTATAGTTACCTGGATCGCCCCTGGAGCGTTTTTTAAATATTAGGGTTACATTGGACACCCTCCAATCTTCAGGTACAATGGATGATTTTAATGATAGATTACAAATTTTAACTAATAGATCAGAAATTTCATTTTTTAGTTCCTTCAGTACTCTAGGATGCATACCATCCGGTCCAGGTGATTTGCTACTCTTTAGTTTGTCAATCTGGCCTACTACATCTTCCAGGTTCATAGTGATTTCGTTCAGTTCGTCTGACTCATCACCCCTGAAAACCATCTCCAGAACTGGTATCTCCCCAACATCCTCATTAGTAAACACGGAAGCGAAAAATTAATTTAGTCTTTCTGCAATGGCCTTAACTTCCCTAAGAGCCCCTTTAACCCCTCGGTCATCTAATGGTCCAACCGACTCCCTCACAGATTTCTTGCTTTGGATATATTTCAAAAAGTTTTATTATGAGTTTTTGCCTCTATGGCCAACTTAATTTCAAATTCTCTCTTTGCCTGTCTTATCAATGTTTTACACTTAACTTGACAATGCTTATGTTTTATCCTATTTTCTTCAGATGGATCCTTCTGTTATGGTTTTGAGGTGTTGGAGTGGATTCTTGGGTACTGCGGTGATGGTCACGCCCACAGGGAGGAGTCCCGTGAGGAGCCACAGTACTAGGCTAGACTCTATACACGCAAACACAGAGAATTTGTATTTATTATACAGCTCTGTGGTACTGCCCAGGAGGGGCAGCAGTGAGGTAACTTAGTAGAAGCAGTCCAGGGGGTCCTCAGCAGAGGAGACCAGTCCCACATTCGAGTAGATGGTAGGCAGCGCAGGGTAGTAGAGGAAAGTCCCGGATGCAGACTCTGAGCGCTGAAGCTGGAGGTGAGACAGGCTGATAAAGTTAGTTACTCACTGAAGTAGATAGCTGTATTGATGAAGATCCTGGCAGGCAGAAGTAGATCAGTAAGGCACCAGAGTAGGAAGAGCAGGCCCTCGAGGAGCAAGTACCCGATATCCCAGATAGGTACCTGTAAGAGAGCATAAGGGCCCCCGAGAAGCGGGTACCCAGGTTAGCGATGAATTATCCCAAGGGCAGAGAGAAGGCTTCCTGAGGCAGCAAGGAAGCGGCAGAGCAGCTTAGACCGGAGGCAGTCCAATCCAATCCAATCCTTGCTAACTCAGTTTGTTAGCAAACGAAGGGCAGGCTAAATACCCGGATGTTGTGACGTCACTCAGAGGGGACGCCCCCGAGGTTCCCGCCATGACGTGGATAAAGACGTGGGTGGCTTGCGCACCCTAAGAGGCCCTTAGGAAATCCATGGCGAACACCGTCGCCGTTGCCGTTCCAGGGACGCCAGAGAGAGCGGCATGAAGATGCGGCAGCAGCCATCTTCCCAAGGCTTGAGGAGAGAGAAGGAAGAAAGGTGAGGCACAGAGGTCGAAGCCGTCTGAGACCAACGGATGCAACAGTACCCCCCTTCAAAGGGCCCCCTCCAGACCCCCTACCTGGTCTTGGTTTTTGAGGATGCGATCAATGAAATTGACTAAGCATCTCTTTGTCCATGATATTAGCCAATGGTTCCCAAGAGTTTTCTTCTGGTCTGTAACCCTCCCATGAGAGGAGGTATTCCCAAACTCTGCCTCTTTTTCTTACATCAAGGATGGCATCAACCTTGTACTCGTTGTCTTCTTCTGCATCAACAGGAGTAGGTTCAGGTGTTTTGGTGGAAAACTCGCTAAGAACAAGCGGTTTCAGCAGCGAAACATGGAATGCATTATGAATCTTCATAGCTGGTGGAAGCTTCAGACTATAGGTGAGTGAGCCCAGTCATCAGAGAATAGGAAAGGGTCCGACAAAGCATGGAGCAAATTGAGCAGATGGAAGCTTGAGTCTCAGATGTTTGGTAGACAGCCAGACTTTATCACTGGGCTGAAATTCAGGAGCCTTGCTACGGTGAGTGTCATAGCCTTTCTTTGCTCTTTGTCCTGCTTTTTGGAGCATCTCTTTAGTCTCTTTCCAGAGCTGCTGTATATCTTTGGCAGTAGATTGAGCTGTCGGGGACGACACAGAAAGTGCAAGTGGTAAAGGTGGTAATGGCTGTCGTCCGTAGACCTCTTCAAAAGGTATAGATCCAGTAGATGATGCTGGATGCGAATTGATGGTGAATTCAGCCCAGGGCAACAGTTCAGCCCAGTCATTCTGTCGTGAACTGACATAGGCACGGAGGAACTGTTTGAGAGTTCTATTCATTCTCTCAGTTTGGCCATTCGACTGAGGATGGTACGCAGAGGTGAAGTCAAGTGTGATGTCGAATTTCTTACACAAGGCTTTCCATAACTTAGCTGTAAATTGAGCTCCTCTGTCAGAAACAATGTGTTTAGGCATGCCGTGTAGGCGAAAGATGTGACTGATGAATAGTTTAGTTCAATGAGTCCCCAAACAGGATGAAATCAGTTTTAGTATATACTTTTTATTGGCGGCAACTCCATTGCTTAAAGAGGCACAGTTTAGGCAGGGTCCCCTGACACGGACCCGTGTTTCGCCAAATGCGGCTGCATCGGGAGGGACTTATTTAAAGTGGGGCTCATAGGCTTATTAGCACTGTGCTTGCAAGTATTTTAAGTCGCAACCTTGTATATATAATGTGCTTCTAAGGTAATTAATTAGTGCAAAACAATCCCTTTGGAGATTTACACTTCAGTTAGTTTTCCTGAGTGACTCACTGCTGTTCTGATTAACAAAGAATGGTACCTAATCAAATAAAACACACAACTTCCCTCCCACATTTTCCTACGTCGTTGGTGCCCACATGTACCACGACGGCCGGCTCCTCCCCAGCACTGTCTAAAATCTTATCTAGGTGACGCGTGAGGTCTGCCACCTTCACAACAGGTAGGCATGTTACCAGGCGATCCTCATGCCCACCAGCCACCCAGCTGTCTACAATCCAAACAGTCTAACTTCAGTTAGTCAGCCAGAGTGACTCACTGCTCTCTTGATTAACAAATGTTGGTACCTATTCAAACCAAATCACACTACCTCAACACTGCTCCTAGCTTATTTCTAGCTTCTGGCTACTTTTTGGGAGGTTTTTTTTTTGGTACCTATTCAAACCAAATCACACTACTTCACTGCTGTTCTGATTAACAAAGAATGGTACCTAATCAAATAAAACACACAACCTTAACACTTAGTTAGTCAGCCAGAGTGACTCACTGCTCTCTTGATTAACAAATGTTGGTATCTATTCAAACCAAATCACACTACCTCAACACCTTTCCAAGGTGAGTAACTGAGCTGAACTTTTCAACCTTTTTACTTAGGTATACACTGCTCCTAGCTTATTTCTAGCTTCTGGCTACTTTTTTTTTTTTTTTTGGGGGGGGGGGGGGGGTTGTGTGTGGTTTTTTTTTCAATTCAAACACTCAGTTCTGCTTACTAGCTGCCTTACAGACTTTTAAAAAATAAATACACTACCTACTGCTTACTAGCTGCCTTATTGACTATTTAAAATACAGCCTAACTTGTTTATTCACTGCCTTACTGACTATTAAAAGCACAAACACACACACTAAATAATATTCCCAAATAGTTAACTATGCCCCAATACTTTTAAAAAAGACAATGTCCCAAGCAAAAACTTACGGATTCCTTTCAGCCACCAGCAAGGTGATCCTCTCCTCTCAGTGCTCCCAAAGGACTGATTGGATTTATTGTTTAATGAAAGAAAGTACTCTGGTGAAATTAACTGAGATAAGATAATATAGAACAACAGGAAAAAGTTGAATTGATCACACTTTTTTCAAAGATACTTTTTTTTATGTTTTCTTTATCCATTCCTTCTTTTGGTTATTACTAAGGAGTAGTTTCTGGGTGCCAATTCTACATGATTTATTGTATATGTAAAATGGTCCATTTTTCTTGCTGACAAGAATAAGTAAGATAAGTAATCTGACAGAGTAAATGCTGGGGACAAGGAAGGGAAGTCTCATTAAGAACAGATGCATTCCACAGAGAAATCATAGTGGAAGGAGAAAAAACAAATTTGATATGTTGGTTAGGATTAGAAGCAGGGGGAACAGAATATGGAGGACCAGCAGTGTGATTACCATAAAAACAGGATGCAAAAGAAGAAATAACAGAAGAGACTTGTGCCGAGGTACCAGCAATAGGGCAAGCAAGCGAATGATAGAAACAGGAAGATTTCAAAGGGGATAATGGTATAGTCAGGACAAAACCTGCCATCTGAGTAGTATGAAAATGTTGAGAACAAGCAATACAAGGAGTGTTGGGGTAAGATGCAATAGAATGTTTATACATTAACTGATACTACATATTGGTAGAGAAAGGTGTATGTGCGGGTAAAGAGAAATTAACCAAAAGGTCAGGGGAAAAATGTTACATAACGGGTGTTTTTAGTGTTCCCTTGGGCCTCAGCCCGACCCCAGACAGATCCAGGACCAAACCGAGGGTTGACGGCGTGTTCCACCATGGCTGACGGTCTTACCCTCTGCCGGGCCTGCAAGCTCCCATGGCCAACAACAGATGATGTTGGAATGTGAATGGTCCTCCAACCATTCCGAGCCCTTTCGGACCTGCTGCATGGAACAGCATGGAGCAGCAGGCCTGGCCTGAGGTCGAGGGCAGACGGGCCTTGACACGAAGACATGACAGCAAGATCGATGCAACGGCATCGCGGACGAGGACTTGACACCAAGGCTGATGCAGACGGCATCAGAGACGAGGGCTGGCACAAGACAAGACACCAAGGTAGCTGAAGACATGACACCAGGGTTGATACAAAGGCATCGCGGATGAAGACATGACACCAAAGCTGATGCGAAGTCATCACGGACCAATGGTCAATGCGATGGCATCCCGGACCAGGGTCGATGCGACGACATCAGGAACAAGACATGATACCAAGAGTGATGCAACGACATCCAGGACGAGATGAGGAACTGACGAAGTCCAGACGAGACGAGAAGCTGGGCGGAAAGACATTGACACTTTCTCTCAGGGCGCCCTACTCAGTTCACCCACGGAACTGAGTCACAGACCACCATGTCCCATTGCGCGCCCTACACAGCCCGAGGAGGCTGGTCACGGACCACGCTGAGAACGGGACAAGCGCAGGGAAGGATCCAGTCGAAGCAGAACTCCAACGACGGAGCCGATGTCGTCCGAAGCTCCACCAATGGCTGGCAGGACATGACAGCTCAGGAGCACAAGATACCAGTCCACCTGTAGGCTAGCCCACGCTCGGGCAAGACATCATCCGAGGGACCCCCAGCCTACAGGACCAGAAGGCTCAGGAGCGCTGAAGACGAAGACACAGGAGCAGGACATCAAGGAACTAGGAACAACAGGAAGCAGAAGACCAAGACGAAACGCCAAGACACCTGGACGGGGACCTCAGGCATGAAGACATAACTTGACATGGCGTGACAATAAGAACTCCATGGAGAAGACGAAGAAGACCTGACGGAGCTCTGGCAGGCAGGAGCCTCCAGAGTAAAGCAACTCCGATGCAAGGCAAAGACTGACTGACGGAGCAGCCCTTTTATAGGGCTGGTACAGGAAGTCCCATTAAAGGTGGGGCCAGCACACTTCCTGTGTCTGGCCCTTTAAATGTAGCAGAGAGGTGCGCGCCGGCGCCTAAGGAAGCAGCAGGAGCTTGTGCAGGACCGCGGACAGTGGCTTGCACCAACGTACAGCGTCAGAAGGCAGGGCTGGGCCTGGAGAGCAGGCCCTGATGACGGCAGTGGCTCCAGCCGCCACTCGAGCCCGGGGATGCGGCCTTCGCGCCACGAAGATCAAGTGACGCCGCCGGCGGCTCCCAGCCGTGAAGAAGGGCAGAAGTCGGAGGCGGCTCGGTGCCACATAAAAGCTGTAAAGTCCGCGGCTCCTGCCACGGTGAGGAGGGGCAACACGGGCGGCCTCCGGACCGCATGGGAGCAAGCAAGTCCGCGGCTCTGACCGAGTGGGCAGGCGCAACGGCGCCGTCCGGCCGCATCGGGTAGCAGCGGCAGCAAGGGGTGAGTAAGCCTGCTCGCGGGGAGACCCGTGGGCAGCATTCATAACAAAAAAAAGGTAACAGAGAAGGAAGAAAAAAAAAGAGTAAAGAAAAGATGACTAAAAGAGCCTGTTGTCAGTAATAATACATGTAATGGAACTACAGGGCTAAGAAAAAGAAAAGAATAATGAATAGCAAACTGTATTCATGTAAAAATGCAGCACATCAAGTACAGTTTGTAATATTTGAAGTAGTTCAATAAAAAGTGTTCAATATTTTAAAACAGAAAGAAAACCTCTTACAAACGAGTGTGAATTTGAGTTTAAGTTTAGCTGAGGTCTGCTTAGACTCCTCTCCTGCTCTCACTTGAACACAGTCATACATAGGACATCCCTGAAGATCTGCATGCTAGGTTTTAGCCTCAGGGGAAGGTATTCATACTTTGCTTTAGAAGAGAGAATGCTGTTAATGAAGAAAGGGCAGACATGAAGTGTTCTGCTTCCCTCTCCCAGAGATTGCTTCTAGCTGTCATCCTTCATTTTATATTATTAACCAAAGACAAGAGCCAGGGATGGACAAAATCCAAAACAAGTCAGGCAATCAGCAGGTCTGGATTTAGACACAGACAACAAGTAATGGCCTAGAGTGCCAAATTTTGAAGGTGTCAAATATCCAGGCTGAAGAGAAGACTGGTCTCACTTCCTTTAAGTCAGCATACTAACAGTGTGGCACTCTGACATCGCTTCCCCCCATCACCCCATCCCAAAATAGCTCTCTGATCTCCAGGTGAGAAAACTATGACTCCTCTCCATGGTCCTGCCTTTCAGACAGTAGCTATAAAAACCCAGCCAAACAGCAGGGCTGTACTGCTCTATGTAATTCAGTCTGAGCTCACACTAAGGCACTCTTATAGCTGCTAATGGAATTCCAAAATAAACAGGTTATACGTGTTTTTGTGCAAACTAAGAAGCAGCACAAAACCCCTCTCCATTTGAGGCGCTACCCTATATGCTCTTCTATATCCCCATCCTCCAGTACCTCAGGCATTCCCTAGAGCAGTGGTTCTCAACCTTTTTTCTGTCGGGACACACCTGACAGATGGTTCTCACATGCATGACACACTGACTCATGATTGTCACGGGGCTAGATGTAAAAGTACAGTTTGCATCCACAGGAACCCCCCCTGACCCACAATAATCCATAATAAATAATCCATAGGTCAAAATCATCCATAGGTCAAAATAAATAATCCATAGGTCAAAATCCATAATAAAGAATCCTCCCGCTATACTTCATCTTTAGGAGTTCCTCAGGGCTCCTCCCTTTCCCCTACGCTCTTTAATATATACCTTCTTCCGCTTTGCCAACTGCTAACCCACTTGAAACTAACTCACTTCCTTTACGCCAACGATGTGCAGATCTTAATCCCCATCAAAGAAACCATCACCAAAACTCTTGAATTTTGGGAAATCTGCCTTCAAGAAATCAATCTCCTTCTCACTAGTCTAAATTTGATATTAAATACGGCTAAGACGGAACTTCTTATCATCTCACCAGACAATAGTAACCCCGCTCCATGTCTTCCAACCAACCTTCTTACTACTCAAACAAGGGACTTAGGAATAATTATCGACAACCGTCTTAACTTACAATCCTTCATCAAACAAACTACAAAAGACGGCTTCTATAAACTACAGGTTCTGAAAAGAATCAAACCCCTCCTTCACGTGCGAGACTTCAGAACGGTCCTTCAAGCAGTTATCTTTTCTAAGATAGACTATTGTAATTCTATCTTACTTGGTCTCCCTTCCGCATCCATTAAACCCCTTCAGATGCTCCAGAACTCTGCTGCGAGAATTCTGACTAACACCAGGAGAAGAGATCACATCTCTCCCACTCTTAAGACTTACACTGACTGCCAATACACTTTAGAATTATCCACAAATCTATCACGATCATCTATAAAGCTATCCATCACCATGCTATGCTTGATCTACAAATCCCACTTAGACGACACACATCCACTAGACCCATCAGAGAAGCCTACAGAGGATCACTCCTCGTTCCTCAAACCAAACCACTCACCATTTAACTTTCAGAGACCAAGCCTTCTCCACAGCCGGACCTTCACTATGGAATTCTATTCCCCCGGATCTGAGACAAGAACCATGCCTACCTACTTTCAGAAAAAGGCTCAAGACTTGGCTATTTAAGCAAGCCTTCCCTGACCCCAATTGAATGACAGCAACATCTTATAAGAGACTTCACAATATAATGTAAATAGTTAATACTAACTGCTCGGTTATCTTACTCTAAATTCTCTACCCAGTTATATGAACCTTGTTGTAATGTAACTTTACGAACTCTTTGCACTTGTTAATGTTCCATTTCTGTTTTCACACCCTCTGTTATATGTAAACCGGCATGATGTGATTTTTAATCACGAATACCGGTATAGAAAAACTCTAAATAAATAAATAAATAAATACATACATACATAAATAAATAAAGGATGCAAAGCAGAATTATGACATTCCCCATACAACTCACCCTACAAAAAGATATTCTGGTTCTGGTGTCATCTCAGTAACAGCAACTCAAACTCCTTCTACTTCCAGGCTCAATAGCCCTACTTATGAAAAGACAGCAGTTTACCACCAATGCATGTCCTCTTGAGAAAACACAACAAATAAGACTGATACAAACGCTTACATGCTAGTAAAATATCTCATCTCGGTAACAGACACAGAACCGACCTAACATACTCCCAGGATCTGTAGTAATGCACATAAACTAATCCGCACACAGTTACACTTGTATTATGGAATGCACTCAAACAGGAGCAACCCTATCTATGAAAAGGCAACACTACAAATATTAAATCAGGCCCTAAAAACCAATACTCCTCTTATTAGGAAAACAGAACTAGCAAGCAGCTATAGATCCCCACACAGAAATAATTGTAAAACTATATTAATAAGCAGAATAAATGTTTCAAAACAGCTATGAACAGAATAACATCCAACAATTAAAAACTCATAAAAACTATTAAACATTCTCCAAACACCAATAAAATATTTCAAAAAAGCAGACAGCACATAATATTAAATAATTAAAATGGCAGTCAATCAAGAAAAATAAACTTTAAAAGCCACCTTTACTTACCCCCTCCAGCAGCTCTCCTACTCCCCTTCCATGCAGGCCATGGCACACACCAGAAGCAGCAGTAGAAGCTAAGCTCTATACTCATGGTCCTCTTCCTTAGGGCCCATGTCTCTCACACACACACACCATACCATACCAGTCATGCCCCCATGACCAGTTTCTGTCTCTCACACACCAATCATCTCCCAAACAGTCTTTGACACACACACCAGTCACCTTCCTGAACAGTTTCTCTCATGCCATACACACACACAGGCTTCCCACTCCCGTGTTCTACTTACATATATGGGCTTCTCACTCTCATAATCACTTTCTCTGTCTCTCTCACACACACACACACACACACACACTCACTCACCAGTTTCTCACTCCCATGCTTGTTCTCTCCACATGCACAGGCTTCTCATTCCCATAATCACTTTCTTTCTCTGTCTCTCTCTCACACACACACACAAACATACACATACATACAAACACACACCAGTCACCTGACCTCTCTCATGCATACACACACACAGGCTTCCCACTCCCATGTTCTCTTTCAGATATACAGGCTTCTCCCTCCCATGCTGTGTCTCACACACATGCTCAGTCTCTTCACATGCACAGGCTTCTCATTTCCTGAATCACATTCTCTCTTTCACATTCACACACACCAGTCTCTTTCTCTCACACACACCGTCACCTTACCAACCAGTCTCTCTCTCTCATGCATGCACACACACACAGGCTTCCCACTCCCATGCTCTCTCTCACATAATCAGGCTTCTCACTCCCATGCTTTCTTTCACACACACACACACCAGGCTTCTTACGCCCATGCTTTCTCACATACCCAGATTTCTCACTTCCATGCTTTTTCTCTCTCTCATACACACACATCAGTCACCTCCCTGACTAATGTCTCACACTCTCACATACACATCAGTCATCTCCCTGAGCAGTCACTTTCATTCTCTCTCACATATAAGAACATAAGAAATTGCCATGCTGTATCTACACACACATCAGCTCTCTGACCAGTTTCTCTCAATCACACACAGGCTGGCTTGCTGCTTCTCTCACTCACTTCCTCTCCCCCCCCCCCCCCCACCCAAGCACAAATGGTAGCTGCAGCAGCCTCCTCCTCCAGCCCCCGCAGGCCAAGAAAGAAGAATCCCATCAGCCGGGGGAGGCTCATGCTGCTGTCTCCTTTCCCGATTATCGGTTGCTTCGATTGCTCAGGGGCCGATGCTGCTGCTGCTGCCGCTGCTATTTTTCCACACAGCATGGCTCTTTCTCCTTCCCGCGCACCGCGTATCGCTTCCTGTTCCAGGTAACGGGGGGGGGGGGGGGGGCACGGGAAGAAGAAAAGGCCAGCCATAGGTGCCACTGCTTCTTCTACCACCGCTGCCGTTCCCACTGGGCTTGAACATACTGGTAGCCCGGTGGCAACGGCAGCAGGGAAGGAAGAGCAGCAGGAGAGACCGGGAGCCGCGACACACCTGCCGGTGCTTGGCGACACACCGGTTGAGAAGCGCTGCCCTAGAGCAAAGAAGGAAAAGTAAACCAGCTTTTCTCTTCCTCTTTGTCCCAGAATGCCATAGATAGTGACTTGTTCCAAGTGCCAGACAGCACACAAATTGATTAAACAGTAAAGAACTTGCCACAGCAGGAGCTAATAACAAATATCACATATTACTTGAAGGAATCATTACAATACAAAAAAATCATCTTCTAAATTCAATAATCAATTAATGAAAACAAACTTATTAAAATATATCACAAAAATTTAATATCAACAGTGAAATTGAATTTAATATATATATTGTCATATGACACAAACTTCTGAGAACTAACTCTGTTCTAAAAATCACTCACACACATACTTGCAAACACAGCTACTCTGTACAATTTGAAAATTACACTAACTGAAAACATGTAAGTATTGAACAAACAGGAAAAAAGCTCAAAGTAGAACTATTTGAGAAGAAAGAACAATTGTATCACTTCACTGAATATGACAATGTTGTGTTAGAAAATAATGTGATTAATGTTGTGTCCTGCGCCCGTGGACGGCCACGGGCGTGGCCCCCTACCTCCACCGGGGCCGGTGCCCATCACCCCGGGGATGGTCCGCAGTCTGGCCGCCCGCTGGGGAGCCGTCCCTGCTCCTCCCTCACGGCGCTCTGCTGGCTTTCCTCGGAGGAGGAAATCCAAGATGGCCGTCGCCATCTTTAGTCACGAGGCCACGCCCCCCTGCTGGATTTAAAGGGACCTGATCCCTTTAATGATACTCACCTGCTTCCAATGATCCAGAGCAGAGGAAGTATTTAAGGAGGCTTCCTCTGCTCATTCCTCGACTTGGCAACGTCTCCTGTGAGCTTTGTCCAGTCTGCTTGCCTCGGTGAGTTCCTTGAGCTTGGCTTCTGGTTCCTGCTTCGTCTTCCTGGTTCCTGACTTCGGATTGGCTGACGGTGATTCTCTGGTTCCTGACTTCGGATTGGCAAGTGGTGATCCTCTGGCGTACAACTTCGGACTGGTGAGCGACGACCCTCTGGCACTTGACCTAGGATTTCTCCAAGACTACCGTCTCCAAGGGCCCGCCTAAGTCCCAGCGGCCCGGGTCCCTACGGGCTCCTCCTGGGGGGACCGCGGGCTTCCAGGGAGAAGCTCCAGTTGGCCCTTGCACCGTTTCCCTGACCTCCCTAGGTCCACCTAAGTCCCAGCGGTTGGGTCCCTACGGGCTCCTCCCAGGGGACCGCAGACCACCAGTTGTGAAGACACAGAGCCTCATCTTGTCTCTTCATCGCCTCCGTGTTCACCTCAGCCTCCAGTGCCAAGGGTCAGCTGCTCCCGCCTCCTGTTCTGCCTCGCCACCCGACGAGAGAGCCTACGGACCCTCCGAAAAGTATACCATCCTCTCGTCGGCCAAGGGTCCACAAGCCTGAGCATAACAATTAAACATCAAACAATAAACAATGTAACAAATTGTAAAAAGAAAATTTTAAAGATTGTTACCTATTTTGCAATGTTACAAAAATTGAAAATAGTTGTCCTAAGTAGGTAAAATACATCTCAAATGTTTGCAGCTGATAAATTGCATCCCACGTCTCAGTATTTCAAGTTGATGAATTGCTGCCCACTGTTACAAACTGAGTGATTTTTAGAATAGAGTTAGTTCTCAGAGGTTTGTTTCATATGGCAATATATGTATTAAGTTCAATTTCACTGTATATTTGATATATTTTAATAAGTTTGCTTTCATTAATTGATTATTGAATTTAGAAGATGATTTTTTTGTATTGTAATGATTCCCTCAAGTAATAGATATGATTTTTTTGGAATCAAATTTTTCTGCTAATAACAAATATGAGAAAGATACATCAAACAAAGGGAACGACAATACTAGCTCCAGGATCAATGTATTATGATAAGGGAGAGAGGACCTGAAGACATCTAGATGGTACGTGTAGGGATTGAATAGACCCCACCAGAAAGTGAAACACTGAGCTCTGATTTATAGCCTAGCATTGCCTGAGACAAAAATCTGCGCATGACTGTGTACTGCACAGTATAAATCCTCATTTTCAGCCCCAGCCCCAATTATTTGGAACAGACAAGAGATGGCAGATGCAGATCTGTTCTCCTGTGCAGCTTGCCCTCACACCTCACAGGATAATTCATTGAATCTTATGCAAACTTCTTGCAGGGACAACACTACAGGGTGTGCTACTTATCTACTGGAGTGAGATAAGGGAAGTAAATCTATGATTTATTGCAATATTGTATTATATGATCTTATCCTTCCCTCTCTCTTTGCTGTTCTGCACATAAGCATGTTGCTGGCAATAGTTTTGTTTTTATTCTATTTTTGATTATATGTACTTATGCTATAGTCTCTGATATACTGCATGGTTCACATATTTTTTCCAGAACATTTTTGTACTACAATACTGTTTTCTAAAGTCTCCTGTGTCCATGTTATCTTCCCACACAATTTATGATCACTTACATGCCCATTATAATCAAGCAGGACCCTGCAGAGATATTAAGGAATGGCACACCACCAAGTACTGCTACAACTCTCAGTCTCACATTTATATGTATACATGCTCAAAATTTCCAGTCTCATGTATGATCATTAGATCTCACATATGCACACACACAAAACTCCCAGTCACATGTAAAGCACACTTGCTTACCTGTAAAGGGTGTTCTCCTAGGACAGCAAGATGTTAGTCCTCACACATGGGTGACATCATCAGATGGAGCCCAGCACGGAAAACATCTATCAAAGTTTCTAGAAACTTTGGTTGGCACACTGAGCATGCCCAGCATGCCACTATCCTGTGTCCACGAAGGATCTCTCTTCAGTCATGTACATAGATACAAGAAAAGAAGAAACCAACCAGAAGAACCAAACTCTGTGGGCGGCAGGTAGGTTTTGTGAGGACTAATATCCTGCTGTTCTAGGAGAACACCTGTTACAGGTAAGCAACCGTGCTTTCTCCTAGGACAAGCAGGATGGTAGTCTTCACATATGGGTGAATCCATAGCTATAGGCTGGACCTGAACCAGCAGAACCAACAGACCCCAAATCAGGTACCAACAGGCATAACAACAGAGTTGCTGGTGGTAGCCACGTGTTATAAATCTGTTGAGAATCTGCTAAGGAGTTAGCAATCTGATGTAAATCTGTAAGAAAGCTGGGCGTTTAGATGGGAGGAGCAATCTGAATGAATGGCTCCTAAGAAGGAGGAATCAGCTATCTTGTAGTGTCTCAGATTCTGTATATTCTGCTATGCTGGGAGTTAGCAATCTGTTAGGGTTCTCCGTGAGGAGTTAGCAATCTGTTATGAATCTGAGATAGTAGTGGTGAATCCCTGGGCCGGTGGCAGATGACCACGCCCCTGGGAGGATATCCCGAGAGGGACCACCGGCTAGGCTTGAGTATGGAGTCAGACACACATTAGTTCTTTTATTAGACAGGTTTTTGGAAACCACCAGAGATGGCAGTAGTGAGCTGATATGCCCGACAGGGCTGTAGTCCCTCAGGCACTGGAACCGCGATCCAGGATGGCTGAGCTGTTGAGAAACTGTAGAAAGTGAGTAGGCAGTGTAGACAAGGTTCAAGAACAGAACTAGATGATAAAACTCACATAAGATCTCAAGGAAGCTCAGGAGCTAGAAAGGTTTAGGCCCTCGATGAGTGAGTACCTGGTTCCAGGGAAAGCTCTGAGAGAGCGATGGTAACTCACAATTGTTTGTAGCAGCGATACCTTCCAAGCAGTAGAGAATCTTCAGAGTGTCCAAGAACATGGGCCCTTGAGGAGCAAGTACCGGTTCCTATCTGTAATCTGAAAGTAAAGAAAAGAGCGAGGCCCCCAAGGAGCAGGTATCTCTGGTAAGTCCGAGGAGGCAGAGTAGCTTGGGAGTAAAGCCAAAGCAATCCCCTTGCTAACTCAGTTAGATAGTGAATTAGAGACCTTTAAATATTGGAAACGGATGACATCATCTCAGGGGGACGCCCCTGAGGTTCGCGCCCTTGCTGGTACTTCAATCAGAGCATGCGCCTTAGGTCATCAGGCAACATGGCGGATCTGCAACGTCGATGGGAGATGGCAAAGAGACGCTGCGGCAGCCAGCCGTCCATCAGACCCAAAGGGAGTCGCCATAGAGGTAAAGAGAGCGAAGTGAGGGCGTCAAGCAGCGACGACGCAACGCCGCGGGGACAGCCTGAACAAAAACCAGGGGCCCTCGGTGGAAGAGCTGGGTTCACAGCTGAAAAAGGTTTTACAGGACAGATTGGCCAAATCTGCTATCCTGCCAGCTATCCCTGTCCAGATAATAATACGCAACGAAAGTGTGAAGTAAACTCCACGTCGCAGCTCTGCAGATCTCTCCCAATGGAACTGTAGGCCACAGAGGTCGCCATGGCCCTTCGGAATGCGCCGTGGTGTGGCCCTCCAGGTGCAGACCCACCTGGTCAAAGCAGAACGAGATACAGTCCACTAGCTAGGTGGAAAGAGTCAGCTTAATAACGGCCCTGCCCAGCTGGTTGGAGTCAAACGAGATAAACAGCTGGGTGGACAGCCTATGGCCCCGCCAATAACAGTCCAGGTAGAAGGCCAGGGCCCTCTTAACAATCCAGTGTGTGCAGTACCCTCTCTGCTGGGCCAGCATGAGGCCAGGGAAAGAATGTAGGCAGCACAACGGACTGGTTAAATGGAAGTCTGTAACCACCTGAGGCAGGAACGAGGGGTGCATGTGCAGAACACCCTGTCATGAAGAATCTAGTATAGGGTGGGATAAGTCACTAAGGGTCTGGGGGGTGTCAGGAGGGAAGGCAGCCATGGGGGGGGGAGGGATTTAGCAGCAGCTGACAGCCCGGGAGATGGAGATCGCTCCCGGGTCCCCCACTGGACCACTAGGAACTTCGTGGGTCTGTGGGGGGGGGGGGGTGTCGGGAGGGAAGGCAGCCATGGGGGAGGAGAGATTTAGTGGCAGCCAACGGCCCAGGAGCAGGAGATCATTTCGGGGCTCCCCACTGGACCACCAGGGAATTCGGTGGTCTGGGGTAAGTTCAGGAGGGGCAGTCAAGGGGGAGGGGAGGGGTGGTGGACTTTGATGGGTTGGGGCTGGTTTTGTTTTTTGACTTGGGGGAGGGAGGGTGGAGGTTTTGGATGGGTTGGGGCTTGGTTTGGGGTATATTTTTGACATGGGGGAGGGAGGGAAGTATTGAAACAGGGAGGGCAGACATTAGAATAAAGCAATTTTTAAAGTTATCGTTTGTTTCTTAGTGTGATTTCACCATGACATAAGCCCCCTAGGTTTTACCCTCAACTTATCCACGAGTGACAGATAAATCTTGATTTTGGGGCCCAAAAAAATAACCCTCGACTTATAAGATTCGACTTATACATGAGTATATACGGTACTTTCTGGCATTATGCCAGGAGATCTTGGCATTAGAAGCATTTTTTTATGCTAGATACTTATGTAAATGGTATGTTTAAACTACATGGTGAAAGTTTTATTTTTTTTTTTTTCTGCTCCAGAGCAATTGCAAGTGTTTGTTAATTCTAGAAAGCTACATGGCTTCAGCCCTTTAGCATTGTCAACTAATTAGAAGTTATGTTTAAGGGCTGCAGGATATATCATGTTAAAGCAGTTCCTATTTTTAGTTGTATTTCCTCTGTTTTCATGCTCTATTTGCTGCTCTTCTTATTTCTATCAAGAAAACCAATTATTAACTCATTAGACCACAAATAATTTGTTTTCTTGATAGTCACTATTCTCATGTTTCTGTACAAAGTTTATTCTTTGTAAGGTTGAAAACTTAACATAAAGGGAAAAGAAGTCAAAGAGTGGCACAAACTCTCTCCAAAATATAGGCAGGGGTCCTTCAGTCCAAGAATAACTTTAGTGGCAGAGAGACACCTCTGCAGTTCCCCCACATAAAAAGCAAAGAGGCATCCCCAACACAACAACATATCCCCTCCCCAAACTCCCAAGTAGTAGAGAAACTTCAAACCAGCAACATTTCCACTGAGCACAGTACCAACCCATAACGCAAAAACATCATCCACACCGTAAGGCAATGATGCCTCCAACACATACCCAAAAGAGGGTAGTGATGGTTGGCGACTCGCTTCTGAAGGATACAGAGGCAACCATCTGCCAACCAGACATGCTGACCCAAGAAGTGTGCTGTCTACAAGGTGACAAACTTTGAGACATTATGAAGAGATTATTGAAAATCCTCAAGCATACTGCCTATTATCCAATGTTGTTCATCCATGTTGGCATGAATGATACTTCTAACATAGTTTTAAAAGTGGCTTCATGGCTCTGGAAGAGAAGGGTAAAGCAGATAGGTGCACAGCTTGTATCCTTCTCTGTACTCTCAGTCAACAATAAAGGCCCAGGCAGGGAGCTTGTATTCTGAAGATGAATGAATAGCTGCATAAATAGTGTCAATGAAAGCATTTTGGCTTCCAAGACCATGAGATGTTTCAGAGAGTGCTGAGCAGAGTGGGGTCCACCTATTTAAGAAGGAGCAAAGGTGTCTTCCAGCACAAATTAAAGCCCTACTCAGTAGGTTGGCCACACTAGTATTGCTGGTGATGAGGGAAACAAAGCTCTATGGTAAGTAAAGTACTCAGGTAAGTTCTCAGAGCAACATCTGGAAAGCTAGAACATTCATTCTCAGAGTATGGAAAATAAAGTCCTAATTCTAGAGGCAGTCATGGACGAGGGTTACTTGCATGTAGTGGCAGTCACTGAAACATGATACATGGAAAACAACTAGTATACAGTTTTACCAAGCTACAACCTATTCAGGGACAAATGGAAAAGAAGAAAAGGAGAAGGAGTGCTGGTATATATATATTATATATATATATATATATATAAAATATTAAAGCAACAGAAAGGGCTTATGAGGTAAGGAGGCAGCACTCGGGGTTAATCTGAAAGAGGAAATGGAACATCTATTTATATAGGGGTGATACACACACCTCCATCTCAGGCAGAAGAAATGGAAGATTAACGGAGAATATTCACAAAATTGCTATGAAAGGTAAAGTGCTATTTGTTAGGTGATATCAATCTGCTGGATGTTGATTGGGATCTCAGAATGCAGTGTCATCTAGAAGCAGGGAAATCCTGGATTCTCTGCAGTGAAAACCTGTTCTGTCAACTGGATTCAAAACCCACATGGGAGGAGCGATTAATGAATCTGGTGCTTATCAATGGGGACAATGTTTCTAATGCCACATCAGATGATGTGACATCATCTGAGATGGCGTATTCAGTATTAGAACACAGGCAGTGAAGGTTCATTCACCACCACTTTGAGACCCACCATCCAGGGGTGCTCAGTTTATTTATGTGCCTCCTATATGGGGTAGCTATCAAAAGCTTTGCTCAGAAAAATATGCACACATATGCACACCCTATTAAAAATATGCACACCCTATTAAATCCACATTAAGGAAGAGAGCCTTCTCCACTTCGGGGACCGATGCAATGGAACTCCCTCCCGCCGGAGCTCAGACTAGAACAATGCCCAAACACCTTCAAGAAAAGATTAAAGACATGGTTGTTTGCAAAGCCTTGCCCAATTCGGATGACCATTCAGGTTCATATTCAGGCAGCGTTGTTAGTTGAACCCAACTCACTAGCAAGCCGCTCCTAGGTCTGACATACCATTAACTTTTCATCAAATGTAATACTCCAACCAGTTATCTAAATGTTTTTCCCTAGTTATTGTTTCCAAGTTTTGTTCTCCCTGTTCAATGTAATGCAGCCTTGTGCAAAATTATTGTTTGAATGTAAACAGAGGTGATTTGTAACTTGTTACATGAATATCGGTATATAAATTGCCAAATAAATAAATAAATAAATATATTGGATACAAGAAGGGGCTGAATTAACACAAGTTTGAAAAATTATCAATTTGCCTGACAATCCCACTGGCAAAGATATGCTGCCTCAGATCCTGCATCCCACAGAAGTCACTTCCACTATTCTTTCCTTTAATAAAATTTCTATTAATTTACCCACCACTAAAGTGAGTCTAACTGGCCTGTAATTTCTCACTTCCCTCCCTATTAACACTCTTATGAAGCAGAACATTCATCCTTTTCCAGTCCCATGGAACCACTCATCCCCACAAGATTGATTGAATAAGTTCTTCAGCACCCTGCCAGAACTTCTTTAATATCCTTGGATGTATCCCATCCAGCCCCCATAGCTTTATTTATTTGATTTATATTCCACTTTTTCAGACACTTTAAAGTGGATTACATTCAGGTACTATAGGTACCAACTTCTTACCCCTGGGATAAGCAGCATGGAATCTACCCCCTTGGGATCCTGACAGGTACTTGTGACTGGCTTGGCCACTGTGGAAACAGGATATTGGGCCTAATGGACCTTGGTCTGACCCAGTATGGAAAATCTTATGTACTTATTTTCTGACCCCAGAGGGCTCACAATCTAAGTTTGTGCCTGAGGGCAATGGGAGGTTGAAATGACCTGCCCGAGGTCACAAGGAGTTGGCAGTGGGATATGAGCCCTGGCTTCCCTGGTTCGCAGCTCTCACTGTTCTAACCACTAAGCTCCACTCTATTTTTACTTTTATTAGTTTCATGAACAAAATATTATGGTTGCCATTAGTCCAATAGTTCCATGCAACACACATTTTGTAATGGAGTAAATACCTACATCACTAATGTAATGTTCCTAATATCTGTGGTCCTTTTCTAGCTAATTCAAATCAAAAGCATTTGTTTAGCATTTCTGTTTTTTCCTGGTCAACTTCCACAAATTCCTCCTTTTCTCCTCTGTCCTCCAATCTCACCTCTGCACATCCTCCTTTAACTAATACACCTAAAAAATAAAGCCTTAGCTATATTTTATTCTCATTTCATCTTTGCCATCTTGACTACCTTCCCTGCGATCTCTTGTACCTTTTGAATGCTAATTACTTTGGCCTCACCTTTTCAGCCATCTCCACTGAAAACCATACCATTCTCCTTTTCCTCCTACTTTTATCTATCATACCAAGATCAAGATGTTCAGCCTTACTATAACTTCTTTTAGTTTATCCTACCACACACAAAGCTGTTCTCTCCCAGTTAGTTAGTGTTGGTCCAGGTCCCAGATCTTTGTGTGATCTCTCTCTGCCAATGTTCTTATATTAATCCATACTATCTAATGAACACTATACCTCAGGTGGACACTGGACAAAGAAAGGATTGCCAAAGAGGTAAAGTGAGGTGACAAAACATTTTTCAGATACATCAGAGAAAGGAGAAAAGTCCAAAGTGGTACAGTGAAATTGAAAGGGTGAAAAGGATCAATGTGTGGAGAGAGACGAAGAGAATGGCAGAAATATTAAAAGAATACTTCAGTTCTGTGTTCACTAAAGAGACAATGGACAGGACCATTGCTATTAACAAGAAACTGGAGGGGAGTGGAGTAGAGAAACTCCGTTTACAGAAAGAAATGTATGGGAAGAGCTAGGAAAAACTGAAAGTGGACAAAGCCATGGGGCCTGATGAGGTTCATCCCAGGATACTGAGGGAGCTCAGAGATGTGCTGGCGGGTCCACTGTGTGACCTGTTCAATAGATCCTTAGAAACGGGAGTGGTGCCGAGTGATTGGAGAAGAGCGGCGGTGGTCCCTCGGTGGTGGGAAAAGTAATGGAGTCGCTGCTGAAAGAAAGAAAAGTGAACTATCTACAGTCAGAATTGCTGGACCAGAGGCAGCATGGATTCACCAGGGGAAGGTCCTGACAGACAAATCTGATTTACTTTTTTGACTGGGTGACTAGGGAATTGGATTGAGGAAGAGCGCTCGATGTCATCTACTTGGATTTCAGCAAGCTTTTGATACGGGTCCCTCACAGGAGGCTTGTGAATAAAACGAGAAGTTTAGGAGTGAGTGCCAAGGTGGTGGCCTTGATTGCAAACCGGTTCACGGACAGAAGACAATGTGTGATGGTAAATGGAACTTACTCTGAAGAGAGAGCGGTGTTAAGCGGAATGCTGGGACCGGTCCTGTTCAATATCTTTGAGAGCAACATTGTAGACGGGATAGAAGGTAAGGTTTGTCTTTTTGAGGATGATACTAAGATCTGCAACAGAGTGAACATACCAGAGGAGTGGAGAGAATGAGACGGTATTTAAGGAAGCTGTCTAAATATGGCAGCTGAGATTCAATGCCAAGAAGTGCAGAACCATGCATATGGGGTGTGGAAATCCAAAAGAAATGTATTCGATGGGGGGTGAAGGGCTGATGTACATGGAACAGGAGAGAGACCTTGCAGTGATAGTGTCTACCAATCTGAAGCCGGCGAAACAATGTGACAAGGCGATAGCTAAAGCCAGAAGAATGCTGGGCTGCATAGAGAGAGAATATTTATTTTTTTTTATTTAAGGCTTTATATACCGATAACCGTTTGCAACATCCTATCGGTTTTACATGGAACAGCTAACGTTTACAATTAGCATAAGTGTAAGAGAAAGGAAGTGATGATCCCCTTGTACAGGGCCTGGTGAGGCTTCACCTGGAGTACTGTGTTCAGTCCTGGAGTTAGGATGGAAGCGGTCCAGAGAAGGGCGACCAAAAAGGTGGATGGTCTTCATAAAATGACTTATGAGGAGAGATTGAAGAATCTAAATATGTATACCCTGGAGGAGAGGAATGATATGATACAGACTTTCAGATACTTGAAAGGTTTTAATGATGCATGGTCAACAACAACCTTTTCCGTTGGAAAAAAATCAGTAGAACTAGGGGTCAAGATTTGAAATTCCAGGGAGGAAGACTCAGAAATAATGTCAGGAAGTATTTCTTCACAGAGAGGGTGGTGGATGCCTGGAATGCCCTTCCGGAGGAAGTGGTGAAGACAAAAACTGTGAAGGATTTCAAAGGGGCATGGGATAAACACTGTGGATCCATAAAAGTCTAGAGGATGGGAATGAAGAGAAGAGCCATGGGGGTGGCTTGCTGGAATGGTGGCTACTACCTGGTGATTACTACCCTTAATCAATAAGCCTTCACACAGTTAATGCAACTCCAACATTGCTCTCTGCTTCAACGGCAAGGGGAAATGAGGAAAAGAGGATTTGCATTCAGACAACAACCAACAAGGACTGAACTACACAGTATGGGTAAACAAATAAGCCTGGTGGTAGCTTGCTTATTGCGGCGGTTACTACCCTAAACCAATTAAGCCTGATACTTCACTTTGAATGCATATACAGCGTTGCTCTCTGCTTCAACGGCAAGGGAAAATGTGGAAAAGAGGATTTACATTCAGACAACATCCAACAAGGCATTGATCTGTGCAGTCTGGGTAAACAAGCATTGGGGTAACTTGCTTGATGCAGTGGTTACTACCCTTAACCATTAAGCCTTATGATTCACCTTTGATGCAACTCCAACATTACTCTCTGCATCAACGGCAGGGGGTGGCAGGAAATTCGAATCAAATAGTTACCAACAAGAACCCTGAACTTGGTGGTCGGTGAAACATAAGTATGGGAAAATAAGTGTGGGAGCTTGCTGGGCAGACTGGATAGGCCGTTTGGTCTTTTTCTGTTGTCATTTCTATTTTTCTATGGATATTAGAAGCATTTTACCTCTTTGTAAGTACCAGATCCAGTATTGCTCCCTCCCCCAGGAGCTAAAATCAGGAATTATATTCTTATTTAAAATGGCAGAAAGATACAGAAATTAGTCACAAATGCATTGAAACTCCAGCAGCCTGATTAGAAAAAAACTTCCAAGAACACCTTGCTATGTTGCCTGTATGTATTACATCCTATGACAATGTTTCTCAACCTCGTGTATACCAAGAGCTAACTAGCTACCTTCACTGAATTACATGGACCAGTTGCAGCACTAATGAGCAGGCAAGGGAAAGCTAGCATATGCTTTGTTCTCAGGAGCTGCAGTGGCATCATCCCCTTCTGGCTTCTGTATGGGAAATGAGGCCCTGTGGACAGAGCAGAGCAGACCTTAACTGAAATCACACTGGCTCATTTAAGATTCAGTTTCAAGGGCTTCCCTCCCAGAGATGGAGCCTCAGCCTAACTGGGGGGAAAAAGGTCTGCAAATTAGGGCAGCATTAGCAAAAGTCTCTGTTGATTGTAGTGCAGGGTGGAGTGCAGCTGCAGGTCTTGTTTCTGCCTCATCCTCCTACAAGCACTGTCACTCCTGGGACCTCCAGAAATGCTGTCGGGAAGCCATGGTTGAAAACACTGCCCTATGAGCACCAGAAGTAAAAACTCTGACATAATACAACTATTTGTAAATTAAGGTATTATTTATTTAGCAGCATTTATTACCCGCCCTTCTTACATTCAGAGTGGGATACATTAAGAACACATATAATATAGTAACAAACTAATAAAAGAAATTGTTAGGTGACTCAACAATATGAGTAAAGTCAAACATCATATATTTATTTTATTTTATTTTATTTAAGGTTTTTTTATACCGGCATTCAAGAACTCGTTCTCATCATGTCGGTTTACAGAAAACAGGGGTGCAAAAATATAACCAAAAACATAAATAAACGTGGAGAAGAGAAGCAGTTACAATTAACAAGGGTTCATGAACTGGGATTATAAGAAATAAAAGAGATAGAGGAGGATAATTATATACAAGTGTACAATGTAAATAAGGAGTCCTCTATATATACAAGAGAACAAAATACATGCTATACACATGTTTCCATGTGTATAGCATGTATACACATGGAAACAACAGGTATAAAATAACTAGTTGATAAAATAGTGACAAGAATCACTGCATACATGGAACTAGCAGGTATACTGTAACAATTAGCCAGAGAAGTCGCTAATGAGTAGTTACATAATGAATCATATCAAAGAATGAAATGAGAGCTAGGGATTGCAGAGAGGATTTATAGGTTGTTCAAGGGGGCTAAGTGAATTCCAGAAGGGAGTAGCGTTGGGGAGCATAACATGTTCTTTCATGTTAGGAAAAGTGTTTTTCAAGAGGTGGGTCTTTAATGTTTTTTTAAAGAAGACTCTTTCACTGAGGCACCTCACTTCCAGGCCGATACAGTAAAAATCGCAGGAGAGCGGGCGAGCGCATAGGCAACTCTCCTGTGCGCGCGATTCAGTAAATAAAAATATTCAAATTAGGGCCCACGGTAAAAAGAGGCGCTAGGGACACTAGCCCGTCCCTAGCGCCTCTTTTTTGACAGCAGCGGCGGTCAGCGAGTTTGACAGCCGACGCTCAAATTTGCCGGTGTCGGTTCTCAAACCCGCTGACAGCCACGGGTTCAGAAACTGGACGCCAGCAAAATTGAGCATCTGGTTTTCAACCCGCGAGCCACAGGCCGATTTAAAATTTTTTTTTAATTTTTTAATTATTTTTTACGTTGGGACCTCCGACTTAATATCGCCATGATATTAAGTCGGAGGTCCCAAAGTCTTTACTGCTTTTCTGTGCACTTTCCCGGTGCCGAGAGAAATTAACGCCTACCTTTGGGTAGGTGTTAATTTCTGAAAGTAAAATGTGCGGCTTGGCTGCACATTTTACTTACTGAATCGCGCGGGAATAACTAATAGGGCCATCAACATGCATTTGCATGTTGCAGGCGCTATTAGTTTCGGGGGGGGGGGGGGGGGGTTGGACGCGCGTTTTCGACGCGCTATTACCCCTTACTGAATAAGGAGTAAAGCTAGCGCGTCGAAAACACGCGTCCAAATGCGGTTTAACAGTGCGCTCCGGCCTGTTCGTTTGGTAGGCTATTCCACAGGAATGGACCTGCCAAGGAGAAGGCCTGTTGTCTGGTTTCATAGAGATGGAACATTGAGTTGCATTGAGTTTGTCGATCTAAAGGACCATTCACCACCACCCCACACCAATGCAGAGAGCTGGTCTTAGGTGCAGTAAAGTTTTTAGGGCTAATGGGCAAAATATGGCTTATGTGCACAAAAAATGCTTTCTGTGCATAAATCATATTTTATATGCAGAAACAGGCTTTGGGTAGATGCACTTTTTAAAAAAAAACTCCCAGTGCGTTCACATTCCATTAGCTTATTGCAGTGGGAGTTCAAATTTTTTTTTTTTAGTGCATTTGTTAAGAAACTGCACTGAATTTCAGCCCACTGTGTGTGCATCAAACCAAAAACGTGTATAAACATGATTTACACACATAGGGGGTAATTTTCAAAAGGAGTTACATGCGTAAATGTAGCTACTATTGTAGCAATTTTCAAAAGCCATTTACTCAAGTAAATTGCACTTATGTGAATAAATCCTATAGACAAGTCAATGGCATAAATTGTAGCAATTTTCAAAAACCCACTTACTCAAGTAAAGTGAATTTACTCCAGTAAACCTGGTTTTTACTCGAGTAAATGCTTTTTAAAATCAGGCCCTTAAAGCATATTTTCTGGACATAAATCCTGAGTACGGGTCCCAGCACCCAGTTTCTGCCCATTAACTAACAGACCTGGAAATTTGACTGTAGTAAAACATGTTTTGACGTTAGCCCTGAAAACTTTACTACATCGCAGACCGGGAATAAAAAACTTCCAGTTCTCTGCATTGGGGTGGAGGAGGGGTGAACAGCTAATACCTTCACTTGCATTGGGTCTTCAATGAGGGCAATAAGCAGAACGCACAGTTTTACACGGCACATATTTTGTGGGGTAAAGATTATACATAACTGCAGCAAAAACTGCGTTCTGATTACCGCTACTTAGCACATCCTCCTAGAGTTTACACCCCGTGCAACCCTGGCTCACAAGTGAAGTTCATTCCTGACCCGACATGCGCAACACAAATCCCTTATAAACCACAGAGAGACACAAGAACCTAGTGACCCTCCCCTCACGCCCCAAAATTACTTCCATCACAGGCTCCTGCCCCGCCCACCGCCCCACCCTCCTCATGCCTCACAGGGGCCCGCCCACGGTCAGTCAGAGAGCGACAAGAATCTGCTCCTACCTGCTGCATACCGCCGCCGCGCCCCTCACAGGCGCTGCCACCGCGAGCCCGGAGCGCCACCACCACTGCCCGGCTCCCAGCACAGCCCGCGCCCGCCCATCTCTCCAGCCTCCCGGCGCCGCATCACATGACGAGCGCGAGCCAGCGCCCGCCCACAACTGCCGGCGTCGTCTCACGTGATAGGTGCGAGCCAGTGCCCGCCCACAGTTGCCGGCGCCGGTCACGTAAAGAGAGCGAACGAGGGACGCAGCAATGGCCAGAATCGCATGTGCAAAGCAATGCAAGTTTCAAAAACAACATAAAATACTACAAATGTTCCCAAAGCGTCAGCTGTTTCATTTAAATACTTATTTTCTCCATAGATTGCTGTTAGGAAATAAGTGGTCCTCTGCTCTCAGGCACGCTAATCCGCACAAGGACGTGCCGCAGGTCTACCCTACCTATAGGGTGAAGGGTCCTGCTGAGGCAATACTGCTAGGAATGGGGGTCAGGGCTAGCTTTAGGCACCCATAGGCAAGACTGGAAAGGGAGGGAGGGGGGAGACCCTGGGGACCAGATAGTGGATAAAGGCCCTCTCTACCTTTGGTCCAGAATCCCACCGTGCCAGACCTACCACTGCCCCATTGAAGTAGAGAGCTAGAGCAGTCTCCTCGTTGGGCTGGGTATTTGATACCTTCAAAGTTTGCTTTCCTAATTGCCTATGTCTACATCTGAGAGAGATGTGCCATCAATCTTCTCCAGCAGTCACTACATTCCCTCCACCGTTGAGGGGCTAGCACCCAATGCATTTTGAAAACAAGCAGGCACCTCAGCTAGTGCCACATTGTTCAGACTTGGTTTACAGCGAGAGTCTAAACAAGTAAGAACATGGCATACCCCTTCCCTACTCCCAATGCTTAACATCATTCATGTTTCCACCTTATACATCCCCTCCTTCCTATTCATTTTTTCCCACCTTTCCCTTCCACAAAATGTATTATGGCCCAGCTCCAGCTCTGATTATTTACTTAGATTTTATGTTACCATGAGGTACATACCAGTTTCTGTATTTTAATTTTATTTTTTATCTTTAATTTTTAATTCTATTTTTTTATTTTCATTTTACTATGTAAACTGTTTTGACAAAAAACCTTGTTTTGAAAAACAGTACATACATACATACTGGGTCAAACCAAGGGTCCATCAAGCCCAGCATCCTGTTTCCAACAGTGGCCAATCCAGGTCATAAGAACCTGGCAAGTACCCGAAAACTAAGTCTATTCCATGTTACTGTTGCTAGTAAGAGCAGTCGCTAATTTCTAAGTCAACTTAATTAATAACAGGTAATGGACTTCTCCAAGAACTTATCCAATCATTCTTTAAACACAGCTATACTAACTGCACTAACCACATCCTCTGGCAACACATTCCAGAGTTTAATTGTGCATTACGTGAAAAAGAACTTTCTCCGATTAGTTTTAAATGTGCCACATGCTAACTTCATGGAGTGCCCCTTAATCTTTCTATTATTCGAAAGAGTAAATAACCAATTCACATCTACCCGTTCTAGACCTCTCATGATTTTAAACACCTCTATCATATCCCCCCCTCAGCCATCTCTTCTCCAAGCTGAAAAGTCCTAACCTCTTTCATCTTTCCTCATGGGGAGCTGTTCCATTCCCCTTTTCATTTTGGTCACCCTTCTCTGTACCTTCTCCATTGCAGTTATATGTTTTTTGAGATGTGGTGACCAGAATTATACACAGTATTCAAGGTTCGGTCTCACCATGGAGCGATACAGAGGCATTATTACATTTTCCGTTTTATTCACCATTCCCTTTCTAATAATTCCCAACATTCTGTTTGCTTTTTTGACTGCCACAGCACACTGAACCAACGATTTCAATGTGTTATCCACTATGATGTCTAGATCTCTTTCTTGGATGGTAGCTCCTAATATGGAACCTAACATTGTGTAACTATAGCATGGGTTCCCTGTACGTACCAGGATCAGTCCAGACTGCTGGGTTATGCCTCCCCTCCAGCAGATGGAGTCAGAGAGAAAAACTGAACACAGCCCCTAGATATACTGGTGTGCCACCTGCCATCCTTCTGTATTTCCTGACTCCAGCAGATTGAGAGACATAACCTGCAGTCCTGTCTATCCTGACACAAAAACTCTTTTCAGGTGTCATTTATTAATTTATACTGTCTAGATCGATTAGTTATTTCTCTGTTTAGTTTAAAAAAAAAAGTGGGACTGTTTTAGATTATTATTCTTTCCCTGTTTTCAGCGCAGCATGTTATTCCCTCTAGCATACAGGCAGGCTGAGAGAGCTTTGCTCTTCTTTATTTTCCCGGTTGGTGTCCCTTTCGATAGGGGGAAAGTCTACCGGTGGTCCCGTCACCCTCCCCCGTCTATTCCTGCTTTATTCCAGGTTTCTCTCCTGAAGAGGGCTTCTGTTTAAAAAAAAAAAAAAAAAAAAACTATTTTAAATTCAGTGTGAGGACCCGTAAGTCCTGTTGGAAACAGGCTGCGGTCCGTTGTAGCCCTAGCCTGCCGCGCTGACCAGGGACTCCGGAGGGGGTGAGGTTTCTTCACCCGGCGAATTTTTCCCATTGCTACTTTTTTTTGGCGCGAATTTGCTGCTCCCAGCCAGATACTCACGTTTGCAGCCTCAGGATGCCCTGAGCTTCGGCCTGCACAGCCTGTGGCAAGGCGGGGGCGCGACTCTCCAGGGAGGGTCTCTGCTCCCATGGCATTCCCGGGGGCGAGGGACCCTCCCGGGGGCCAAGCGCTGCCCGCAGCACAGCTTTCCGTCCCTCTTCGGAGCGATCAGGGAGCCTGGCAGCCGCGCGGTCCTCAGCCCCACCCCCCACTGTTAGGGAGCCGGCGGCCATTTTGACCACGCGGCAGCCTGCTGATTCAGCATCGGAGGAGGAGGATTCTTCTCATTTCTCTCCTCCTGCTTTGAGCCAGTGCAGTGGATCGGAATTGGACGCTCCTCGGGCCGCTCCCCCCCCCCGGGACCAGCCCACAGGGGGCTCCAAAAGGAAAGTGCCTTTTTCTTCAAAATTTGTCCTATTGATGCATCAAGCATTTTTGGACGCTGAGGCAGGTTGGGAGCCGGATGAACCCCCTCCCCCTAAGGTTCCCAGAGTCTCTCCTGAGCGGGAAAGGTCTGGGTCTCGGGACAAAGCGGGGGGTTCGGATGCAACCAGACTTTATTCACTAGGAGGAAAGGGGGGTCCGGGAGCTCCGGATCTCACCCAGGGGTCTCCGGATGGCACAGGGTCTCCGGCTGGCACGGGGACAGAGGTCTCTGACGCTCAGGGTGCGCTCGAAGGCGATGACCCCCAGATTCTGCGCCTGTTTAGCAAAGACGAGCTTAACTTTTTGATCCTTCATGTTTTGAAGGAGTTAGAGATCCCAGCGCCACAGCAGGACACTGACACTTCCACAGGGGACATAGCTATGGCAGGTTTAAGGGCCCCCCCCCCCCCCCCACAGACTTTTCCCTTACATGCCAAGGTCTTACAGCTAGTATCCAAAGAGTGGGAGGTGCCGGAGGCATCACTGAGAGTCAGCAGGGCAATGAATAAATTATATCCCCTGCCTGCAGATTCTTTGGATATTTTTAAGGTCCCTTCCGTGGATTCTGCAGTGACGGCTGTAGTTAAGCACACTACCATACCTGTCACGGGAGGGGTAGCTTTGAAAGATCTCCAAGACCGGAAGTTAGAGGTGCTGCTAAAGCGCATTTTTGAGATAGCGGCATTGGGGGTCCGAGCAGCGGCATGTAGCAGTATGGTTCAGCGCGCTACTCTCCGCTGGGTTCAACAATTGCTTACCACACAGGAGCTACCACCAGCCGAGGCTGAGCAGGCTAACTGTGTGGAGGCAGCGGTTGCTTACACGGCGGATGCTTTGTATGATTTGTTGAGAACCTCGGCCCGCACTATGTCATCGGCGGTCGCTGCTCGGCGTTTGCTCTGGCTTAGGCGTTGGTCGGCGGATGCCTCGACAAAATCGCGCCTCGCATCTTTTCCCTTCAAGGGAAAGTTGCTATTTGGGGAGGAGCTGGATCAGCTCATCAAAGACTTGGGGGAGAACAAAGTGTATAAATTACCAGAGGACAAGCCCCATTCGTTTCGTTCTTTTGGGAATGTACGGTTCCGTATGGGAAGGGGGGCTCCTTTCCCACAGAAACAGCAGGTTCCCAGGTCTCAGCCTTGGTCTCCTTCCTTTCGAGGCAGGCGACCACAGCGTCTGGGATCCTCGCAGAACTTGTCCACCGGCAAGCCTTCGCAATGAAAGCGCACAGGCCCATTCCTCCCTCCCCTGCATCGGAGGTCGGTTGTCCCTGTTTTGGGAGGAATGGGTCAAGGTCACGTCGGATCAGTGGGTTCTCACCGTAGTTCGTTATGGCTACGAGTTGGAGTTTGCTCGGCCCCTCCAGGATCTTTTTATGGTCTCTCCCTGCGGTCCTCAGGAGAAGCGGCAGGTTATCGCCCACACGGTGCACAGGTTGCGGACTCTGGGAGTGATATTGCCGGTTCCTCCGGAGGAGACCAGAACAAGCAGGTATTCCATTTACTTCCTGGTCCCAAAGAAGGAAGGTATGTTTCGCCCAATTTTGGATTTAAAAAAAGTGAACAAGGCATTGCGAGTTCCCCGGTTTCGGATGAAAACGCTAAGGTCTGTTATTGCGGCCGCCAACAAGGGAGAATTTTTGGCTTCTTTGGATCTGGCCGAGGCGTATCTTCATATCGGGATCAGAGAACGTCACCAGAGGTACCTCAGATTCACGGTTCTAGGGGAGCACTTCCAGTTTTGCGCCCTTCCGTTCGGGCTAGCCACGGCCCCGAGGGTATTTACCAAGGTTCTCGTCGTAGTTGCAGCCTATCTGCGTCGTCAAGGAATTCTGGTGCATCCCTATTTGGACGATTGGCTCATCCGGGCGAAGTCAGAAGAGGCGTGCCGACGAGCAGTCCAGTCGGTGGTGCAGCAACTTCAATCACTAGGTTGGGTAATCAACTTTGCGAAGAGCCAGTTGGTCCCGAGTCAACAGTTGGAATTTTTGGGGGGGTGCTTCGATACCTTGGAGGGCAAAGTATTCCTCACGCAGCAGCGACTAGAGAACCTGATGTTTCAGGTGCAGACCTTGCTAGCTCTACCGTTACCTACGGCCTGGGATTATTTACAAGTCATTGGACATATGGTTTCTAATCTGGAAATGGTGCCGTGGGACTTTGCTCATATGCGTCCTTTACAGCGAGCTCTCCTCTCCCGCTGGGACCAGAAATCGGAGGATTACGGTGTCCAATTGCCGCTGTTGGAGCCGGCTCGGTCCAGTTTGGCTTGGTGGTTGATCCCAGACAATTTATTGCAGGGGGTGGACCTAGAGCCGCCCCCGTGGGTCGTAGTGACGACGGATGCCAGTCTGACAGGCTGGGAGCGGTCTGTCAGTCACGCGCGGTGCAAGGAACGTGGACCCCTCTTCAGGCAGCTTGGTCCATCAACCGTCTAGAGACCAGAGCGGTACGTCTCGCCCTATGCCACCTTCTTCCGTTGGTACGAGGTCAGGCGGTGTGAGTTCTATCAGACAACGCAACCACGGTAGCGTATATAAATCGTCAGGGCGGCACAAGAAGTCGGCCGGTGGTGGACGAAGCGTCGCTGTTAATGTCCTGGGTGGAACGTCACCTATCCCGCATAGCGGCCACCCACATAGCGGCGTCGACAACGTACAAGCGGATTATCTCAGTCGTCAATACTTGGATCCCGGAGAGTGGGAGCTCTCAGCCGAGGCAATGGGCCTCATCACCCGGCGATGGGGAATTCCGCATCTGGACCTGATGGCGACTCGGCAGAATGCGCAGGCGGCGCGTTTCTTCAGTCGACGGCGAGAACACGGTTAGGAGGGGGTGGATGCCCTGGTGCTTCCATGGCCTCGGCATATCCTCCTCTATGTGTTTCCCCCGTGGCCTCTAATAGGAAAGGTGTTAAGACGCATAGAATCCCATCGAGGTCCAGTGATTCTAGTGGCTCCGGAGTGGCCAAGAAGACCGTGGTTTGCGGATCTCGTCAACCTGGCGCAGGACGGTCCTCTCAGATTGGGTCATCTTCACCACCTGCTTCGGCAGGGACCCGTATTTTTCGATCTGGCGGACCGCTTCTGTCTGGTGGCTTGGTTTATGAGAGGAGGCAGTTGAGGAGGAAAGGATACTCAGAACCTGTCATTTCCACTCTCCTTCAGGCACGCAGACCCTCCACTACGCTAGCCTATGCCAGAGTGTGGAAGGTGTTTGACTCCTGGTGCGCTGCATCTAAAATCCCGCCGCGACGGGCCTCGGTAGGGGATAGCCTTACGTTCTTGCAGACATGATTGAAGAAGGGGTTAGCTTACAGCTCTCTGAGGGTTCAGGTGGCGGCCCTGGGCTGTTTGAGGGGCAAAGTGGATGGGTACTCGCTCGCTGTCCACCCAGATGTAGCTCGATTTTTGCGGGGCGTTTGGAACTTGCGTCCCCCATTTAGACCCCCTTGTCCTTCTTGGAGTTTGAATTTGGTGCTCAAAGGTCTAGTCAAGGCCCCCTTTGAGCCCCTCAGGCAGGCATCGCTAAAGGATCTCACGCTCAAAACCGTGTTCCTAGTGGCCATTGCGTCAGCCCGTCGGGTGTCGGAACTCCAGGCACTTTCGTGCAGGGATCCGTTCTTACGGATTTCGAATGCCGGCGTGTCTCTGCGTACGGTCCCTTCGTTCTTACCAAAGGTGGTATCGGCTTTTCATGTTAATCAGACAGTGGAATTGCCTTCATTCTCAGAGTCGGACCTAAAGTCTTCGCACGGTTCCGATTTGAAGCGTCTAGATATGCGGCAAGTGCTCATGAGGTAGTTGGAGGTAACGAATGCATTCAGACGGTCGGATCACTTGTTTGTCCTGTGGCAGGGGCCCAAAAAGGGCCTACAGGCGTCCAAAGCAACTATTGCTCGTTGGCTGAAGAGTTCGATCGCGTCCACGTATATTGGCTGTGGTAAGTCTGTTCCTGAGGGGGCTTAAGGCGCACTCTCTGCGTTCGCAGGCGACTTCCTGGGCAGAAAGTCGTTTAGTTTCTAGCCAGGAGATATGCAGAGCAGCCACGTGGAAGTCATTGCATACCTTCGCTCGACATTATCGGCTTGATGTTGGCGGCACATCAGCTGATTTCTTTGGCAGCAGTGTCATTCGAGCGGGACTCTCTGGGTCCCACCCCAATTAAGTCGGCTTGGGTACATCCCAGCAGTCTGGACTGATCCTGGTACGTACAGGGAAAGGAAAATTATGTTCTTACCTGATAATTTTCGTTCCTGTAGTACCAAGGATCAGTCCAGACGCCCGCCCGTTATTGACTGTCAAGAGAGTCCGCTCCGATAACCAGTTTCTTTACAATAATTCAACACGGTAGGTGCCTATCCCTTTCCTTTGATTTTAGAGGGTGGTGCCTTTTTGAAGTTTTGTTACTATGCACCAAGTTCTGGCATGAGAGAGTTTAACTATTTGATCTAGACAGTTGCCATGGTTTCATTCGTGGCTAAGTTGGCGGAGGATTTGTTTTGCTTTCTTCTGCTTTGTTATACTTTATACTGAAGGATGGCAGGTGGCACACCAGTATATCTAGTGGGTGCGTTCAGTTTTTCTCTCTGACTCCATCTGCTGGAGGGGAGGCATAACCCAGCAGTCTGGACTGATCCTTGGTACTACAGGAACGAAAATTATCAGGTAAGAACATAATTTTCCTTTATTTTTCCCTATATGCATCACCTTGCACTTATCCACATTAAATTTCATCTGCCATTTCGATGCCCAATTTTCCAGTCTCACAAGGTCTTTCTGCAATTTATCACAATCTGCTTGTGATTTAACTACTGTGAACAATTTTGTATCATCTGCAAATTTGATTACCTCACTCGTATTTCTTTCCAGATCTTTTATAAATATATTGAAAAGTAAGGGTCCCAATACAGATCGCTGAGGCACTCCCCACTCCCTTCCTCTGAGAAAATTGTCCATTTAATCCTACTCTCTGTTTCCTGTCTTTTAGCCAGTTTGTAATCCACGAAAGAACATCGCCACCTATCCCATGACTTTTTACTTTTCCTAGAAGCCTCTCATGAGGAACTTTGTCAAACACCTTCTGAAAATCCAAGTATACTATATCTACCGGTTCACCTTTATCCACATGTTTATTAACTCCTTCAAAAAATTATCCACATGTTTATTAACTCCTTCAAAAAAGTGAAGCAGATTTGTGAGGCAAGACTTGCCCTGGGTAAAGCCATGCTGACTTTGTTCCATTAAACTATGTCTTTCTATATATTCTGTGATTTTGATGTTTAGAACACTTTCCACTATTTTTCCTGGCACTGAAGTCAGGCTAACCGGTCTGTAGTTTTCCGGATCGCCCCTGGAGCCCTTTTTAAATATTGGGGTTACATTTGCTTTCCTCCAATCTTCAGGTACAATGGATGATTTTAATGATAGGTTACAAATTTTTACTAATAGGTCTGAAATTTCATCTTTTAGTTCCTTCAGAACTCTGGGGTGTATACCATCCGGTCCAGGTGATTTACTACTCTTCAGTTTGTCAATCAGGCCTACCACATCTTCTAGGTTCACTGTGATTTGGTTCAGTCCATCTGAATCATTACCCATGAAAACCTTCTCCAGTAAGGGTACCTTCCCACCATCCTCTTCAGTAAACACCGAAGCAAAGAAATCATTTAATATTTCCGCGATGGCCTTATCTTCTCTAAGTGCCCCTTTAACCCCTCGATAATGTAACGATCCAACTGACTCCCTCACAGGCTTTCTGCTTCGGATATATTTTTAAAAGTCTATACTGTGAGTTTTTGCCTCTACGGCCAACTTCTTTTCAAATTCTCTCTTAGCCTGTCTTATCAATGTCTTACATTTAACTTGCCAACGCATATGCATTATCCTATTTTCTTCTGTTGGATCCTTCTTCCAATTTTTGAATGAAGATCTTTTGGCTTAAATAGCTTCTTTCACCTCCCCTTTTAACCATGCCGGTAATCGTTTTGCCTTCTTTCCACCTTTTTTAATGTATGGAATACATCTGGACTGTGCTACAAGTATGGTCTTTTTTAACAATGACCACGCCTCTTGCACACTTTTTACCTTTGTATCTGCTCCTTTCAGTTTTTTTCTAACTATTTTTCTCATTTTATCAAAGTTTCCCTTTTGAAAGTTTAGTAATAGAGCCATGGATTTGCTTACTGTCCCCCTTCCAGTCATTAAATCAAATTTAATCATATTATGATCACTATTGCCAAGCGGCCCCACCACTGTTCTCTCTCACCAAATCCTGTGCTCCACTGAGAATTAGATCTAAAATTGCTCCCTATCGTCTGTTCCTGAACCAATTGCTCCATAAAAATTTCATTTATTCCATCCAGGAACTTTATGGACCAGATTTTATAACATCTACGCCCGATTTTATAACATGCGTGCGCTGGATTGGCCACTGTTGGAAACAAGATGCTGGGCTTGATGGACCCTTCGTCTGACCCAGTATGGCATTTTCTTATGTTCTTAATGGTTAAAGCAGTGGGCTGCAAAGCAGAGAAACAAGGATTCAAAGCCCACTGCCACTCTCCTCTGACGTTGAGCAAGTTCCATTGCCCTGCATTGCCTCAGTTACAAACTTAGGCCTGGATTTATCAAAATGCGGTAAGTACCGCATGCGGTAGCAAAAGGGGCGTGTTTTATGCTAATATAGCATTTATCGCACTAATTAGCTGTGCAAAGAGCTAAGTTAGCGCAAATTGCAATACCCTTTTCAGATTCTGTGATAAGTGCTGACCTGTTAATGCAAGAGAGAGAAAGAGAGAGAGAGAGAGACTGGCCATAATGTCATGGCCCATAGGTAGGTATTTGTATCCCTATGGTAGGCCCACCTAGTAACTCGAGGTGGGGATTAGGTAAGAGTGTAGGGGGTTAGGGGCCACTTTGACATTCTACGTGACACCTACGAACAGAACAGTGGTCTCTTGTGAAGATTTGATGGCCTTCGGAGTGAGGAAACTCACTCCAAGATGAGTTCTCTCAACCTAGGTTGAGAGAACATTGCCCAAATCTCATCTTGGAGTGAGTTTCCTCACTCCAAAGGTCATCAAATCTTCATGAGACCACTGTTCTGCTCGTAGGTGTCATGTACAATGTGGGCCTACCATAGGGATACAAATACCTACCTATGGGCCATGACATTATGGCCAGTCTCTCTCGACCCTTCAATTCACCTGAAATAGGCCTTACGGGAGACATCGCAAAGGGCGATGAAACCTTACCGCGCGGTCACGGCAGCTATCGCACAGCCTAACGCAATCCAAAGAGGTGTAGTTAAAATCGGTGTTACGGCTGTGCGATAGCTCTTCGCAGACAGGCTAACCCAGCCCACTCTCCGCCCCATACTCCTATTTTCTGAATTTGCATTGCACCATACGATATGGTGTGATCGCATGCGTTAAACACGTTTTCACATGCGGTAAGTGCCTATCGCATGCGTTAACGGGGCTTTTCGCATGCGATAAGCCCTTAACGCATGCGAAAACGCTTTATCGCATTTTGATAAATGACCCCCTTAGATTGTAAGCCCTCTAGGGATAGGGAAATACCTGCATGTAATCTGCTTTGAAGTGACAAAAGGTGTAATATAAATAAGTCCAAAAACCATGAGCCATGTAGACTTAGGAGATCCACTGCTTATCCCGCCAACTTTGAGCAAGAATCAGATGTATTCTTAGGGATCCTGATGGATTGGCCACTGAGAGAGAAGATGGTGGGCTTGAGGGATCTTTGGTCTGACCCAGTATGGTGTTTCTTTTCTGCAGGGTTGGTGTCCTTTCATCCAAATGTCATCCTTTTTGCCCAAGGTTATATTTACCTTTCATCTAAATTACATTCTCTCTCCTGACCTCTGCAAAGGGAGAGTATTCTAAGAACATAAGAAATTGCCATGCTGGGTCAGTCCAAAGGTCCATCAAGCCCAGCATCCTGTTTCCAACAGAGGACAAACCAGGCCACAAGAACCTGGCAATTACCCAAAGAATAGGTCTTTCTTCAGTTCTTAGATGTTCATCAAGTTCTCCTCAGATATTTAAGATGACTAATCCCTTTAGGGAAGAGACAAGCTGTTTGAATTGTTTAGCAGGCTGTGCAAGAGAAAAGCAGCTTTGAAATCACCCTTGGCCCATTGGATCAAGGAGGCAATCTCTTCAGCATACTGCAAGTTCTAGCATCTCTACATATTCATTGAACAAGGCCTCGGGCTTCTTTGTGGTCAAGGGCTACAGCAGTTGCTCCAGCAGATATTGTGTCATCATTCTATTCCTTCACTATAGAGTGAATGTGCAGGGTAAAGCAGGCATTCTCAGTGCTACTCTGGTTTCTTCCCATCCACAAAGAAATGAACTTGAGTACTTTTCACACATCCTGGCAGATAGCAGTTGCTTAGCTGTAACAGGTGTTCTCCCAGGACAGTAGGATGTAGTCCTCACATGTGGGTGACGTCACTGAACGGAGCCCTGTCACGGAAAACTTTTGTCAAAGTTTCTAGAACTTTTGACTGGCACACTGAACATGCCCAGCATGCCATAAGCCCTGCAGCCACAGAGGTCTCTCTTCAGTCTCGTTTGTAGCAAAAAGTGCGAGCGAAAAAATAAAATGTTTCGGACCCAAGTCCGCAGGGTGGCGGGTGGATTTCTTGAGGACTACATCCTGCTCTCCTGGGAGAACACCTGTTACAGGTAAGCAACTCTGCTTTCTCCCAGGACAAGCAGGATGGTAGTCCTCACATGTGGGTGATTAGCAAGCTACAGTCCTACTCATATTGGTGCAAAAGAAAAAACCCTACAGTGGTTCACATCCTATCACAAAGAACCTACCAGGTGTTGATCGACACCCTCTCAAAAAAAAAAAACCTAGACACCGGAGTTCCCCCAAGGCTCCGCTCTATCTGCGACACTCTTCAACATTTATCTGCTCCTGATATGCCACTTCCTCTCAAACCTTAAACTGACCCACTTCTTCAAAAAGAACTGAAAACCTGGATCTTCAGCCAGACTTTCAATGATGATTTAAGCAATCCACAATTGTGATGCCTTAAGCCTTCCCATCCTTCTCCCCTCTTCTCTTCTCCATACCTACCCCTTCCTCCTTCCATTGCCTACCCCATCCCCCCCTTTTTTCCTTCTTTTCCCATTCATACTTTCTTGTATTCAGAGCACGAGTTTGTATATACCTTCCTCGTTTTTCGTTTCTATTTTCATTTTCGTTATTTGACTTAAGTTATTTTTAGTTATTTCCTGTTACAACCTACTCCATATGCTATTTGCATATACTTTTGTTTCTCAAATTGTTCTATGTATCATTGTTTCGTTTCAATGTAAACCGGGGTGAAGGCATGTGCTAAACCTCGGTATATAAAAGCTTCAAATAAATAAATAAATAACTAAATAAATATATGCAGATGATATCCAAATATTAATCCCAATACACAACTCTCTGGAAGACATCTACACAAAAACAGCCACCTACCTCACCAAAATTAAGCAACTACTAACCAACATGAAACTCATCCTAAACTTCGATAAGACAAATAATCATACTGGATAGAAAGAACATCGCTCAACTACCACCACTCAACCTAATTTATTTATTTATTTATTCGTTTTTATATACCGTCATTCGGTTTAGCCATCACAACGGTTTACAGAATCAAAACAACAATCAGATAAATTATACATAGTTGCAAAAGAAGAAAACAATAACAATAGTGAAATGATAGGTAGAGGGGGATGGTGGGGTGAAAGAGGGGGAGAAGGGAAAGATGTAAAAAAGGAAAGTAACAAAAATAGTATTAATTCATCTTAAAGGAGGGCTTCATATTAAATTTCTGAAATTGTAATACTTAAGGTTGAACCAAATGAACCAAAAAGCTGCAATCTCACCTGTCAATCATGCCCGCAACCTTGGAGTCATAATTGACAATTAACTTTCCTTCAAGAACCACATCACTACAAAAATCAAAGACAGATATCACAAACTACTAACCCTACGTCGTCTAAAACCTTTCCTTTCCCCCAATGACTTCAGAACAGTCCTTCAACTACTCATCTTCTCCAACCTGGACTACTGCAACTCCCTGCTATTCAACTTACCTCTCAACACCAGCCATCCACTCCAAATCCTCCAAAATACATCCGCAAGAATACTCACTGGAACTAAAAAAAACATGATCACATCACTCCTACACTTATATCACTACACTGGCTCCCAATAAAATCTAGGATAGAATACAAAATACTATCCATATTACACAAAATAATATACGAAAAAAACAAACAAACTGGCTAAGTACATCCATAAAACTGCACTCTCCAAACAGAAACCTCCGCTCAGCTAATAAAGGTCCATTAAAGATTCCACATGCTCTTTCTAAACAACTCACCTCTACTCGGAAGAGAGCCATTTCCCTAGGAAGCCCCAAACTCTGGAACACCCTCCCAATCGAACTTAGAACACAGCAAAACTTAAAAACCTTCAAAAAAGAACTAAACCTGGATGTTTACCAAAGCCTACCAACTCACCCAATGACTCTCAAACATCACTTCCCTCCCACTGACCCTATGCAAACACGTAATATAACACACAACCGAAACTGTATATTTTGACATCCGAACTACATTTATAAAGCCTACAATATCTATGTTAACAATCACAGGAATGTTTTGGAAACTGTTAGGCACTAAAACTTTGTAAACAGTTGTGATGGCGAAACCGAACGACGGTATATAAAACTCGATAAATAAAATATTTAATTTGGACCAACAGTGTACAACTTGTGCAACAGGCACAACAACTGGTGTACTGTTGGGAAAAATGAGGCAGCCTGAAAATCCCAGCAGATGGATGTGGAAGGAGTTAACATAAGAAATTGCCATGCTGGGTCAGACCAAGGGTCCATCAAGCCCAGCATCCTGTTTCCAACAGAGGCCAAAACCAGGCCACAAGAACCTGGCAATTACCCAAACACTAAGAAGAACCCATGCTACTGATGCAATTAATAGCAGTGGCTATTCCCTAAGTATAATTGATTAATAGCCATTAATGGACTTCTCCCTCCAAGAACTTATCCAAACCTTTTTTGAACCCAGCTACACTAACTGCACTAACCACCTCCTCTGGCAACAAATTCCAGAGCTTTATTGTGCGTTGAGTGAAAAATAATTTTCTCAGATTAGTTTTAAAAGTTGGAATTATTCTGGAAATAAATTGGGATTATACTGGAAATAAATTCAAGACAGATTAGCTAAAGGCAGAGTCCTGACGTCCTTCCTTGTCCAGGCAGTAATGTGCTGCAAATGTGTGGAGAGAGCGCGATGTGGCAGCTTTACAGACGTCAGCAATCTGTTCTGAATGATAGTGTGCTACTGACGTTGCCATGGCTCTTACTGAGTGTGCCTTCACTCGTCCCTGGAGAGGAAGGCCTGCTTTCTCATAGCAGAATTCAATACAGTCTGCTAGCCAATTGGAGAGTTTGCTTGCTCACTGCAACTCCTGGTTTGTTTTTATCAAAAGAAACAAAGAGTTGTGTGAATTTCCTATGGACTGCAGTGCAGTCTAGGTAAAATGCAATGTTGAGATTACTTACCTGATAATCTCCTTTTCCTTAGTGTAGACAGATGGACTCAGAACGAATGGGTATAGTATCCGCGTGCTAGCAGTTGGAGACGGATCTGACGTCAGCACGGGCGTATATATACCCCCACAGGAAGCGTAGCAACTTAGTAATCTTCCTTGCAAAAGCTGTTATGGATGTGTGTACTGACGCTCAGTGAAAAGTGAAACAGGATTCCCCTGACCGATTGATAGTAGTTGGAGACCGCCAGCATTCCCAAACGGAAGGCGTTGACACCTGGTAGACTGTACGCTCTTATGGAAACAGATGACATGGCGTAACCTGAATCGGTGAAACCCATGTACACAGGCAGCTGGGCGGGATGCTGAGTCCATCTGTCTACACTAAGGAAAAGGAGATTATCAGGTAAGTAATCTCAACATTTCCTGGCGTGTAGCCAGATGGACTCAGAACGAATGGGATGTACAAAAGCTTTACTCCCAGCCTGGGCGGGAGGCTGCCTGAGGACCATGTAGTACCGCCCTCGCAAATGCTGAGTCCTCCCTGGCCTGGACATCCAGACGGTAGAACCTGGAGAAGGTATGGAAGGAGGACCACGTCGCCACTTTACAGATTTCTGCAGGCGACAGCATCCTGGATTCTGCCCAAGATGCCGCTTGTGCTCTGGTAGAATGAGCCTTGACTTGTAGAGGCGGAGACTTCCCGGCCTCCACGTAAGCCGCTCTGATAACGTCTTTAATCCAGCGGGCGATGATGGGCCGAGAGGCCGCTTCCCCTTGTCGTTTCCCGCTGTGCAGGACGAACAGATGGTCTGTCTTTCGTACGTCCTCTGTCATTTCCAGATATCTGGGCAGCAATCTGCCTATGTCATAGCAAACGCCCTTCTTCTGATTTCTTCAAACCCGCCGTGGTAGGCAAGGATATAGTTTGATTAAGGTGAAATTGTGAGACCACTTTAGGTAAAAAGGAGGGAACCGTGCGAAGATGGATAGCCTCTGGAGTGATTCTCAGAAAGGGATCATGGCAGGACAGTGCTTGTAGCTCCGAGACGCTGCGTGCTGAACAGACCGCCAATAAGAACACCATCTTCAAGGTTAAAGAACGGAGAGACAGGCCCCGAAGGGGTCTGAAGGTGGATCCCGCGAGGAAATCCAAAACAAGGTTGAGGTTCCACAAAGGCACTGGCCACTTCAGTGGCGGACGAATGTGCTTAACTCCTTTCAGGAAGCGAGACACATCTGGATGCGTGGCAATGATCTTGCCATCCCTCCTGGGACCATAGCAAGACAGTGCAGCCACCTGCACTTTGATGGAGCTGAGGGAGAGACCCTTCTGAAGCCCATCCTGCAGGAAATCCAGAACAATAGGAATTGTGGTCGCATGTGGATTGGTGCCATGAGTATCGCACCATGCTTCAAATACTCTCCAGATCCTTACATAGGTGAGGGATGTGGAAAACTTGCAAGCTCGGAGGAGTGTATCTATCATGGGCTCCGAGTAACCTCTTTTCTTCAGTCTAGCCCTCTCAATGGCCAGACCGTAAGAGAGAATTGAGCTGGATCCTCGTGGAGGATGGGACCTTGACGTAGGTGGTCCCGGAGAGGAGGCAGGGGAAGGGGCTCCCCTGCCAGTAGTCTTCTCATGTCTGCGTACCAGGGTCTTCTTGGCCAGTCTGGTGCCACTAGAAGAACTAGGCCCCCGTGTTTCTGAATCTTGTGGATGATGGCGCCCAGCAGCGGCTACGGAGGAAAGGCGTATAGCAGAGTCCCTGGAGGCCATGTCTGAACCAGGGCATCGATTCTGTGGGAGAACGGATCGCGCTTGCGGCTGAAGTATCTGGGTACTTGAGCATTGGACTTGTCCGCCAGTAAATCCATGTCCGGAATCCCCCAGTGATCCACAATCATCTGGAAGGCTGTGGGTGACAACTGCCAATCTCCCGGATTTAGGCGTTCTCTGCTGAGGAAGTCTGCCGTGGTGTTGTCCTTCCCGGCAATGTGGACGGCGGAGATGTCCTGAAGATTCGCCTCTGCCCAAGCCATCAGTGGGGCGATCTCCAGAGATACTTGTCGACTTCTGGTTCCGCCCTGACGGTTGATGTATGCCACTGTGGTGGCGTTGTCGGACATCACTCTGACTGCTCTGTTCTTCAGTCTCTGAGCAAATCGAAGGCATGCCAATCGGACCGCCCGAGCCTCTAGACGGTTGATGTTCCATGCGGACTCTTCTTTGTTCCACCGCCCTTGTGCGGTAAGTCCGTCGCAGTGTGCACCCCAGCCGCTCAGGCTGGCATCTGTGGTGAGCAGAGTCCACGTGGGGGAGGACATCTTCGACCCTCTGCTCATGTGGTTGGACTGCAACCACCACCGTAACTGGGTCCGTACTCTGGCAGGCAGAGATAGGTGCGTGGAATAGTTCCGTAGACGGGGACTCCAGCGAGAGAGCAGGGAGTTTTGTAGAGGTCTCATATGGGCCCTTGCCCAAGGTACCACGTCCAGGGTGGATGCCATGAGACAGAGAACCTGCAGATAATCCCAAGCTACGGGCCGACTGGTGCCCATCAAGTACTGGATACGCGTCTGAAGTTTTAACCTTCTCTTGGTAGTGAGACTGACTGTGTCTGCCTGGGTGTCGAACTGTACTCCCAGGTATTCCAGTGACTGGGAAGGCTGAAGGCAACTCTTGCTGAGGTTGATCACCCAGCCCAAGCTTTCCAGAAGGGCGATCACTCTGTCGGTTGTCCGATGGCTCTCCTCTCGTGATTTCGCCCTGATCAGCCAATCGTCTAGGTAGGGATGGACCAGAATTCCTTCCCGTCAGAGCCACTGCTACCACGACAACCACCTTGGTGAAGGTCCGCGGTGACGTGGCCAATCCGAAGGGCAGAGGCCGGAATTGGAAGTGGTGACCCAGAACCTTGAAGCGTAGGTAGCGCTGATGATCCGGATGGATCGGGATATGCAGGTAGGCTTCCGACAAGTCTAATGCCGTGAGGAATTCTCCTGGCTGTACTGCGGTCTTGACAGAGCGCAGAGTTTCCATGCGAAACCTCGGGACCCGTAAGTATCGATTGACTGACTTGAGGTCCAGTACAGGCCGAAAGGTGCCCCCTTTCTTGGGTACCATGAAATAAATGGAATAGTGTCCAGAATTCACTTCCCAGGCAGGTACTGGGATGATGGCTTTCAAGGACAGGAGCCTCGCCAAGGTAGCTTCCAATGTTGCCTTCTTGTGTATGGGACATGAAGATTCCACAAACTTATCCGGAGGGAGATGATGAAAGTCCAGATAATACCCCTCTCGGATGATGGCGAGGACCCACTGGTCCGACGTGATCTCGACCCATCTGGGGTAGAAGAGGGTTAACCTGCCCCCTATGGCTCCGGCCCCCAGATGGATCGGCGGATTCTCATTGTGAGGTGCGGCCAGGACCTGAGCCCGGGCCTGCTCCCCTCTTGTGCTGCTTGGTCCGAAAGGACTGATTCCATGCCTGAGGACGAGGTGCCTGGTAGCGACTCCTGTAGGGAACGAAGCGCTGTGAACTCCTGCCCCTGGAGGGCCTTGGAAAGGCGCTCTGGCTCCTTCTGAACCGATCTTCCGGCAGTCTAGGCACTGGAGAGGCGCCCCATGTACTGGCCAGTTTATCAAGGTCGCTGCCAAATAGGAAAGAGCCCTTAAAAAGCAATCTGGTGAGGCGTGTCTTTGAAGGCGCATCAGCTGACCATTTCCGGATCCAGAGCTGCCTCCTGGCGGCTACGGAGGATGAGATCCCCTTGGCTGTTGTCCAGACTAGATCTGATGCAGCATCCGTGAGGAACGAGAGAGCGGACTCCATGTCAGCTGCTGGAGCGTTGTTCCTGACCTGTGATAAACAGGCACGCGTCACCACTGTGCAGCAGGTTGCGATCCGCAAAGAGAGAGCTGCCACCTCAAAGGTCTGTTTCAGAATGGCGTCCAGTTGACGGTCATGAGGCTCCTTGAGGGCCGTCCCCCCTTCAACTGGAATGGTAATGCGCTTGACCACAGCGCTAATCAAGGCGTCCACCTGAGGGCACGCCAGCAGGTCCTGGATAGCTGGTGCCAATGGGTACATGCCCGTCACGGCCCGGCCCTCTTTGAAGGAAGCCGCTGGTGCCGCCCATTCTAAATCTATCAGTTGTTGTGCTGCTTGCAAGAATGGAAAACGGCGGGCTGTAGGACGAAGACCTTCCAGCAGGGGGTTCTGCGCAGAGGGTACCGTAGCGCTGGGACCTGTAATTTCCAACTCCGCCAGACACTGAGACACCAGGTCGGAGAGATCCTCCTTAGGGAAGAACCGCCTCATGGTTCTATATGGCTCAATCCCTGGGGGAAGTTCTCCCTCGTCCGGGAGTTCGGACTCGTCCGGTGAAACCTCCTGGTCTGACTGATCTGGGCTGTCCAGCGGCGGGAGGTCCCGCTCACGATAAGGGCGTGAGGGTCCAGGAACAGGATCCGCATGAGCCGCCACCGCAGCGGCCGCCGCAGTCGCAGCCACCGCAGGAACTGCAGAAACAGCAGGAACAGCAGGAACCGCAGGGCCTGGACTGGAAGCCGTTTGCATCTGTACAAAGGCATGAATCCCCTTAAAGAGATCCACCCAGGAAATTGAAGCAGCCTCTAATCGCTGGGGTACAAGATCCCCCGGGATTCCCGATTGGTCGAGACTGCCCGCTAAATCCGGGGTAGCCCCTGGGGAACTGTCAGCAAATCGTGGCTGAGACTGGTCCTGGCCAGAGGGTCCCACGGCCTCCTTACATTGGGCACATAGGGAGTCTGGCTCTTCACTGTGCGTGGCTCGAAGCTGGCATGCGGAGCAGAGGCCGAGGGCTTTAATGCCGGAGGCAGGCGGCACCCCCGCTGAAGACGCTGAGGCGTTCTGTTCCATTGAAAAGTATGCGCTGAATGAAAAGCGGCCACAATATACGCTTAAGAGAACAGGCGCACAATGATAATATGCGGCAGCAATATGTGCTTAGTACAACAGGCGCTCAATAATATGCGGCAGCAATATACGCTGAATACAACAGGCGCACAATAATAATATGCGGCAGCAATAGGCGCTTAGCCGAACAGGCGCTTAATAATATGCGGCAGCAATATGCGATTAATACAAGAGGCGCTTAACAATAACAACAATATGCGGCAGCTATATACGCTTAATAGAACAGGCGCTGAAGAATAATATGCGGCAGCAATATCGACCACAGGCGCCCAGCCCTATGCGGCTCACGATATACGCTCAATGATATGCAATATGCTCTTAGCAATAGGCGGTTAGCAATACACGCTCAATGGCATTCAATAGGCTCTCAGCAATAAGCGGTCAGCAATACACGCTCAATGGCATTCAATAGGCTCTCAGCAATAAGCGGTCAACAATACACGCTCAATGGCATTCAATAGGCTCTCAGCAATAAGCGGTCAGCAATACACGCTCAATGGCAATCAATAGGCTTTCAGCAGTATGCGGCTAGCAATACCCGCTCAATGGCATTCAATATGCTCTCAGCAATATGTGGTTAGCAATACACGCTCAGTAGTATGCAATATGCTCTCAGTAATAAGGCAAAATACGCACAATGAGGAATATAATATGCGCTTAGTCATAGAGCTGCGCCTATTACGGGCGCTCAATACCTGAACAAGGCCCACAAAATGGCGCCCTCCACGGCGTGCCACGCCGCCGATCCTCTGTTCCTCGGAGACCAGAAATAAGAGATGTACGCCTTACCTGATCCTCGGCGCTTCCCGGCTGGAACCCGGGCGGTCTCCGGCTGCGGGGGGAGAGGGCAAGTACCTTCACCGCCGCGTTAGAGGATATGCACCCGCTGCCTTGTCTACGCCGGGACCGAGGCGCCTCGTATGCCTCACCTGAACCTCGCTCGGGGGCTATGTCCCTGCCGCGATTCGGCCACCGGACCAAGGACTTAAACCTCCGGGGGATCACGGAAATCACCCTGGGAAACTCTACTGGGGGAGGGACCTTAGGGTATCACCGCAGGAGTGCGGGGCTCGATGTTGTAGTTGAAGAAAGTAGAATGTAGAAAATAGAAAGTAGATTTGGAAAACACACTCAGAGAGCATGCAGGCTCTCCAAACTGCTTTGGAGACGGAAATTACTAAGTTGCTACGCTTCCTGTGGGGGTATATATACACCCGTGCTGACGTCAGATCCGTCTCCAACTACTAGCACACGGATACTATACCCATTCGTTCTGAGTCCATCTGGCTACACGCCAGGAAAGTGCACCTTTACAATCCAAGGTGTGTAAAACCCTCTCACCCTGGTGAGAGTGGGGCCTTGGGAAAAATATGGGTGAGGCTATAGACTGATTCAAGTGGAAGTCAGTAACCACCTTGGGAAGGAATTTAGGGTTAGTACGAAGGACCACTCAGTCAAGAAGTAACCTTTTATAGGGTGAGTATGTGACAAGTGCTTGTAACTCTCTAACCCTTCGAGCAGATGTAATGGCTACTAGGAAGAGAACTTTCCATGTAAGAAGTTTAACATCAAGTGCGGAGCGCATGAGCCTTGTAAGTATTACATTTAGGTCCCATTCAGTGACTGGTAGGCGTAGAGGGGGCTTAAGTTCTAATAGGCCCCGCATGAACTTACTCACAAGGGGTGGCACTGTTACTGGGGTATCCCCAACTCCTTTGTGGTATGCTGAGATGGCACTCAGGTGTACCCTCATCGAAGAAGTCTGGAGACCAGAATCTGAAAGGTGCCAGAGATAGTTGAATAGAGATGGAGTAGAGCAGGAAAAAGGGTCAATACCTTTTTGCAGGCACCATATGTTAAATCTATTCCACTTAGAACGATAGGATTTTTGTGTGGAAGGCTTTGGTGAGGCTACAAGCACTTGAGCGACATCAATTGAAAGGTTGAGCGGTTGCAGAATCAAGCTTTCAACATCCAGGCTGTGAGGGACAGGGACTGAAGGTTCGGATGGCGTAACATGCCTTGGTTCTGAGTTATAAGAGTGGGCTCTGCGTCCAGGCGAATTGGTTCTTTGATCGAGAGGTCAAGAATCATGGGAAACCATACTTGTCGAGGCCAATACGAGGCTATGAGTATCATTGACCCTTGGTCCTGTTGAAGCTTCACGAGAGTTTTGGCTATGAGCAGTATCGGGGGATACGCGTATAGGAGGCCTGTATTTCTGGGGCGAGCGAAGGCGTCCATGGCTAACTTATTTTGTTGCCTGTGCAGGGAGCAGAATCTGTCCACTTTGTGATTCAGTTCGAAAGCAAAGAGGTCTATTGTTGGTTGACCCCAGTGTTGAAAGATTCTGGTCATTACCACAGGCTCCAGAGACCACTCGGCTGAGGCGATCTGCTACTATGTTCTGCATACCTGGCAGATAAGTGGCCCAGAGATACATGGAGTGTGCTAGGGCCCAAGCCCAGATCTGCGTGGCTTCTTGGAAGAGTACAAAAGAGCGTGTGCCTCCCTGTTTGTTCAAGTACCACATTGCAACTGTGTTGTCTGTTTGTATAAGAACAGTCTTGTGTGAAAGGCAGTCCTTGAGTGCATATAGAGCATAACATATAGCTCGAAGCTCTAGGAAGTTGGGCAGGATGCTGGGCTTGATGGACCCTTGGTCTGACCCAGCATGGCAATTTCTTATGTTCTTAAGAAATTGATTTGAAACATTGCTTCGAGCTGTGTCCAAGTACCTTGAGTTTGAAGATTGTTCATATGAGCTCCCCAACCTAAGTTGGATGCGTCTGTGGTTAAAGTTACTTGCAGAACTGGTTGCTGAAAGGGTAGACCTGTTAGCAAGTTGGCTTTATTCATCCACCAGAGAAGCGATAAACGTAACTGGTGGGTTACTTGAATCTGGGATGAAAGCAGTTGACTGGCTTGGAGCCACTGAGATTTCAAAGTCCATTGAGTTATTCTCATGGCCAGCCTGGCCATAGGAGTGACGTGGACCGTGGAAGCCATGTGGCCCAGCAACGTTAGGAATTGATGGGCTGAGGCAGTTACTTTTGTGCACAGAGATGAAGCTAGGTTGCAGAGTGTGACTGCGCAGTTGTTGGGCAGGAAGGCCTTTGTGGTGTCCAAATCTGCTCCGATGAAAGTAAGGAGGTGAGATGGAGTCAGGTGAGATTTTTGATAGTTGATGAGAAATCCCAGAGTGCAGCAGATTGATCGTGAGCTGGAGAGCGTCGAAAGCTCCTTGCTTGGATTGGCTCGATGAGCCAGTCGTCCAGGTAAGGAAAGACGTGTATGCTTTTCTTGCATAGATGGGCCGCAGCCACTGCTAGGCACTTTGTAAAAACATGGGGTGCCAAGGCAAGTCTGAAAGGCAGGACCCAGTACTGAAAGTGTTGATGTCCCACTAGGAAATATTGAGGTGAGGTGGGAATATTGGAATGTGAGCGTAAGCGTCTTAAAGATCCAGATAACAGAGCCAATCTCCTTTTTGCAGAAGGGGAAACATGGTGCCCAAGGACACCATCCTGAATTTTTCTTTTTGTAGAAATTTGTTGAGATTGCAGAGGTCTAAGATGGGGTGGAGGCCGCCTGATTTCTTTGGAATGAGAAAATAGCAGGAGTAGAACCCTCTGCGCTGCTGTGCCCGGGGAACAGGTTCCACAGTCCTGGCGCCCAAAAGAGTGCACAGTTGTGACTCTAGAAGACTTGTGTGATCTTTTTGCATCCACAGAGGATTGAGTGGTGAGTCCAGGGGTACCATGAGGAAGTTTAGATGGTATCCCTGGGTTATGATGGATATAACCCATTGGTCTGTGGTAATGTTGAATAGAAAAATGGCTGGTGTATGTTCATGTTTATAGTGACTGCAATAAAAATTTATATTCTTAGAGGAAAAGACCTCAGCACTGGTATTTTTTTGAATAGATTTATCAGAGTATAGATCAGTCGGTGCAATCATAGGTCAAAAATCTCTGGTGACTATATCTTTTATTGAAAATATAAAAAGCAAAAATTAAAAAAACATTTTTCCTAAAAATTCAATCAGACACTTCTTTAAATGTCGTACTGGATCTAAAATTCAGATATCTTGTTGGACAAGTTCTGGCATTAAAGCTTGAGCAGATTATTAAAAATTGGATTTAAACCAGTACCATTCTGTGGCTGCTGAGGTCTTTTCCTCTAAGAATATAAATTGTTTTATTGCAGTCACTGTAAACATTAACATACACCAGCCATTTTTCTATTCATACGATTATACACTCGTGGTTCCTTAAGTATTATTGCGCTGTGGTAATGTTGAGCCAGTTGGTTATTAAGTGGTGAATTCGACCTCCTACTGGCAAATCTGGACCTGGACTTGTGGAGCGGCTGCTGTTCTCTAGCTAGATCTCAAAATCCAGAGGTTTGGCCTGTTTGCGGTGGTGGCTGAGGCCTGGATGTCTTGGGCTGTCGAGGATGTGCTCTCTGAGACGGCCTGGTTGGCCTCACACGAGATGGAGATGGGTAGTATCTGCATGGGCGATAAAATGGTTTTCTAGGGTCCCTTCTGGTGGATCTCCTTGCAGAGGAAGTGGGCCTCGGGAGTAATTGTAGATAATTGCCGCAGGGTCTCACTGTGGTCTTTTAATTGAGCCACTGAGTCTTGTAACTTGTCTCTGAATAGGTTTTCTCCTGTACATGGCAAATCAGCAAGTTTGTCTTGGACTTCAGGTCTCAAGTCAGCTGCTTTCAGTCAGGCCCACCTCCTGGCGCTGATTCCCGTTGCTGACAAGCGAGAAGCTGTTTCAAAGGAGTCGTAAGCAGCACGAACCTCAAGTTTCCCAGCCTCAAGGCCTTTCTGTAGTATGGCATTGAGACTATCTTGCTGTTGTTGGGGAAGCGAGTCGGCTATTCCCTGAACTTGCTTCCAGATATTCCTTTGATACTGTGTCATGTAAAGTTGGTATGCAGCTATGTGTGACACTAGCATAGAGCCCTGAAACATCTTGCGACCCACAATATCAAGGAATTTTTGGTCTTTGCCAGGAGGTATTAAAGAGTGAGCAGTCTTCTGGCCTTCTTCTGTGCAGACAACCACCATCGATTGATGGGTTAGTTGTGGCTTTTGGAATCCAGGAATATGTTGGACCAGATAAGTTGCATCTGTCCTCTTATTCACTAGCTGGACAGTACAAGGATGCTCCCAGAGACGATGCTGGAGATCCACTAGCACTTAGTGGACAAGGATAGCCATAACTTCTTTCGGAGCATCAACAAATTGGAGAACTTCCAATGTTTTGTGGCATGTGTCCTCCTCTAATCAGGTCAAAGGGGATTGTCTCTGTGTAAGAGACCTCTGAGTCCTCCTGGACCAGCAACTTAACCTAAAGAAATATATTAACTCTATTCTCAAAGAGGGATTCTTTAAACTTAACATCCTAAAAAAATTTAAACCCCTGCTCCACCAACATGACTTCCGGACTGTCATTCAGGCCACCCTTTCCTCATAAGAACATAAGAAAATGCCATACTGGGTCAGACCAAGGGTCCATCAAGCCCAGCATCCTGTTTCCAACAGTGGCCAATCCAGGCCATAAGAACCTGGCAAGTACCCAAAAACTAAGTCTATTCCATGTAACCATTGCTAATGGCAGTGGCTATTCTCTAAGTGAACTTAATAGCAGGTAATGGACTTCTCCTCCAAGAACTTATCCAATCCTTTTTTAAACACAGCTATACTAACTGCACGAACCACATTCTCTGGCAACAAATTCCAGAGTTTAATTGTGCGTTGAGTAAAAAAGAACTTTCTCCGATTAGTTTTAAATGTGCCCCATGCTAACTTCATGGAGTGCCCCCTAGTCTTTCTACTATCCGAAAGAGTAAATAACCGATTCACATCTACCCGTTCTAGACCTCTCATGATTTTAAACACCTCTATCATATCCCCCCTCAGTCGTCTCTTCTCCAAGCTGAAAAGTCCTAACCTCTTTAGTCTTTCCTCATAGGGGAGTTGTTCCATTCCCCTTATCATTTTGGTAGCCCTTCTCTGTACCTTCTCCATCGCAATTATATCTTTTTTGAGATGCGGCGACCAAGTATTCAAGGTGCGGTCTCACCATGGAGCGATACAGAGGCATTATGACATTTTCCGTTTTATTCATCATTCCTTTTCTAATAATTCCCAACATTCTGTTTGCTTTTTTGACTGCCGCAGCACACTGCACCGACGATTTCAATGTGTTATCCACTATGACACCTAGATCTCTTTCTTGGGTTGTAGCACCTAATATGGAACCCAACATTATGTAATTATAGCATGGGTTATTTTTCCCTATATGCATCACCTTGCACTTATCCACATTAAATTTCATCTGCCATTTGGATGCCCAATTTTCCAGTCTCACAAGGTCTTCCTGCAATTTATCACAATCTGCTTGTGATTTAACGACTCTGAACAATTTTGTGTCATCTGCAAATTTTATTATCTCACTCGTCGTATTTCTTTCCAGATCATTTATAAATATATTGAACAGTAAGGGTCCCAATACAGATCCCTGAGGCACTCCACTGTCCACTCCCTTCCACTGAGAAAATTGCCCATTCAATCCTACTCTCTGTTTCCTGTCTTTTAGCCAGTTTGCAATCCACGAAAGGACATCGCCACCTATCCCATGACTTTTTACTTTTCCTAGAAGCCTCTCATGAGGAACTTTGTCAAACGCCTTCTGAAAATCCAAGTATACTATATCTACCAGTTCACCTTTATCCACATGTTTATTAACTCCTTCAAAAACTTATCCACATGTTTATTAACTCCTTCAAAAAAGTGAAGCAGATTTGTGAGGCAAGACTTGCCCTGGGTAAAGCCATGCTGACTTTGTTCCATTAAACCATGTCTTTCTATATGTTCTGTGATTTTGATGTTTAGAACACTTTCCACTATTTTTCCTGGCACTGAAGTCAGGCTAACCGGTCTGTAGTTTCCCGGATCGCCCCTGGAGCCCTTTTTAAATATTGGGGTTACATTTGCTTTCCTCCAATCTTCAGGTACAATGGATGATTTTAATGATAAGTTACAAATTTTTACTAATAGGTCTGAAATTTCATTTTTTAGTTCCTTCAGAACTCTGGGGTGTATACCATCCGGTCCAGGTGATTTACTACTCTTCAGTTTGTCAATCAGGCCTACCACATCTTCTAGGTTCACCGTGATTTGATTCAGTCCATCTGAATCATTACCCATGAAAACCTTCTCCATTACGGGTACCTCCCCAACATCCTCTTCAGTAAACACCGAAGCAAAGAAATCATTTAATCTTTCCGCGATGGCCTTATCTTCTCTAAGTGCCCCTTTAACCCCTCGATCATCTAACGGTCCAACTGACTCCCTCACAGGCTTTCTGCTTCTGATATATTTAAAAAAGTTTTTACTGTGAGTTTTTGCCTCTACAGCCAACTTCTTTTCAAATTCTCTCTTAGCCTGTCTTATCAATGTCTTACATTTAACTTGCCAATGTTCATGCTTTATCCTATTTTCTTCTGTTGGATCCTTCTTCCAATTTTTGAATGAAGATCTTTTGGCTAAAATAGCTTCTTTCACCTCCCCTTTTAACCATGCCGGTAAACGTTTTGCCTTCTTTCCACCTTTCTTAATGTGTGGAAAACATCTGGACTGTGCTTCTAGAATGGTATTTTTTAACAATGACCACGCCTCTTGGACATTTTTTACTTTTGTAGCTGCTCCTTTCAGTTTTTTTCTAACAATTTTTCTCATTTTATCAAAGTTTCCCTTTTGAAAGTTTAGCATGAGAGCCTTGGATTTGCACACTGTTCCTTTTCCAGTCATTAAATCAAATTTGATCATATTATGATCACTATTGCCAAGCGGCCCCACCACCATTACCTCTCTCACCAAGTCCTGTGCTCCACTGAGAATTAGATCTAAAATTGCTCCCTCTCTCGTCGGTTCCTGAACCAATTGCTCCATAAAGCTATCATTTATTCCATCCAGGAACGTTATCTCTCTAGTGTGACCCGATGATACATTTATCCAGTCTATATTGGGGTAATTGAAGTCTCCCATTATTACTGCACTACCAATTTGGTTAGCTTCCCTAATTTCTCTTAGCATTTCACTGTCCATCTCACCATCTTGACCAGGTGGACGGTAGTATACCCCTATCACTGTAGTCTTCCCTGACACACAAGGGACTTCTACCCATAAAGATTCAATTTTGTATTTAGTCTCATGCAGGATGTTTATCCTGTTGGACTCTATGCCATCCCGGACATAAAGCGCCACACCTCCTCCCGACTGCTCCTCTCTGTCATTGCGATATAATTTGTACCCCGGTATAGCACTGTCTCGTTGGTTATCCTCTTTCCACCATGTCTCTGAGATGCCAATTAAGTCTGTCATCATTTACTGCTATACATTCTAATTCTCCCATCTTACTTCTTAGACTTCTGGCATTAGCATACAAACATTTCAAAGTTTGTTTTTTGTTTGGGCTCCCTTACTCCACCATAAAACCCCTACAAATGTTTCAGAATGCAGTAGCTAAGGTCATCACAAACACACGGAAATCTTTCCATATCACCCCTATACTCAAAGACCTCCACTGGCTCCCCATCCCCTCACGAATTCTCTTTAAAACCTTATCATCCATAAATCCATACACTGCCAAAATGGCAATTGGCTTGACGAACCCTTCCACTTCACACACTCCAACCGTCCCATGAGGGCCATCAATAATAGTACCCTCCAGGTACCCTCTCTCAAAAAGGCTCATCTCTCTACCACAAGAGATCATGCTATTTCCATTGCTGGTCCCAAGCACTGGAACTAGCTCCCCACATCACTGCGACTTGAACCCTGCACCTCCAAATTTAAGAAGAAACTAAAGGCAACCCCTTATCTACCCCTGCTTACGATTCTGGTATGAGCCTCTACTTTCAAATTTGTATATTATATTGTATACAAGTTGGTTTCTTATATTGTATATAATTTGGAACCAAGTTTCTCCTTATACTGCAGCATATTGTTAGTTGTGTTATATTTTCTGCTCCGCCTGGCTTTAGATCTTGTTGCCTATTTATCCCCGACCCTGCTTTTTGTACTTTCCATCTGTCAGTTCTATTGGAAACCGGTATGATGTTGCACACAAATGTCGGTATATAAAAGCTATAAATAAATAAATAAATCTCCCTTACAAAATTAGCAAAGGAGAGATCATCTGGGGGAGATTTTCTCCTTTCTTCCTGAGATGGCGGCTCTGATAAGATGTCCTCCATGGATGTGTCGGTGTCAACATAGTCCCATGTGTCAGAAAAGGTCTCTAGTCGAGATCCTAAGGGAGGGAAGAAGGTTGGTACTGCTGGACATGTTGGCACCCATGGATCCTTCGATGGAAGATGCGGTGGCACCGATTGGGTTTCGGCGGCACCGAAGGCATCGAGGGGAAATGTGGGCCTTGGTCCCGAGAGCCCTGATGGACCAGGCATCTGTTCTGGCATTGGTGTTGAAAGAGGACTGGAGTCCGTGCCTTTGTCCTCTGAGGATCCCAGAATGGGAATCGGGACTTTCAGAGACTTTGCAGGTTGCTTTGGCATCGGTGGCCCGGGCTGTATCGGAAGGGTACTGATGAGTGCATCCAGTCTGGTTAGCAACGGTGTAAATATCGATGGCTCCGGTGTTGGTGTGGGGGCCTGCGTTGATGGCTGTAAGTCTCGGAGAGCATAGAGCACTGCCTGACGGATGAAACCTTCCAGTTCCTCCCTGAAAGCTGGTGTAGATATCGCAGCTACAGGGGGAGGCAGGCTAAGCACTACTCCACAGGGACTTGTGGGGGCTCAATACCCAGCACAGATGTTGGTGGGGATTGTCTTGGTTTTTCGGGTGGAGAGGGTGTTAAAGGCTCCTCTACCCATGTCTTCTTCGCAAGTGGCTCGATAGCCATAGAGGCCAATGCAGTGTCTGTGCTCGATCTGGTCTTTCTCCAGCTCTGAGGAAGATGATACAGATGCCTTAGATGAAGTTGGTGACGGATGGTCACCGCTGCCCTGGTGCCCCCGGTGAGGTTTGATGACTAATTTCTTCAATGCTCCTGCTGGTGACGATTGGGTAGACGTCGATGGATTCAGCTTGATTTTAAACAGGGTCTCCATCTTGTCGAGGCGAGCCCGCCTACCCTTCAGAGTCATCTCGGCACAACTTGGGCAGTGAGAAACGTCGTGTGATGAGCCGAGGCACAGCACACAGACATCATGTGTGTCAGTAACTGACATGGTACAGGGGCATTCCGGACGTTTTCGGAAACCTGTTGCCATGATGGCAGAGGTTAAGGCCCAAAAACGTAGGGGCAGGAACCGATCAGGGACAGTGAACTTTACTCACCCTATGAGGGAACTTTACTCACCCTATGAGGAAACTTTTTAATGAAGTAATCTTCAAGTTTTTTCCATGAGGAAAATTGTGTGAGAGAATTCTCACAGAGCTCCTAAACGCAAGGCAAACTGCAGCGTGGAAAAAAAGAGACTGAAGGGAGACCCCTGTGGCTACAGGGATTATGGCATGCTCAGTGTGCCAGTCAAAAGTTTTAGAAACTTTGACAGAAAAGTTTTCCTTGATAGGGCTCCGTCCAGTGACGTTACCCACATGTGAGGACTACCATCCTGCTTGTCCTGGGAGAACTAATAAAATGAAAAGAAAGGAGAAATTGTGTCTTACCTGTTAATTTTCTCTCTTTGAATTCAGCTAGAGCAGTTCAGAACCCTCCCAGGAACTCAGTGGTTATGGTTCAGCCGTTTGCTCGTGCTTTGAGGTTCACAAAGATTCAGGTACTTCTCTCCTTCTCAGCACGGAACCCAAGGTTTCTCCAAGTTTGTTATTCCTTGTTCTCTCTCTGCTAACCTTAGGTGGAAGGTTGAGGAAGGAATTTCCTGCTGGGTTCATTGCTTTGTCATAAGGTTACTTGCAAATGACTGTGCTACTCCAATACTAATATCAGTCATATCGCTGAAAAAGCATGTGCTCTCTAGCTGTAGGATGTCAGGGTAATATAACCCATGTATATGGACTGGTCTACAAAGAAAAGAAATTCAGCTTAAAGAAGAGATGGCTGAAGGCAGATATGATAAAAGGTCTACAAAATAACGAGTGCACTGGACCATGTAAACATGAATTGGTTGTTTACTAGGGGACACATATTAAGATAAATGTGAGAACATTTCTTTTTTTTTTTTTTTTTACACTGAACACAAACTCTGGAGCATATTGCCAGACGACGTAGTAAAAATATGGTAGGGTAGCTGGATTTAAAAAGGTTTTAGCAAACAAGGCAGGCGGAGTAAACAGCGCACACATGTAGGAAACATACGAGATGTGTGGCAATCTACTGGTCAATATCTTTTAGAAATTTAAAAATTTTTACATTCCTAAAAGATATTGACCAGTAGATTGTTTGCACATTATCTCGTATTTTTAAAAGGTTTTGACAGGTTTCTGGAAGACAAGTCCATAAATAATTATTATGGTGGACTTGGGGAAATCCACTGCATATCCCTGGAAGAATCTATCGATCTTTTAGGGTCCTGGCAAGGACCTGTGACCTTGATTATCCACTGTTGGAAAAAGGACACTAGGCTTGATGGACTTTTAGTCTAACCCAGTAATGGCAAATGTTATGTTCTTAACAGGCAAAACTAAATTTCTCTTTATGCATTAGTTTGGTTGTTACTATTCAAGACAGGTCTTAAAATCAGCATAGAAGGTTCTTAAACATCAACCCAATATGCAGCAGTCAAATTATTAGGAATTAAGAGAAATGCAGAAGGTGATGTCATCTGAAATGGGCAATTGGGCCATTTGTTTATTATTTGAGTTTATTGTAAACCGGTATGATGTGACCTACGAATATCGGTATATTAAAAGTTCTTAAATAAATAAAATAAATAAATTTGTATAAAGCCATATAAGCTTTTTTTTTTGCAACATATCTTACTCTTGTAACTCAGCCTGTATAACATCTACCGAAAAGGCCTACAAGAGGATGAAAAGAATTACTCAAAGAACTGATAAAACAGAAAATATTAAGCTATGATGTAAATTCACCATTGTGCATTCTCATCTTGAACACTGCATGTAGTTCTGGGCATCTAACCATAATAAAGAAAAGAGTTGGCCCACAGCTGCATAGCCAGGATGGATTGTGCTCCATCTTTCCCTCCCCGCTCTACTTTCTAGCACCACCCTTCTCTCTCTGAGTTCTACCCTTTCGCCCTGTACACTCTGCAGCTCTAATCAATCCATTCTATCACCCATATTCCAGCTTTGCCCTTCTCTCTCAGTATGGAAATTGACCTCCATCCCTTTTTGCTACCTCTCTCCACTTTAGCCGTGCCTGCACTCTCTACCAACATACATCTCTCAAGCACTTTCTACACTTCATAGTATTTCACATTCTTTGTATGGGCTTTTACTAGTAGTAGGGACATAATAGACCTAGAAGAGGTATAGAGAATGGCAAAGATAAATGGGGTACAGAACAGCTTCCATACAAGAATAGAGACCTAAAGAACAAGGCCTCTTTTGAAACATAGAAACATAGAAATGTCGGCAGAAGAAGACCAATCGGCCCATCCAGTCTGCCCAGCAAGCTTCACACTTCTTTTCCTTTCATACTTATCTGTTTCTCTTGGCTCTTAGCAACCCTTGGTTCTATTTCCCTTTCACCCCCACCATTAATGCAGAGAGCAGTGATGGAGCTGCATCCAAGTAAAATATCAAGCTTGATTAGTTAGGGGTAGTAACCGCCGCAACAAGCAAGCTACACCCATACTTGTTTGTTTACCCAGACTATGTTATTCAGCCCTTATTGGTTGTTTTTCTTCTCCTCTGCCGTTGAAGCAGAGAGCTATGCTGGATATGCGTGAAGTATCAGTTTTTCCTCTCCCCTGCCGTTGAAGCAGAGAGCTATGCTGGATAAGCATGACCTATTAGTTTTACTTCTCCCTTGCCGTAGAAGCAGAGAGCTATGCTGGATATGCGTGAAGTAAGAACATAAGAAAATGCCATACTGGGTCAGACCAAGGGTCCATCAAGCCCAGCATCCTGTTTCCAACCGTGGCCAATCCAGGCCATAAGAACCTGGCAAGTACCCAAAAACTAAGTCTATTCCATGTAACCATTGCTAATGGCAGTGGCTATTCTCTAAGTGAACTTAATAGCAGGTAATGGACTTCTCCTCCAAGAACTTATCCAATCCTTTTTTAAACACAGCTATACTAACTGCACGAACCACATTCTCTGGCAACAAATTCCAGAGTTTAATTGCGCGTTGAGTAAAAAAGAACTTTCTCCGATTAGTTTTAAATGTGCCCCATGCTAACTTCATGGAGTGCCCCCTAGTCTTTCTACTATCCGAAAGAGTAAATAACCGATTCACATCTACCCGTTCTAGATCTCTCATGATTTTAAACACCTCTATCATATCCCCCCTCAGTCGTCTCTTCTCCAAGCTGAAAAGTCCTAACCTCTTTAGTCTTTCCTCATAGGGGAGTTGTTCCATTCCCCTTATTTTGGTAGCCCTTCTCTGTACCTTCTCCATCGCAATTATATCTTTTTTGAGATGCGGCGACCAGAATTGTACACAGTATTCAAGGTGCGGTCTCACCATGGAGCGATACAGAGGCATTATGACATTTTCCGTTTTATTCATCATTCCTTTTCTAATAATTCCCAACATTCTGTTTGCTTTTTTGACTGCCGCAGCACACTGCACCGACGATTTCAATGTGTTATCCACTATGACACCTAGATCTCTTTCTTGGGTTGTAGCACCTAATATGGAACCCAACATTGTGTAATTATAACATGGGTTATTTTTCCCTATATGCATCACCTTGCACTTATCCACATTAAATTTCATCTGCCATTTGGATGCCCAATTTTCCAGTCTCACAAGGTCTTCCTGCAATTTATCACAATCTGCTTGTGATTTAACTACTCTGAACAATTTTGTGTCATCTGCATTTTTTATTATCTCACTCGTCGTATTTCTTTCCAGATCATTTATAAATATATTGAACAGTAAGGGTCCCAATACAGATCCCTGAGGCACTCCACTGTCCACTCCCTTCCACTGAGAAAATTGCCCATTCAATCCTACTCTCTGTTTCCTGTCTTTTAGCCAGTTTGCAATCCACGAAAGGATATCGCCACCTATCCCATGACTTTTTACTTTTCCTAGAAGCCTCTCATGAGGAACTTTGTCAAACGCCTTCTGAAAATCCAAGTATACTATATCTACCGGTTCACCTTTATCCACATGTTTATTAACTCCTTCAAAAAAGTGAAGCAGATTTGTGAGGCAAGACTTGCCCTGGGTAAAGCCATGCTGACTTTGTTCCATTAAACCATATCTTTCTATATGTTCTGTGACTTTGATGTTTAGAACACTTTCCACTATTTTTCCTGGCACTGAAGTCAGGCTAACCGGTCTGTAGTTTCCCGGATCGCCCCTGGAGCCCTTTTTAAATATTGGGCTACATTTGCTATCCTCCAGTCTTCAGGTACAATGGATGATTTTAATGATAAGTTACAAATTTTTACTAATAGGTCTCAAATTTCATTTTTTAGTTCCTTCAGAACTCTGGGGTATATACCATCCGGTCCAAGTGATTTACTACTCTTCAGTTTGTCAATCAGGCCTACCACATCTTCTAGGTTCACCGTGATTTGATTCAGTCCATCTGAATCATTACCCATGAAAACGTTCTCCATTACGGGTACCTCCCCAACATCCTCTTCAGTAAACACCGAAGCAAAGAAATCATTTAATCTTTCCGTGATTGCCTTATCTTCTCTAAGTGCCCCTTTAACCCCTCGATCATCTAACGGTCCAACTGACTCCCTCACAGGCTTTCTGCTTCGGATATATTTAAAAAAGTTTTTACTGTATTAGTTTTTCTTCTCCCCTGCCGTTGAAGCAGAGAGCTATGCTGGATAAGCGTGACCTATTAGTTTTACTTCTCCCTTGCCGTAGAAGCAGAGAGCTATGCTGGATATGCGTGAAGTATTAGTTTTTCTTCTCCCCTGCCGTTGAAGCAGAGAGCTATGCTGGATATGCACTGAAAGTGAAGAATGCATTGAAAGCCACATTAACTATCAACAAATATTGAATAAGCCTAATAATTGGTAATACCTATAGCCTACGAACTCTCCGCTAATTTTACATACTCTTACCCACCTGTTTTTTTTTTTAATTTGGAGATGGCAGACCTCCATCCTTCCGCTCCGTGAAGGTGGAACACCAACCACTGGCCACTGGCATCCCGCTCAGTGAATGCCTCTGTGGATACTGCCGCTCCGTGCAGTGTTTTGCTGCCTCCTCTTTATACACGTCCTCTAGACCTGATGGATCTACAGTGTTTATCCCACGCCCCCTTTGAAGTCCTTCACAGTTTTGGACTTCACCACTTCCTCCGGAAGGGCATTCCAGGCATCCACCACTCTTCTCCGTGAAGAAATACTTCCTGACATTGGTTCTTAGTCTTCCTCCCTGGAGCCTCAGCTCGTGACCTCTGGTTCTGCTGATTTTTTTCTGACGGAAAAAGTTTGTCGTCTTTGGATTGTTAAAGTTTTTCAAGTATCTGAAGGTCTGAATCATATCACCCCTGCTCCTCCTTTCCTCCAGGGTGTACATATTTAGATTCTTCAATCTCTCCTCGTATGACATCCGATGAAGACCCTCCACCTTTCTGGTCACCCTTCTCTGTACCGCTTCCATCTTGTCTCTGTCTCTTTGTAGATACGGTCTCCAGAACTGAACACAGTACTCCAGGTGAGGCCTCACCAAGGATCTGTACAAGGGGATAATCACTTCCCTTTTCTTACTCGATATTCCTCTCTCTATGCAGCCCAGCATTCTTCTGGCTTTTGCTATCGCCTTGTCGCATTGTTTCGCAGACTTCATATTATTAGACACTATAACCCCTAGGTCTCTCTCCTGCTCCGTGCACATCAGCCTTCCCCCCCCCCCCATCGAATACAGTTCATTCGGATTTCCACTCCCCATATGCATGACACTGCACTTCTTGGCATTGAATCTCAGCTGCCATATCTTCGACCATTCTTCCAGTTTCCTTAAATCCCGTCTCATTCTCTCCACTCCTTCCGGCGTGTCCACTCTGTTGCAGATCTTAGCGTCGTCCAAAAAAAGACAAATCTTACCTTCCATCCCATCCGCAATGTCACTCACAAAGATATTGAACAGGACCGGTCCCAACACCAATCCTTGCAGTACACCACTTACAACCGCTCTCTCTTCAGAGAAAGTTCCATTTACCATCACACATTGTCTTCTGTCCGTCAACCAGTTTGCAATCCAGGTCACCAACTCGGCACTCACTCCTAAGCTTCTCGTTTTATTCACCAGTCTCCTGTGCGGAACCGTATCAAAAGCTTTGCTGAAATCTAAGTAGATGACATCGAGCGCTCTTCCTTGATCCAATTCCTTGGTTACCCAGTCAAAAAAGTCAGATTTGTCTGACAGGATCTTCCCCTGGTGAATCCATGCTGCCTCTGGTCCAGCAATTCTCCGGACTGTAGATAGATCACTATTCTCTCTTTCAACAGTGACTCCATTACTTTTTCCACCACTGAAGTGAGGCTAACTGGTCTGTAGTTACCAGCCTCCTCTCTGTTCCCACTCTTATGAAGCGGGACCACCACCGCTCTTCTCCAATCACTCGGCACCACTCGCGTTTCTAGGGATCTATTGAACAGGTCACACAGCGGACCCACCAGCACATCTCTGAGCTCCTTCAGTATCCTTGGATGAATCCCATCAGGTCCCATGGCTTTGTCCACTTTCAGATTCTTTAGCTCTTCCCATACATTTTCTACTGTAAAAGGGTTTTAGTCTATTCCACTTCCTTCCAGTTTCTTGTGTAGAGATGGTCCTTCTCCAGGGTCCTCTTCAGTGAACACAGAACTGAAGTATTTGTTTAATATTTCTGCCATTTCTTCGTCTCTCTCCACGCATTGATCATTTCCACCTTTCAATTTCACTATACCACTTTGAACTTCTCTTTTCACTGATGTATCTGAAAAATGTTTTGTTACCATTCTTTCTCTCCTTGGCAATCCTCTCTTCCGCTTGACTTTTTGCCGACTTGATTAGTTTCTTCGTCTCCCTCAGTTGACTCAAATATTGTTCTTTGTGCTCATTCCTTCGGGATCTTTTATATTTCTTGAATGCTGTTCTTTTAGCCTTAATTTTGTCAGCCACCTTCTTTGAGAACCAGATAGTTTCCACTTTTCTTTTGCTTTTCTTTACATTTTTAACATATAGAGTAGTTGCCTTGGTAATTGCTCCTTTTAGATTGGTCCACTGCTGATGCACATCTCTCTCGTTCTCCCAGCCTTTTAGTTCTTCCTCTAGGTACTTCCCCATTTCTTCAAAGTCCGTGTTTGTGAACTGTAAAACTCGGGTCTTTGTGCTTCTTTTCCATATTCTTTTAGTGATATTAAACCATACCGTTTGATGATCACTGGTGCTGAGATGGGCGCCCACCTGGACAGAGACATTATCTCCATTAGTGAGCACTAAGTCGAGTATAGTTCCTTCTCTAGTGGGTTCAATTACCATTTGTTTGAACAAAGTTACTTGCATGGCATCCACTATCGCTCTACTATTTTTAGATTCTGCAGATGGGATTTTCCAGTCTACATCTGGCATATTAAAGTCACCAACGATCACCACTTCTCCCTTCTTTCCTATCTTAAGGATGTCTTCAACCAGGTCTCTGTCCAGCTCTTCCTTTTGGTTTGGAGGCCTGTAAACCACTCCAATATAAATGGACGCTCCATCATCTTTTTTTAGGTCGACCCATAGTGCTTCTTCATTGCCCCAACTTCCTTGCAGCTCAGATGCTTGGATATTGTTTCTGACAAAGAGCCACACCACCCCCTTTTCTATCCACTCTGTCCTTCCTTAACAAGTTATAGCCTGGTATTGCTGTACCCCAATCATGAGATTCTGTGAACCATGTTTCTGTGATAGCAACAATGTCCAATTGTGCCTCCGTCATTAGGGCCTGCAGATCTGGGATTTTTTTTCCCAAACTATGAGCATTTGTGGTCATAGCTTTCCAGGTTCCCTCTTTAAGGTTATTGCTTTTCCTGTACTCCTTATGAGACTTTAGTTGAGATTTGTTATTCACTTCACTCTTTCCTTTTGCAGTTTTGCCACTGATGACAGTCATCCATCTTAATTTGCTTTATCCTTTGGTTATGGATCTTGAAATTCTGCATGCATTGGGTTTTTTTTCTCTTTCTCTAGAACTTCTTCAGTTATTAATATAGGGAAGGCTTTTTGTTCTTGTTGCACTTGATACTGTGTGTGTCTCCTCGTCACAGGTCTAATTCTACCAGAGCCCACTGTAATCCTGGTTTTTAATGAATTTCTTAATGACTGTTTGAGTGGGGGGGTATTCTTGTTGGCTGTCCATCTGTCAAGAATGGGTGACTGTGGGTAGTGTTATCCTACCTGAGCCTACTGTATTTCTGCTCGGAAAAGAGACAAGTGTGGGGCGATATAAGAGAAATAAACACAATCATGGAAGTGTAGAGAAAGCAACTTATTCCTAAGTGTGTGTAGAGGATGGACTTCTTCCTACATTATATTATGGCATACCTGGTAGAATTCACTGCCACAGGACAGTATGAAGATGAATAGTATGACTGGCTTTAAAAAGATTAAACTAAAGTATAACATAATAGTCAGGGGACATAGAAAAGCATTGCATTTGCAGTTAAGTCACAAATGCAAGAAACTAATGTTAAGGCTGATGGAAAATGCTACATGCCCCTCCTCCAAGCAGTCTCTGCTCACTCCTGGCAGCAGACCCAGTTTGGAAAGCTTTATGTACTAGGGGAGGTTAGTCATCTTCCCATATCAGACACTGTAGATAAAATGCAGTTTGCAAGCAGAGACATGGCAATTTCTAAATATTTTATTTCAAATCCACCCCAAACTCCTGTCCTCCCACCCCTCTCAAACCCTCCAACAAAAAAAAAAAAAAAAAAATTAGAACCGCAGTAAAAATGAGGCTACAAACACAAAGTTTATCCCACAGCAATATTTCCAAAGTTGAGAGTGGGATACAATCTGCAGCAGCTGCTATCACATCCTGGAGATATCCAGTCATGCCTATTAATACACTATATACAAACAATCCCCAGTATTCCCCACCCTCACCCCAAACACTTCAATACCCACAGGTTTGTAGCAACACACACTTTAAGATTGGCCTGCAAATCTATTCACCTTTTAGTACCATTTTATATAATATGAAAATAAATTATATAGCTATTTTAATAAATTAAGCACAAACAAAAGAAATTAAAAAAGAGAAAGAACCAGTGTGTGCCTTAGACCTCAGCATGAGGAGAAAATACAGAAACCTCAACTGTAGTTGCCACAGCCCCCAGGAGGGAGCCACAGAGCCCAAACAATCCATGTTGGGCTTAATGATGGATTATACCAGAAATTTCATGATTACAGCTCAGAGACACAAGCTATGCCAGTACTTCAGTGTGGCTTTGGTGGTGTAGTTTTCCATTAAAAATAGGATTTCACTTATTTGAAGGTTAAACATATTTAGGGCAATCAGCTTTAAAGAAAAATCCACAAGCCTGATTCTTCCTCATCCTGTCACACTGATAGCACAGCTGCCCACTAAAACGGAAATGAAAGAAGTAGTCCTAACAGTACACACACTTAAGCCAGTGGCACCAGAGGGGTTCCTATTCTTGTACAGCAATGTTTTAGGAGCTAGTACTCCCATGCTTTCTCTTCATGCCTGAATATAAAACAATCTTGTTTATCATAAAGTGAAGCTGGACACCAGACTGCAATTCCATACATTATACAGCAGGCAGACAGAAGGCCCAGTTTCTCTGAAATATCCCTATGGCAGGCAGGCAGGTGGTTCAGCACCTCCAGGATTCCACCTGAGCATGTAAAGGGTTAATGACAGGAGAACATTCCTTCTCTTTACATTTCCTTTCCAAACAAAATAGAAAAAAATTTCAGTAGTAAGTGCAGATACCTGCAAAAATACAACATCCATCAACACTTGGCTGGACTGTGCCTGTGGTCAGGAGTTCAGATCTTTTTGAAACCATGTATCAGCAACATGCTGGTCAGTGGGTCACAAAAGCCCAGAAAGCAAAAGGCATGGAGACACTTGTGCTTACAAGGACACTCACGGCTTATTCCTGCATCCAATGAAGATCAAAGGCCTCCAGTTTTTCAAATTGTAAGAATACACAGTTCCAGCTCAACAGGCACACTCAGCATCTCAGCAATTATCAGTGTAATAGTCCAAGCAAACCTATGCCAGGGAAAGAAACATTCTAGTTTTGCAGGCCAAACACAAAGGTTAGGAAAAAAGCCAAAGACTATGGATATCTGCTTCTCAACAGGTAGCTTTCTTCTCTTGAAGCAGGTACGGAAGGATTCTGTCCTACTGCAGCCTCTAGAACAGCAAACATCCCACAGGAAAGGTTTCAAAGTGTGAGATCCCCAGAATCTATATTAGGAAAGAGGACTTTTTAGGAAGCACCTTTATAGCTTTTTCCTCTTCTGCCCAGGTAATATCTTACCCCCCTCATCTGTCAAGCACCTGGAGGGGCTAAAGTGACAGCAGTGCTAAGTGGGGCAGTCAGTTTCTCTGGACTCCCTTTCCCTACACATTTTATTACAAGAATGGGGTGGCTGGGAGGGATGCACTGAAATGTACCTTTCCTACACTCACCTACATCTATAAGCAGAGGTGAAAGGGCAACCTGCGCGCCACTTTCTCACATCACAAACTATGTGAGTGCAGACTGAGGAAGAGGGAACTAAACACTTCAAAAGCCTGCATGAATTTCCAAGATGACAGAGGTGACTATAGAAAGCAGAGGAGGCAGACTCCCCCAAAGCCAAGTCAACTGCCACAAATCCTGCCTTAACAGAATGCCGAATTCTCCTTTTCTTACTGTGCTGATTTTCTCCATACCACAGCTCTTCATAACTATCTGATCAATAAGAAAGAGATAAAGAGTGAGGGGGTCACTGGTAAAGCCCTTCGCACAAAGGGAAGTGGTAAGACAAGATGTGAGAAGCCACTGTTGCCTCTTAGTACGCTATCCAGAGCATCCAAAATCTAGCAGACACCTGCCTGCAAAGCACAAAGTCCTTCTCCAGCCTTCCACCCCTGTTCACATTTAGCCATGACACCATCGCCTGTTTCCATTTTCCTATTCTGCTGGAAACAATTTTGGTGACAAATAAAAAAAAAATACCTTAAACAAAAACCTAACACAAAATAAAACATTTTCCACTGCTGCAAAACGGAAGAAAAAAAAAAACCAAAGCTCCACAGTAGCTCCCACGTATAAGAAATGTTTGAAGATTTGCAATCCATCCACATCAATGGACAAAAGTCACAGCTACACATGAGCCTCTTTCTCCCTCTTCTTGTAGGGATATTTGGTTCTTTGCAAGGTATCAGTGACAAAGTTCCTACAGAAAAGGGAAAAAAAGAATACATTTATTTTGATATTTATCCCATTCTTCCAAAATCGCTCAGGGAGAGTTACAGTGAAACAAAATAAGAAAATTATTCCTTACCTGCTAATTTTCGTTCCTGTAATACCATGGATCATTCCAGACGGTGGGTTATGTTCCATGTCCAGCAGATGGAGTCAGAACACAAAATTCCCAGGGGAGGACCCATATAACCACACCTCCCCTGTAACAGCTCTCAGTAACTAGACTAACAAAGCCCAAAAGAGAGACTAAAAACAGAGGGATCAAATAATCAAAGAAGGAATTGAAATAACCGCTGTCCAAATAAACAGCAACTAAATTCTGAACAGTGTGTTGCAGTTTGATGCTGCTGGAGAAGATAGTGGACCCTAGGGCCGGCCTACCTAGGGAGACAGAGTAGGCCGGGAGGCGGAGCCACAAGCAGGAAGGGTTCACCCAGGAACCAGGGACCCCCCAGTAGGAGCCCGTAGGGTCCCGGGTCCTCGGGACTGGGAGCAGTCTAGAGAATGTCCAGAGATTGAGCTGGGCGTAGGCCGGGACCAGAGCAAGCAGAATGAATAGGAAGTCCAAGGTACCTGGAAGGCAGGGGACCGGCTGCACAGGGCCGAGGGCCGGCTTGAAGGCAGGGCAGCGGGCGGCTACGGAGACTGTAGCAACCGGAGACAGAGGCAGGCAGTGGGTGAATCGGGGTCAGAAGCAAACCGGTGTCTGAAGCAGGCTGTAGGCTGAAGCGGAGTCGGAAGCAGACCGGAGTCAGAGGCTGGCTGCAAGCTGAAGCGGAGTCGGAAGCAGACCGGAGTCAGGGGCTGGCTGCAGGCTGAAGCGGAGTCAGAGGCAGGCAGTGAGCTGAAGCGGAGTCAGAAGCAGGCAACGTGGAGACCAACAGGAACGCAACTGAGAACAACTAAGGAGTTGTGAACCTCGTTGCAAGCCTTGAGAGAGAGTCTGAACGCCGGTTTTATCGGGACTTGGGCGTGATGTCAGCAGCGCGGGCGGGGCCGGGCTTCCGGGAGCTGGGCGCTCAAGAGGGACGTCCCCGCGCGCGCGAGGCCGAAGGGAAGCAGGCCCGTAATGGCGGCCGCCACGTGGAGTGAGAGAAGCCCCCGGGGTCCGAAGCAGGTGAACTGCGGTGAACACTGAAGCAGAGGTAGGCGGGCCTGAGCCGTGACAGAAGGAAAGTGGTCGGGACCGCAACACAGTTAACTTGTGAACAGCAGTGCGTGAACAAAAAAGATGCGCAGTATTCGAAATACAGAGTAAAAGATTGTTAAGACAGGTAGGCAGGGATGTCCCACAAGCAAACCCCCAAACCAAGGGAGGGTGTCTGGAATGATCCATGGTATTACAGGAACGAAATTAGCAGGTAAGGAATAATTTTCTTTTCCCTGTACATACCAGGATCATTCCAGACAGTGGGATGTACCAAAGCTTTCCCATCACGGGTGTGCCGCAGACAGCCCTGCTCGTATTACCTTGTCTCCAAGCTGACCGCCCGACGGAGCATCGACGTCCAGGCGATAATGTCTCGAAAAAGTATGGATCAACTTCCAGGTGGCCGCCCTATAAATCTCCTGAGTGGAGACGGAGGAGCTCTCCGCCCAAGATGTCGCCTGGGCTCAAAGAGAATGAGCCTTGACAACCAGCGGAGGGGACTTACCTACGCCAAGGCTATGATCGCTCCCTTCAACCACAGCGCTATAGATTGTTTCGAGGCCATGCAACCCTTCCGGGGTCCGGACCAGAGGATAAACAGATGATCGGAGAGCCGAAAATCATTAGCCACCTTCAGATAGCGTATCAGAGACCGCCGTACATCCAGTCTACGCAGGTCTCCAGACTCAGAAGAGGCAAAAGATGGTAATTCCACCGATTGGTTGAGGTGGAATGCCGAAACCACTTTAGGGAGAAAAGAAGGAACTGTCCTCAGCGAAACCCCTTCAGGCGTGAAACGAAGGTATGGTTCACGACAGGATAGGGCCTGCAGCTCGGAAGTACGCCTTGCTGAACTGATTGCCACAAGAAAAAAATGGTCTTGAGAATGACGTCCTTGATGGTAGCCGAGCTTAGAGGTTCGAACGGCGAACCACAGAGGACTCGGAGCACCAGATTCAGATTCCACGACGGACAAGGTGGGCGAATCGGAGGCTTCAAGTGTTTCACTCCTTTAAGGAAACGGGAGACGTCCGGATGCGAGGACAGAAACTCCTTATTTCCACTGCGAAGAAAAGCCCCCAAGGCCGCCACCTGAACCCGAAGAGAACTGTAAGCAAGACCCAAATCCAAACCTGCCTGCAAGAAGGAAAGGACTTGTGGCACTGAGGCCTGCATGGGAAGAATATCATTCGCTCCACACCAATCCTCAAAGACCTTCCAGACTCGAACATAGGTAACAGAGGTGGACATCTTACATGCTTTCAGTAGCGTTGAAATAACCGGCTCCGGATAACCGTGCCTCCTCAACTGACGCCTCTCAAAAGCCAGGCCACAAGACAGAAGCGATCTGCCTCCTTGAAAAATATTGGTCCCTGGCGTAGAAGACGTGGCAGCTGACCAAGACAAAGGGGACCCTCCACCGTCAAATTGCACAGATCCGCGAACCACGGTCGTCGGGGCCACTCTGGCGCCACAAGGATCACCGGCCCTTGGTATGCCTCTATCCTGCGGATGACCTTGCCCATGAGGGACCACGGTGGGAAAACATATAGGAGACAGTGGCGCGGCCAGGGCAGGACCAGCGCGTCCACGCCCTTGGCGCCGCACTCCCGCCTACGGCTGAAGAAGCGGGCGGCCTTTGCATTTCCGGCGGTTGCCATTAGGTCTACGTGTGGTGTCCCCCATCGCCGTACTATTATCCGCATCGCCTGCTGCGAGAGCTCCCACTCTCCGGGATCCAAGTTTTGTCGGCTGAGAAAGTCCGCCTGTACGTTGTCCACTCCCGCTATATGCAAGGCCGCTAGTCGTTGGAGGTGAAGCTCTGCCCACTCCATCAATTTGTCGGTTTCCAGAGAGACCAACAGACTTCTCGTGCCTCCCTGGCGATTGATGTACGCCACTGTAGTCGCATTGTCCGATAGCACCCTGACTGCTTGATGGCGTACTATGGGGAAGTAACCCTGTAACGCCAGACGGACCGCCCTGGTCTCCAAGCGGTTGATGGGCCACTTCGACTGTTCCTCCGTCCATCGACCCCGAGTTGAGCTGTCCCGACAGACCGCTCCCCTGTGAGGCTGGCGTCCGTGGTGATAATCACCCAATCCGGGTCCTCCAGCAACACCCCCTGAGCTAGGTGCCGCGGTTCCAGCCACCAATGGAGACTGATGAAGGTTCCTCTCGGAATCGGAAGGATTGCCTGGAAATCTCTCGACACCAGCTGCCACCGGGAGAGTAGGGATCTCTGCAGAGGCCTCAGATGCGCGAATGCCCAAGGAACCAGATCGATGGTCGAGGCCATGGTCCCCAGTACCTGCAGGTAGTCCCAGGCAGTGGGCGTCTCGAGCGCCATAAATCCTTGAATCTGCTGACGCAGAGAATGAGCTCTGCCCGGATGCAGAAAAACCCTGGCATTCTTGGTGTCGAAGTGAGCTCCCAGAAAATCCAACGACTGGGACGGGACCAGGCTGCTCTTGGTGAAGTTGACAATCCATCCCAGAGATACACTGCGCTCGTGACTTTGCATGGATGAGCCAATCGTCTAGGTAAGGATGCACAAGGATGCCTTCCTTGCGCAAGGTTGCCGCCACTACCACCATGATCTTCGTGAAAACCCGTGGAGCTGTGGCCAGGCCAAGGGAACAGCGCGAAATTGGAAGTGTTGACCCAAAATTTTGAAGCGTAAGTAACGCTGATGAGCTTGTCAAATTGGTATGTGGAGATACGCCTCCGTGAGATCCAACAAAGCCAAGAATTCTCCCGGATGAACTGCCGCTAACACTGAACGGAGTGTCTCCATGCGGAAACGAGGGACTCTGAGGGACCGGTTGACCTACTTGAGGTCCAGGATAGGACTAAAAGTACCTTTCTTCTTGGGAACCACAAAGTAGATTGAATAATGCCCCCGGCCTAGTTCGGCGGCTGGCACCAGCACTATGGCCCCCAATTGAAGGAGACGATCAAGGATCTGCCGCACGGCTCCCTGTTTGATTAAGGACCCGCAAGGGGAAAACAGGAACCAGTCCAGAGGAGCACAAACAAAATCCAAAGCGTAACCGCGTCTTAGAATATCCAGAACCCATTGATCCGACTTGATTTGGACCAACTCTTCGTAGAAGACAGCAAGGCGACCCCCCAGTCGAGGGACCACCTCGCGGGTCCGTCTGGCATCATTGGGTAGATTTAGCGGATGTACCAGCACCCTGCGCTTCCTTACCCTGGCGGCGCCCACGAAAGGGCCGGTTCCAGGAGTGCGAATGAGAAGAGGGAGCCCGAGGTGGCTCTTGCCTCTGAGGATGCGCTCTCCGCTGGTTACGATAATGGTTTCTGGAGTAATTATATGATCTTGACGAACGGGGTCGATCTTCGGGCAACTTGTGCACCGCGTTCTCATTAAGGGACTTGATGATCTGATCCAAGTCTTCGAAGAGGCATAAGCCAACCAATTGCGAAGCAAAAGGAGCCGATGCGCTGAGACCGCCGCCACCATGGTTCGGGCTAGGACCCTTAAAAGATCATATAAAGCATCCGCTCCATAGGCAACCACGGCTTCCAGTCTGTCCGCCTGGTGAGCCTCAGCGTCTGGTAAGGACTGGGGAGGTGAGAAGCTGCTGCACCCACCGAAGACCCGCTCGCAGTGCGAGGGAACTGCAGATAGCCGCCCGCATCCCTAAGGCCGAGACCTCAAAGATACGCTTGAGGTAAACCTCCAGCTTCCGATCCTGCATATCCTTCAACGCCGTCCCTCCAGTGACAGGAATAGTGGTATGCTTTGTGACCGCTGATACCGCAGAATCTACGGCGGGAACTTTGAGAATTTCCAAAAAATCGGCCGGCAGAGGATACAATTTGTTTTCCTTGGCTCTACCGACCCTAAGGTTGGCCTCCGGGGAATCCCATTCCCGAGTGATCAACTGCAAGATCTTGTGATGAGTGGGAAAAGACTTGGCTAGAAGCCGCAGTCTTGCTAGGAGGGGGTCCCCCTTCTTGAGAGCCGGGTCAGGCCCCACCGGTTCTGGAGGGGGCTCAATATCCATTTCCTGGAGGATGTAGGGAATGAGGTCATCTAACTCCGCCGCTTGGAAGATGCGGAGGACCCTAGGGTTGTCGCCCTCCACCTGGGCCGCCAAGGTGGGGTCGACCACGTCACGGTCCTGGGATTGTCCTTCCCCCGACGAAGTTTGTATTATCGATGGTGTCCCGGTAGGGCCAAGAGATGTCCCCGTTCCCCCACCTACTAAAGGGGGGCGAGCCTGAGGGAGGGTCCCACCCAGGAGGGGGGCAGGACATGGTATCTTGGGGGGAGAGGGTCCCCAGGTCCCGAAGGTCATGTCTCTGGCTCTGAAGAAAAGCCCTGTGCATCAGGACTATGAATTCAGGGGAAAAGGCCTGGCATCCTGAGGGGTCAACCCCCGGGGGATCCCCCCTCTGCCTATCAGGATTAGACTCGGAGTAAGGGTCCAAAACGGGCCTAGAAGTGGAGAACGGATTATCCGTGTCCTCCTCAGAAAGCGCGGCATCAGAATCTTGCAACCAAATGGCCACCGTTCCCGCGTTGAGAGGGAACGGGGCCTGGCGCTTCCTTCCCACGCGGTCTGCAGCTCGAATGTCCTTGCTAGTAGCTGGCGCACATTCCCCCTCGGGGAAACAGCCTGAGCACAGACCCTCTTCAGAAAATAATCCGGCCCTGTCGGAGCTCTCACAAGGCGCCGCGGACTGCATCGCCTCAGGGAGAGAGAGAGAGGGGAGGGAGGCTCTACAGGTGGCTCGCGCCTAAAATGAGCTCCGACCCGGCAACGGACGCTTGCCGCGGTCCTCCACCGACCTAAAGAAGAACTGACGAGGAATTAACCTCCCGACAGCAGGCGGCCCCGGGGAATGGTGCTTCGCGGGGCCGCAGGTCAGGACCTCGGTCGCTCCCCAAAAGGGAGGGGGGAAAACCTGGGTCAGGAGGGAGAGGCCGCTACTACCGACTTTCACCTCAGAGAGCCGAACGGAGTCCAAAAATTGCAGTCTTCTGCTGAAAAAGAAGATGAAACAAAAATACACTTACCCCAACTGAGCCCTCAGTGAGGAAAATGAGAAAAGAAAGAAAACAGGCAACAGCCTTTCAGCAAGTCACCAGGCTAGAGAGGGATGAGTCAGCACCAGCGGAGAGCTCTCCCCCTGCTGTAAGAGGAGCCTTAGCAAAGTGACCTAAACTGTAAATTTAAAACTTACTTTTTTTTTTTTTTTTTTTAAACTTGATCCCCCTGAGGAGGTAGCCCTAAGCTAACAAGCTGGAGACCACAAGTCCCCTGCTCACATCTGGAGTCAAATCATTACTGAGAGCTGTTACAGGGGAGGCGTGGTTATATGGGTCCACCCCTGGGAATTTTGTGTTCTGACTCCATCTGCTGGACATGGAACACAACCCACCGTCTGGAATGATCCTGGTATGTACAGGGAACAACCAATATGTAATAGAAGCAGATGCACAAGAATAAAAGTCAAACAACGTATCAATGAACTCAATGAGCATCAAACAGCAGTAAACAAGAGAGACAAACTCAGTTGATAAGCACAGTTTGTGGTAACTTATTCCACCAATAAAGCTCTGGAATTTGCTGCCCGAGGATGTGGTTAGTGCAGTTAGTGTAGCTGGGTTCAAAAAAGGTTTGGACAAGTTCTTGGAGGAGAAGTCCATTAACGGTTATTAATCAAGTTTACTTAGGGAATAGTCACTGCTATTAATTGCATCAGCAGCATGGGATCTTCTTAGTGTTTGGGTAATTGCCAGGTTCTTGTGACCTGGTTTGGCCTCTGTTGGAAACAGGATGCTGGGCTTGATGGGCCCTTGGTCTGACCCAGCATGGCAATTTCTTATGTTCTTAATTTCGAACCGCATAACAAAAACAGCAATTTCGAACCGGAGCTGGGTTAAAAGCCTTTTGTAGTGGAATCACTAGATAATTTGCCTCTCGTGACCACAGCTATGATGGGCCTGAAATTTAATATGCTGAGAAACCAGTAACCTGTAGAGTACAGTCAGCATGTGTGAAATGTTTTCAGAATTGTGCCTATAGCGTTTTCCATTAGCTATAAATTTCTTATACATTTTGTTGGTAAACCAAAGTACAGGACAATACCATAATCAACACAACACAATGGTGTGCAATTTTTGTGAAAAGCCTTCTTGAATATAAAAAAACAAGGCAAGTAACTCAGTTGTTGCAAATAAACATTCTCACAAGAGATCCAAAGTTAGAAAGGCATTAATTTGGACACCCAGATTATACTCTGGATCTTTTGCTTAAATTATTATCCTGTCCCGTTTTTTCTTCCTCACCCATAAATACTGAGCAGAGTGGCAAGTTATCTAATACACTAGGAAAGACTAAGCTCCTGCTCTATCAGCAGCACAGAAATCCAGAAGGGAAATAAAGGGCTGGAAATGCATTAGCAAGATGATGGGGATTCAATACAGAATAGCAGGGGGTACTACAGGGAAGGAGTGAGGTGTAGTACCAAAACTATATAGGAAATACAACTTTGCCGCCATTAAGCTTGACTCCAGCAGGTTTTATTAGATTCTCACTTAAAAAAACAAAAACCCATAGTCGACATGCACACTGTGGGACAATGGGTTGTTCTTACCAGAAGTGGCAGCAGGAAGATAGTTTCTAAGGCCCGCTACGTAGAAGACTCAATCTCAGGCTCCTGAATGGAAACCTGGCGAGTCTCCTTCAGTGACAGGTACACCTCCTCCTGAGGATCGTAGTAATAGAACTTTCGCAAATAAGAGATCAACGGCCTACGGAAGAGAAAAGGTTACTCACACCACAGCTTTGAGGTGAAAAGCAACTGAACATGAGGGAGTTCTGTCACATCCACACAGACTAAAAGAAATGTCAGCCCAGCCCTCCCCCCTTTCATCTGCACTGGAACCTTATACTAGAGCTGAGTGTGTGTACGTGACAAAACCTTTAGTCACTGATGCCACAACTGAGCAATTGTGTCATCACATTTACAGAACCTGAATGTAAACCGATGTGATCTCAGATCAAATGTCGGTATATAAAATAAATCACATATTACTTGTACTGTATATACTAGGGATGTGAATCGTGTCCTCGATCGTCTTAACGATCGATTTCGGCTGGGAGGGGGAGGGAATCGTATTGTTGCCGTTTGGGGGGGTAAAATATCGTGAAAAATCGTTAAAAATCGAAAAATCGAAAAATCGAAAAACCGGCACATTAAAACCCCCTAAAACCCACCCCCGACCCTTTAAATTAAATCCCCCACCCTCCCGAATCCCCCCCCAAATAACTTAAATAACCTGCGGGTCCAGCGGCGGTCCGGAACGGCAGCGGTCCGGAACGGGCTCCTGCTCCTGAATCTTGTCGTCTTCAGCCGGCGCCATTTTCCAAAATGGCGCCGAAAAATGGCGGCGGCCATAGACGAAAAAGATTGGACGGCAGGAGGTCCTTCCGGACCCCCGCTGGACTTTTGGCAAGTCTCGTGGGGGTCAGGAGGCCCCCCACAAGCCGGCCCAAAGTTCCTGGAGGTCCAGCGGGGGTCAGGGAGCGATTTCCCGCCGCGAATCGTTTTCGTACGGAAAATGGCGCCGGCAGGATATCGACTGCAGGAGGTCGTTCAGCGAGGGTTCCGGCGCCTCGCTGAACGACCTCCTGCAGTCGATCTCCTGCCGGCGCCATTTTCCGTACGAAAACGATTCGCGGCGGGAAATCGCTCCCTGACCCCCGCTGGACCTCCAGGAACTTTTGGCCAGCTTGTGGGGGGCCTCCTGACCCCCACGAGACTTGCCAAAAGTCCAGCGGGGGTCCGGAAGGACCTCCTGCCGTCCAATCTTTTTCGTCTATGGCCGCCGCCATTTTTCGGCGCCATTTTGGAAAATGGCGCCGGCTGAAGACGACAAGATTCAGGAGCAGGAGCCCGTTCCGGACCGCCGCTGGACCCGCAGGTTATTTAAGTTATTGGGGGGGGGTGGGGATTTAATTTAAAGGGTCGGGGGTGGGTTTTAGGGGGTTTTAGTGTGCCGGCTCACGATTCTAACGATTTATAACGATAAATCGTTAGAATCTGTATTGTATTGTGTTCCATAACGGTTTAAGACGATATTAAAATTATCGGACGATAATTTTAATCGTCCTAAAACGATTCACATCCCTAGTATATACATACAGATGTCAGAAACCCCACACTGTCAGCCAACTCAAGGAATTTGTAAAGCAAAGCTGCTTACCTGTAACAGGTGTTCTCCTAGGACAGCAGGATGTTAGTCCTCACATGGGGGACATCAGATTAAGCCCGGCATGGAAAACTTATGACAGTTTCTAGAAACTTTGACTGGCACACTGAGCATACCCAGCACGCCATTAGCTGCACGTCCACACAGGCTCCCTCTTGTCTCGAAACATAGAATTACAAAAAAATAAAACAAACATAGGAGAAACCCAACTCCGTGGTATGGCAGGCAGGTTTCGTAAGGACTAACATCCTGCTGTCCTAGGAGAACACCAGTTACAGGTGACCAACTTTGCTTTCTCCTAGGACAAGCAGGATGGTAGTCCTCCCACATGGGCTTGGGCCTGAGCCATGTCCAGCCAGGCACCGATAAAGCTCAACCAAGGTGATGGAGTGAGATGGGACTTCGGGTAGTTGATGACAAACCCGAGGGACTCCAGCACCCAAATAGTCAAGCTCAGGGAGCAAAGCACCCCGGGTCCTGGGAGGTGCTCCTGACCAGCTAATCGTCCAAGTAAGGGAAGACTGTACTCCATGATAGTGAAGGTGCGTGCCCACTATTGCCAGACATTTGGTGAAGACCCACGGGGCTGAAGCGAGGCTGAACGATAACACCCTGTACTGGAAGTGCCTCTCACCCACAAGGAACACCACAGATATTTCCCTGTGACTGGGGAAGATCTTGATGTGAGCATATGCATCAGATCAAGGGAGCAAAGCCAGTCCTTTCTTTGCAGAAGAGGGATCAGGATGCCCAGTGAGACCATCTTGAACTTTTCTTTTTGGAGAAATTTGTTCAAGGCGCTCAGATCCAAAATGGGGCGGAATCCCTCTATTCTCTTTGAAATTGGGGAAATAGTGGGAGTAGAACTTCCACCCTTGCTGCTGCAGCGGTACGGGCTCAACTGCTCTGGCCATTACAAGGGCAGAGGGCTCCATCAAGAGAATTTCCTACTGGGAGGACTGACCCCCAGATGGACATGGAGAAGAATCCGTGGGGACATCCTAGAAGTTTAGCCGGTACCCTCGACGAATGATGCATAGGTCAGAGGTAACTTGGGGCCAGCGGTCCACAAAGGATCCCAGCCGACCTCCGACTGGAGGGTCTGGAGTCGAGGGTATGGCGAATTGGCTTATGCTCCCCCGCATCCAGTCAAAACCCTGTGGTGGAGCTCTGCTTGTGCGCCAGCTGTGGTCTGGGGGTCTGATGTTGCCTACAGCGGCCCTGGGAGCTCACGCATGGAGTTCCAGCACGCAAGGCAGGAGGGTAGTATTCCTTTTGGTGATAAAAGGACCCCGACGCAAAGATTTCCTGGCAGAGGACAGCACGTTCAACGTACTAGCCAAGAGATGCTGAAGGGCCTAGAGGTAGACTTTCAACTAAGCCACAGCATACCTCACCCTTATCCCCAAACAGGTTCTCACCCATACAGGACAGGTCCACAAACTTCTCCTGGATCTCTAGTCAGAGATCAGAAGCTCAAAGCTTGGGCACCAATGTCCACTGCCGCCACCCTAGCCTTCATCTCAAACACATAGTATGTGGACCACACCTCGTGTTTACCACACTCCAGGCCCTGCTGGGTGACTGCCAAAAAGGCATCCTGCTGCTGCTGCTGGGGGAGGCTGACAACTCCTGAACCTGCTTCCAGAGGTTTCGAGTGTATTGGGTCATGTACAGCTGGTAGAAAGCAGTAGAGTGATCAACATCAAGCCCTGGAACACCTTCCTATCCAAGGCTTCCAATGCTCTCTGCTCCTGACCCGGAGTCACAGAAGCGTGGGTGCGGGAACGCTTGGCCTTCTTGAGGGCCGACTCTACCATGACTGACTGATGTGGAAGCTGACGCCTCTCAAAACACAAGGCCTGATGTATTAAATAGACTGCATCTGTTTTCCAATTTACCGGAGGAACAGATATGGGGTGCTCCCAGATCCAAAGGACTAACTTCTTGAATATATCATGGATGGGAACAGCTATAACTTCCTTTGGGGCATCGACAAACTGGAGGACCTCCAGCATCTTATGTCAGGCATCCTCCTCAGTTAGGAGCTGGAAAGGGATGGCTTCCGCCATGGCCTGGACAAAGCCCGCAAAGGTCAGGTCTTCCGGCAGGGACCAGCGCCTCTCCTTCGGAGGGGATGGGTCCAAGGGGAGATCTTCCAAGCCAACAGAGGAAACCTCAGAGGAATCATCTCCCCACAGGTCATACACAGCATCCTCCTCACTAAAGTCTCCTGGGGACCCTTGCCCAGGCCCCTCGGCCTGGGCACATTGAAGGCACCATGGGCACTGGGGGGGAACAGAGGGACTGGAAACCAGGCCAGGAAACACTGGACATGAAACCAAGGACCCCAATAGTGCCACAACCACTCATCCTCCTTCTCAGAACCCATGACAGGAATCGCCCCAGACGGAGGAGGCACCGGTGGGCCACTGGGGTATTGAAGGACCCCCTGGGCATCTGCAGCTGCTGTGTAGGCAAGACACCAAAGAGGACATGGAGGCACTCAAGCAGCGGTGCCAACATTGCGGGTGCCTGCTCTGGCACCAGTGCAGTCGGTGGTTTGATGCCCTGCAGGGCTCGGATCACCGCCAGCTGCACTCTGTGGTCCAGCTCCTCTTGAAAATCTGTGAAGACAGGACGGATTAAGGAGGAGGAAGATAAAATGACACCAGACCTCCCATGGAGCCCAGCACCAGTACTGGTGGGGAACACCTGGGACTCCCGGGTTCGACGGAGGTCAATGCCTCCTCTCCGCGGGGTTGCTTTGGGGGCATCACAGCATCCGCCGGTACCGACCCGAGCCCAGCGCCATGCGACAACGGCAACTGGTGGCAATGCTTCCGGGATTTCCCTCTGTGCTCAGCCCACTCTTTCCCCGGAGCAGAGGAAGATGTAGTCTATCCTGAATCCTGGAGTGGGACGACACCGATGGCAGCCTATACCCGGCACCTCTCTCCCAAGTGAAGGTTCCGGGTTCATGGGTTCCCCCACAGCTCTTCGGTGTCAACGCCCCATGACTTCGTAGTCGATGGATCAGACTTTTTGGACCCAAAAAGTTTATCTATCTTGTTCAGACGGGTCCGAAGGCATTTGGGGGTCATTTGATCATAAAAACACCACCCTCTGACGTCGTGCGATGCCCCCAGGCAGAGGATACAGACCTCGTGCAGATCCGTGAGCACTGGGGGCATCGGCGAAAACCGGATGCCATAAAAAGAGACCAGTGAGCAGTCGATGACCGGCAGCCACCAATGAGTGACACTACTGGGAAATGACCGCGAGAAAGGAGGAAAACTTACCCCGCCGCTCTACCAAGGCACTGACCAGGAGGAAGAGGGACCCTTGCGCAGGACATCTGTAATCAACCAGGAAATAATGAAAAACCATGATGAAAGAGCAGAGCTCTACACCCGTGAGATGAAAGCTCCGTGGAAAAAAACAAGTGAAGAGGAACACCGCGTGGACATGCAGTGTTATATTGGACAACTGTTTAAATTTTAAAAAATTCATCAATAACAACTAAAGAATGCTTTTACAAATTACAAGTTCTGAAAAGGCTCAGACCTCTCCTCCACCTACACGACTTTTTGGGATTTGGTAAGGCTAGGCAATATAATAGATTGTAAGTAATTATCTACCTGTGTGGGTGTTATAGCCTGATCTCTACGATACAAGGCAGTATAAAAGGAAGTAAAACAGTCCCGTATGTCCTTAGTGGTGGTTAATATATCCCCTTGCTGTGTCTTAATCTTAGCTATGTTAGACTGAAGTATGCGTCTTTTCAATTGTCGTGCAAGGACTTTACCCGCCTTATTATGACCTTCAAAGTAACGTTGCTTAGTGCAGTCCAAGTCATAGGCGATTTGTGCTGCATCTAACATATTTAATTCAGAATGAGCAGCTCGTAACTTAGATAGATTTGGGGAATTTAAAGTAGTAGAATGCGAGCGTGTGAGGCATGGCAATTGAGCGCAATAATGTAACACGCCGCTGCTCTCTCTGCTTCCGTAAAGCAGATGCCAAGGCTATAAGCCGTCCTCTCATAACCACCTTCGAACCTTCCCACAGGGTGCTTGCCGCTGTAACCGAACCCTTATTTATCCGAAAATATTCCCATAAGTGTTCTAAAAGGTCTTTACTATGTGTAGTGTCATGCAGGATGTCCTCTCTCAATCTCCAAAAGCGTATACCAGTATCTGTATTGGCTAGTGAGACTTGGATCCACAATGGGGCGTGGTCGGACCAAGTTATGTCCCCAATGCCCGTGTCCAGGACTTGATTTTGCATTCCTTTGTCAACTAAGACAAAATCAATCCGGGAGTAGGTATTGTGTGGATTAGAGTAGAACGTGTAGGTTCTGGAAGTGGGGTTTCGGTGCCACCAAATATCAATCAGACTCCAATCATGCATAAGGTGGGATAGCTCCGCTGTGGCCTTCCAACCTCCCGCATTTCTATAATTTGAGGTATCAATCCTGGGGTTGTGCACAACATAATGGTCCCCACCCCATATTAACAGGCCCTCAGCAAAGGCACTGAGGAGTGCCAGTAAAGAGCGGAAAAAATGCTTCTGGTCTGTGTTAGGGGCATAAATATTAACAATAGTATAGAGTTGTGTATCAATTTGAAGTTTGAGGAATAGACAGCGTCCCTGTGGGTCAGCAATGTGTGCCTTATAATCAAATATGACATGATTGGCTATGAGGATACCCACCCCAGCGTACCTGCATGCCTTGGTACTAGCGGCAAAGTAAGAAGTTCGGTAGCCCTTAAAGGTCAGCAAACGCTCATGGTGTTTACGTGTATGTGTTTCCTGGAGCAATGCAATAGCAACATGTTGCCGGTGTAGGTCACGCTGCAACAATTGGCTTTTGGTAGGTGTATTGAGTCCCTTAACATTAAGGGACCAAATAAGCAAGGCCATAAGTGAAATTAGCCTACCAATAATAAAACCCCCATATGGGTTCAAGCGCCCCCCCCCTCCCCCCCAAGTGTACCTGATTGTGTCTAGATAGGCAATAACAACAATATATCCCCAAAGAGCTCATGGATAGTAAATCCCCCTCCTCCCCCCTTCCCTCGTTTCCCTGTCCAAGGTCATATGTATCCCCCTTTGGGATACCTCCCATCTCAGGGGTCTTAGCCTCCAACGGGAGAGCCGCCTTCCCTGCAGACTATATAATATGAAACATAACAACAGTCCTTCAGCCCGAAGCAAATGGCTGAGGTTTGGAAATCTGCGATGAAAATGATACCATTGCAGTAGAAGAAATGATGGTCCTTGCCGATTCAAGTTCCTCTTTTTCAACGGCCCGATGGCACATGTGTAGATCGAGTAGCTCCTCTCTGGCGTTCCAAGTGCCTGGTATTCCCTGCCCGCTGCCTCCTCGATGTTTCAAGTGTTCTATTGATTTTCGGCTGGTTGTCGTTTGGAGCGGCATCTGGAATGGGCAGGTTGGCTTTACGAAGCGCTTCTTGGGCTTCTGCCATATCTTTAACCCAGTAGGTGGTACCATTGGCTATAAACAGCATGCTAAATGGAAATGTCCACCGGTACCGAATATTGTTGTCCTGAAGTACTTTAGTGGCTGAAGACTGGAGGATAGCAAATGTAACCCCAATATTTAAAAAGGGCTCCAGGGGCGATCCGGGAAACTACAGACCGGTTAGCCTGACTTCAGTGCCAGGAAAAATAGTGGAAAGTGTTCTAAACATCAAAATCACAGATCATATAGAAAGACATGGTTTAATGGAACAAAGTCAGCATGGCTTTACCCAGGGCAAGTCTTGCCTCACAAATCTGCTTCACTTTTTTGAAGGAGTTAATAAACATGTGGATAAACGTGAACCGGTAGATATAGTATACTTGGATTTTCAGAAGGCGTTTGACAAAGTTCCTCATGAGAGGCTTCTAGGAAAAGTAAAAAGTCATGGGATAGGTGGCGATGTCCTTTCGTGGATTGCAAACTGGCTAAAAGACAGGAAACAGAGAGTAGGATTAAATGGGCAATTTTCTCAGTGGAAGGGAGTGGACAGTGGAGTGCCTCAGGGATCTGTATTGGGACCCTTACTGTTCAATATATTTATAAATGATCTGGAAAGAAATACGACGAGTGAGATAATCAAATTTGCAGATGACACAAAATTGTTCAGAGTAGTTAAATCACAAGCAGATTGTGATAAATTGCAGGAAGACCTTGTGAGACTGGAAAATTGGGCATCCAAATGGCAGATGAAATTTAATGTGGATAAGTGCAAGGTGATGCATATAGGGAAAATAACCCATGCTATAATTACACGATGTTGGGTCCATATTAGGTGCTACAACCCAAGAAAGAGATCTAGGTGTCATAGTGGATAACACATTGAAATCGTCGGTTCAGTGTGCTGCGGCAGTCAAAAAAGCAAACAGAATGTTGGGAATTATTAGAAAAGGAATGATGAATAAAACGGAAAATGTCATAATGCCTCTGTATCGCTCCATGGTGAGACCGCACCTTGAATACTGTGTACAATTCTGGTCGCCCGCATCTCAAAAAAGATATAATTGCGATGGAGAAGGTACAGAGAAGGGCTACCAAAATGATAAGGGGAATGGAACAACTCCCCTATGAGGAAAGACTAAAGAGGTTAGGACTTTTCAGCTTGGAGAAGAGACGACTGAGGGGGGATATGATAGAGGTGTTTAAAATCATGAGAGGTCTAGAACGGGTAGATGTGAATCAGTTATTTACTCTTTCGGATAGTAGAAGGACTAGGGGACACTCCATGAAGTTAGCATGGGGCACATTTAAAACTAATCGGAGAAAGTTCTTTTTTACTCAATGCACAATTAAACTCTGGAATTTGTTGCCAGAGAATGTGGTTCGTGCAGTTAGTATAGCTGTGTTTAAAAAAGGATTGGATAAGTTCTTGGAGGAGAAGTCCATTACCTGCTATTAAGTTCACTTAGAGAATAGCCACTGCCATTAGCAATGGTTACATGGAATAGACTTAGTTTTTGGGTACTTGCCAGGTTCTTATGGCCTGGATTGGCCACTGTTGGAAACAGGATGCTGGGCTTGATGGACCCTTGGTCTGACCCAGTATGGCATTTTCTTATGTTCTTATGTTCTTAAAACGCTTGCGCAGTGTGGAGGCCGCCAAGTCATTATAAATGAATATTTTATGATTTTCCCAGAGCCAATCCTTCTGTTTTCTAGAGGCGGCATAGATACGAGCTTTCTCTTGGAAAGTTTGAAGGCAAGTCAAAATGTCTCGGGGTTTTTCTGAGGTACGCGGCCCAAACGTTCGATGGGCACGTTCAATGTGGAAGGCCTCAGGGCCCTGCTCAGGGTCCGCATCAGTGTTCGCACTACTCAGAAGTATGGCGTGAAATATTTTTTTCACCACTTCGGTGCAGTCAGTATATTCTGGGGTTTCCGGTACGCCCCGTATACGTATATTATTTCATCGAGATCGATTTTCTAAATCCTCAATTTTTTCATTGAATACCTTAAATGTCTGCGTGAGACTGGGCAGCATCGTCTGCCATTTTGTGGATCACCTCCTCGTGGTGTTCTACTCTGATATCAAGATCATCTACGCGGTGGCCAACCGCTGCCAGGTCTTCTCGGACCTCTGAGATGGAAAGCAAAAGCTCCTGTTTATGTTGTTTTAAGTCTTTCCGGAGGTCTATAAACCACTCTCGGAGTTCAGTACGTGTGGTAAGTTCTGCTAGCGACATCGGCGCAGTGTGATCCGAATCTAGCTCCGAGGCTTCGATTGTGGCCTGCTCCGTCAAGGGTGCCTCGGCACTTTTGTGTACTTTAGCATATGAAAATTGCGTTAGATCTGGATTTTTCCACTTGGACGCCATCCTTACTGCTGAGGCCGTGGTCAAGCGATCTGATCGGTATGGTTAACGGCAAAATTAGAGTGCTTCGGGCTGATAATAAAAAAGGACCGCAGGGAGCTCTCGAGTTAGGCAGCCATTCCCATCGGTGACGTCAGCGCGCCCCCTATATACTTATACTTTTATAATGCTTTCTCCCTTGGTCCTAAGTAGCCCTCCCTCACCTCCCCTGCTACACTCTTCTCCCCACCCTTGGTTTTGTTCACAATTGTTATACTCTAAATGGTTTTACAAAAATGTTAATACTCTGTTACCGTCCAAGTTTTTTACCCCTGTTCGATGTATTTCTCTTGTGTTTTGATGTAAACCGATGTGATATGACGTGTCATGAACGTCGGTATAGAAAAAGGAATAAATAAATAGTGGCATGCTCATGCATAAGTTGTCCATGCCGGGCTCCATCCGATGATGTCACCCATGTTTGATGACTACCATCCTGTTTTGTTCTAGGAGAAATATCTTTTATGACTATTACTACTACCACTATTACATCTGTAGCACTGCCAGATGTAAGCAGAGCTGTATAGAAACAGTACCTGCGCTGTGGAACTTACAATTTAATCAAGAGACACAGATAAAACAAAGGAGAGAAAAAGATAAGGAAGGACATCAGCTGCGAGAGGAAGTGTAGTAGAATCATTTGGAAGTAAAGGGGAAAAAAAAGAAAGAAAATAGTGTCTGTTCCCTGCAATCTCCCAGAATTCTCCACCTTCTATAGAAGTGGGTGAAACTAAGACAATGCACTTTTTAAAGTAGTCTCCACACAAGTACCTTACTTTAACAAAATCTAAAGTCAACATGATAAACGTTCAAAAAATAAATGAAAAAAAGAGAAATTTAGAGAATGTGTTAAAGCTTTCATATATAATCCTAATGTATTTTTTATACTTATTGTACTGATATTAAGTTACATCATTTTATTGTAATTTTATTGCTGTTGTAAACCGTTGTGATGGCTACACCGTTCACTTATGATGAGCGGCGTATCGGTATGCAATACCAATACTTTTAAAATGTGGTTTTAAAAGCACTTATAAAAAACATTTTTCGTTATAAGTCAGCTGTTTTGATCTCCTCTGACTTTGCTACGCGATGTTTTAAGCCAATTGAAGTGGCTTCAAAGCCCCTGAGGCAGCTCTTTGAGCGAAACTCGGCCAGAGTCGGGCAAGCTTCAATAAAATCTTGTTTACAACCGATCCATCTACTCGTGTTTGTTGCTGACATCCACCTTGGATCGATTACCGGTTTGCTTTCCTGGACAATAAATAAAGCAAAAACTGATAACAGCAATCATTTAAATGGCATTATTCAAAGGTTCATTATTCAGATCAAAAAGATTATCAGGTCATCCAACCTCTACTGAACAGAAAGATGCTCCCAGTTCTGGAACTGCAAACAAAATGTTGAGATTACTTACCTGATAATCTCCTTTTCCTTAGTGTAGACAGATGGACTCAGAACGAATGGGTATGGTATGCTCGTGCTAGCAGTTGGAGACGGATCTGACGTCAGCACGGGTATATATACCCCCACAGGAAGCATAGCAACTCAGTAATCTTCCTTGCAAAAGCTGTTACGGATGTGTGTACTGACGCTCAGTGAAATAGTGAAACAGGATTCCCCTGACCGATTGATAGTAGCTGGAGACCACCAGCATTCCCAACCGGAAGGAGTCAACACCTGGCAAAAGGGGACGCTCTTATGTAAACAAATGACATGGCTTACCTTGAATCGGTGAAACCCATGTACACTGGCAGCTGGGCAGGATGCTGAGTCCATCTGTCTACACTAAGGAAAAGGAGATTATCAGGTAAGTAATCTCAACATTTCCTGGCGTGTAGCCAGATGGACTCAGAACGAATGGGATGTACAAAAGCTTTACTCCCAGCCTGGGCGGGAGGCTGCCTGAGGACCTTGTAGGACCGCCCTCGCAAATGCTGTGTCCTCCCTGGCCTGGACATCCAGACAGTAGAACCTGGAGAAGGTATGGAGGGAGGACCATGTCGCCGCTTTACATATTTCTGCAGGCGACAGCATCCTGGATTCTGCCCAGGATGCCGCTTGTGCTCTGGTAGAATGAGCCTTGACCTGTAGAGGTGGAGACTTCCCAGCCTCTACGTAAGCTGCTCGGATAACTTCTTTAATCCAGCGGGCAATGGTGGGCCGCGAGGCCGCTTCACCTTGTTTCTTTCCGCTGTGCAGGACGAACAGATTGTCCGTCTCTCGTACTTCTTGTGTCACTTCCAGATATCTGGGCAGCAATCTGCCAATGTCGAGATGGCGTACCAAACGTCCTTCTGATTTCTTCAGGCCTGCCGTAGTTGGCAAGGATATGGTTTGGTTAAGATGAAACTGTGAAACCACTTTAGGGAGAAAGGAGGGAACCGTACGAAGATGGATAGCCTCAGGAGTGATTCTGAGAAATGGATCACGGCAGGACAGTGCTTGTAGCTCTGAGATGCGGCGTGCTGAACATACAGCCAGCAAGAACACCATCTTCAAAGTGAGAGAACGGAGAGACAGGCCCCGGAGGGGTCTGAAGGTGGATCCCGCGAGGAAATCCAAAACTATGTTGAGGTTCCACAAAGGCACTGGCCACTTCAGTGGCAGACGAATATGCTTGACTCCTTTCAGGAAGCGAGAAACATCTGGATGCGTGGCAATGGTCTTGCCATCCCTCCTGGGACCATAGCAAGACAGCACAACCACCTGAACCTTGATGGAGCTGAGGGAGAGACCCTTCTGAAGTCCATCTTGCAGGAAATCCAACACAATAGGGATTGTGGTCGCATGCGGATTGGTGCCATGAGTGTCGCACCATGCTTCGAATACTCTCCAGATCCTTACATAGGTGAGGGATGTGGAAAACTTGCGAGCTCGGAGTGTATCTATCACGGGCTCCGAGTAACCTCTTTTCTTCAGTCTAGCCCTCTCAATGGCCAGACCGTAAGAGAGAACTGAGCTGGATCCTCGTGAAGGATGGGACCTTGACGTAGAAGGTTCCGGAGAGGAGGCAGGGGAAGGGGCTTCCCTGCCAGTAGTCTTCTCATGTCCGCATACCAGGGTCTTCTTGGCCAGTCTGGTGCCACCAGAAGAACTAGGCCCCGGTGCTTCTGAATCTTGTGGATGATGGCGCCCAGCAGAGTCCCTGGAGGCCATGGCTGAACCAGGGCATCGATTCCGTGTGAGAACGGATCGCGCTTGCGGCTGAAGTATCTGGGTACTTGAGCATTGGACTTGTCCGCCAGTAAGTCCATGTCCGGAATCCCCCAGTGATCACAATCATCCGGAAGGCTGTGGGTGACAGCCGCCACTCTCCCAGATGTAGGCTTTCTCTGCTGAGGAAGTCTGCCGTGGTGTTGTCCTTCCCGGCAATGTGGACGGCGGAGATGTCCTGAAGATTTGCCTCTGCCCAGGACATCAGCGGGGCTCTCTCTAGAGAGACCTGTCGGCTTCTGGTTCCGCCCTGGCGGTTGATGTATGCCACCGTGGTGGCGTTGTCGGACATCACTCTGACTGCTCTGTTCCTCAGTCTGTGAGCTAATTGCAGGCAGGCTAGCCGGACTGCTCGTGCCTCTAGACGGTTGATGTTCCACCCTGATTCTTCTCTGTTCCACCGCCCTTGCGCGGTGAGTTCTTCGCAGTGTGCTCCCCAGCCGCTCAGGCTGGCATCTGTGGTGAGCAAAGTCCACGTGGGGGAGGACATCTTCGACCCCCTGCTCGTGTGGTTGGACTGCAACCACCACCGTAACTGGGTCCTCACTCTGGCCGGCAGAGGTAGGTGCGTGGAATAATTCCGGAAGCGGGGGCTCCATCGAGAGAGCAGGGAGTGTTGTAGCGGTCTCATATGGGCCCTTGCCCAGGGTACCACTTCCAGGGTGGAGGCCATGAGGCCGACAACCTGCAGATAATCCCAAGCTATGGGCCGGCTGGCTCCCATCAAGGACCGGAGATGCGTCTGAAGTTTTAACCTTCTCTTGGTAGTGAGACTGACTGTGTCTGCCTGGGTGTCGAACTGTACTCCCAGGTATTCCAGTGATTGGGAAGGCTGTAGGCAACTCTTTTTGAGGTTGACTACCCATCCCAGGCTTTCCAGAAGTGCGATCACTCTGTCGGTTGCCCGATGGCTCTCCTCCCGTGATTTGGCCCTGATCAGCCAATCGTCCAGGTAGGGATGGACGAGGATTCCTTCTCGTCTGAGCGCCGCTGCTACCACTACGACCATCTTGGTGAAGGTCCGCGGCGACGTGGCTAACCCGAAGGGCAGAGCCCGGAATCGGAAATGGCGTCCCAGAACCTTGAAGCGTAGGTAGCGCTGATGATCCGGATGGATCGGGATATGCAGGTAGGCTTCTGACAAGTCTAAAGCCGTGAGGAATTCTCCTGGCTGTACTGCGTTCTTGACTGAGCGCAGCGTTTCCATGTGAAACCTCGGGACCCGTAAGTATTGGTTGACTGACTTGAGGTCCAATACGGGCCGGAAGGTGCCCTCTTTCTTGGGTACCATGAAATAAATGGAATAGTGTCCAGAATTCATTTCTCAGCCAGGTACTGGGATGATGGCTTTCAAGGACAGGAGCCTCGCCAGGTAGCTTCCAAGGCTGCCTTCTTGTGTATGGGACACGAAGATTCCACAAACCTGTCCGGAGGGAGATGATGAAAGTCCAGATAATACCCCTCTCGGATGATGGCGAGGACCCACTGGTCAGACGTAATCTCGACCCATCTGGGGAAAGAAGAGGCTTAACCTGCCCCCTATGGCTCCATCCCCCGGATGGATCGGCTGATTCTCATTGTGAGGCATGGCCGGGACCTGAACCCGGGCCGGCTCCCCTCTTGCGCTGCTTGGTCCGAAAGGACTGATTCCTGGCCTGAGGACGAGGTGCCTGGTAGCGGCTCCTATAGGGAATGAAGCGCTGGGAGCTCCTACCCCTGGAGGGCCTTGGAAAGGCGCGCTGGTTCCTTCTGAACCGATCTTCCGGTAGTCGAGGTACTGGAGAGGTGCCCCATGTGCTGGCCAGTCTATCAAGGTCGCTGCCAAACAGAAAAGAGCCCTTAAAGGGCATTCTGGTGAGACGTGTCTTCGAAGGAGCATCGGCTGACCAATTCCGGATCCAGAGCTGCCTCCTGGCGGCTCGGAGGATGAGATCCCCTTGGCTGTTGTACGGACTAGGTCAGAGGCAGCATCCGTGAGGAACGAGAGAGTTGACTCCATGTCTGCTGCTGGAGCATTGTTCCTGACCTGTGACAAACAGGAACGCGTCACCACTGTGCAGCAGGTTGCGATCCGCAAAGATAGAGCAGCCACCTCAAAGGTCTGTTTCAGAATGGCGTCCAGACGCCGGTCATGAGGCTCCTTGAGGGCCGCCCCCCCCCCCCTCAACTGGAATGGTAGTGCGCTTGACCACAGCGCTAATCAAGGCGTCCACCTGAGGGCACGCCAGCAGTTCCTGAATAGCCGGTGCCAGGGGGTACATGCCTGTCAGGGCCCGACCCCCTTTGAATGAGCCCGCTGGTGCAGCCCATTCCAAATCTATCAGTTGTTGTGCTGCTTGCAAGAATGGAAAATGGCGGGCTGTAGGACGAAGACCTTCCAGCAGGGGGTTCTGCGCAGAGGGTACCGTAGCACTGGGACCTGTAATATCCAACTCCGTCAGGCACTGAGATACCAGGTCGGAGAGATCCTCTTTAGGGAAGAACCGCCTCATGGTTCTGTATGGCTCAATCCCGGAGGGAAGTTCCCCTTTGTCCGGGAATTCGGACTCGTCCGGTGAAACATCAGGGTCCGTCTGAACCGGACTGTCCGGAGGCGGGAGGTCCTGCCCACGATAAGGGCGTGAAGGTCCAGGGACAGGATCCGCTGGAGCTGCAACCGCAGCAGCAGCAGCAGCAGGAACCGCAGGGCCTGGACGGGAAGCTGTTTGCATCTGGACAAAAGCATGAATTCCCTTAAAGAGATCCACCCAGGAAATGGAAGCGGTCTCTAATCGCCGGGGTACCAGGTCCCCCGGGATCCCAGGTTGGTCGAGACTGCCCGCTAAATCCGGGGTAGCCCCTGGGGAACTGTCAGCAAGCCGTGGCTGAGACTGGTCCTGGCCCGAGGCTCCCACGGCCTCCTCACATTGGGCACAAAGGGAGTTAGGTTCTTCACTGTACGTGGCTCTAAGCTGGCATGCGGAGCAGAGGCCGAGGGCTTTAATGCCGGAATCAGGAGGCGCCGCCGCTGAAGACGTTGAGGCGTTCTGTTCCATCGAGGAAGATACGCCCAATACAATATGCGCTGAATAATATGCGGCAGCAAAAGGGCGCTTAATACAACAGGCGCTCAATAATATGCGGCAGCAATGTACGCTTAATACAACAGGCGCTCAATAAAATGCGGCAGCAATAAATGCTTAATGCAACAGGTGCTCAATAATATGCGGCAGCAATATACGCTTAATGCAACAGGCGCTCAATAATATGCGGCAGCAATATGCGCTCACTGATATCCAATATGCTCTCAGCAATATGCGGTTTAGCAATATATGCCCAATGATATCCAATATGCTCTCAGCAATATGCGGTTAGCAATATACGCTTAATGATATCCAATATGCTCTCAGCAATATGATACACGCACAATGACATATAATATGCGCTTAGTCATAGACAGGCGCCTATAATGGGCGCTCAACACCTGAACAAGGCCAACAAAATGGCGCCCTCCATGGCGTGCCGCCTACAGGCCACACCGCCGATCCTCGTTCCTCGGAGACCAAAGAGTAAAAGATGTACGCCTTACCTGATCCTCGGCGCTTCCCGACTGGAACCCGGGCGGTCTCCGGCGGCAGGGGGAGAGGGCAAGTACCTTCACCGCCGCGTTTGAGGAAATGCACCCGCTGCCTCGTCCACGCCGGGACCGAGGCGCCTCATTCGCCATGCCCGAGCCTCGCCTGGGGGCTACATCCCTGCCGCGAGTCGGCCACCGGACCGAGGTCTTAAACCTCCGGGGGATCACGGAAATCACCCCGGGAAACTCAACTGGGGGAGGGACCCCAAGGGTATCACCGCAGGAGTGCGGGGCTCGATGTTGCTGTAGAAGTTTAGTAAGATGAAAGTAGAAAGTAGATTGGAAACACGCTCAGCGAGCGTGCAGGCTCTCCAAACTGCTTTGGAGACGGAAATTACTGAGTTGCTACGCTTCCTGTGGGGGTATATATACCCGTGCTGACGTCAGATCCGTCTCCAACTGCTAGCATGAGCATACTATACCCATTCGTTCTGAGTCCATCTGGCTACACGCCAGGAAATGCAGCCTTGTGCATTTGGGCTGAAAATCCCCAAGGGATGAAATAGTTCTGTACACAAAATAAGAGCAGTATCTGGGGGTGATTGCATCTAATGATCTTAAGATGGCTAATAAAGTGCATAAGGCAACAGCAAAAACCAGAAAGATCCTTGGCTACATAGGGAGAGGGATGGTCAGCAGAAAGATGTGATATTGTCCCTGGTGAGACCATGCCTTCAAAAGGATGTAAACCAGATGGAGTTGATCCAGAGGGTGGCTACTAAAAGGATCAACAATCTTCATGATAAAGCATATGGATACAGACAATCTAAAAATGTATACCTTACACACAGGAAAGGTGGGGTAGAAGAGATGAGATAGTAAAATTAGGTTCCTTACCTGCTAATTTTCTTTCCTTGTGTCCTACCAGACCAAGCCATATGTCTAGGTTTTTCTCCCCTACCAGCAGATGCTGACGGAGAATGAAAGCTTCACTGGAAGTAGCCCTACAAGGGACTGTGCCACGGTATTACCGTCCCAAAGCAAACCCCCCCCCCCCCCCAACAAGCAGGGGTTAACTAGATTAAAAAAAAAAAAAACCTCAGCGAACCTCATAATTTAACCCCCATAATAAAGGGGTCTGAAAAACTTTGACTGAACCAAAAAAAAAAACAATCTCGCTGAATATATAAACAGCTGAGTAGGACAAGTGGGACTCTAGACTGGTAAGATTCAAGGAAGGATCTTAATTTTACCTTCCTAATTATCCATGCCAGACCAGTCCGCATGCCCGAGATGTACCCAAACCACTCAATCTGGGAGGGACCCTGAAAGGCCTGCTCTTAAGCTCGCTCCAAAGGAGGCAGCATCCCGAGCCTGCATAACCAGAAGACAGTACCCGTAAAAAAAAAAAAAAAAAAAGTGTAATAAGAGTAAGCAGATTTCTTGAGGCAACACCAACTGATACTCTGCCCACATCACTGCTTGATCCCTAGTAGAATGAGCTCTAAGCCTTTCCAGGACCTTTAGCCTCTTACAAACATACACCAACATGATGGCTTCCTTAATCCAACTGGATATACCGTATATATACTCATGTATAAGTTGATCTCACGTATAAGTCGAGGGTATTTTTTGGGTCCCAAAATCAATATTTATGTCACCTGTGAATAAGTTGAGGGTAAAACCTAGGGGGCTTATGAAATGGTAAATCACACTAAGAAACAAACAAATAACTTAAGAAAATCGCTTTTATTTTTTAAAAGCAGAATAAAATGTCCCTGCTGTTTGAGATGGGAGTAAGAAGGGCAGAGAACGAGCAGGGTTGTAATTATCCAAAGAAGGTTTGGCAGGCAGTCATGGAGAATTCTGAACACAAAACAGATAGCTACAAAGAAAACTTTGAAAGAGATGAAAAGGTGTAGTCATTCCTTGAAGATCAATAAGAATTTGTCAAAATTAAGGACAGAAAGCAAATTTTTAAACAGAAAGCAAAAAAAAAAGCATTTTGGTGCAAAACCAACTCTAGTGACAGCCTGGAGCAAAAGACATGATTGCCCTCTCCCTGTTCAATCCTTCCCTCCTCCCCCCACCCCATGGCTGCCCTCCAATCCTCCCCCCCCCCCCCCCCAATGGCTGCCCTTGCTGTTCAATCCCTCCTCCCGAACCCCCTCCCAGACTCACCAAAAGCCCCTGGTGGTCCAGGAGCGATCTCCAGCTAAGGAGCCGTCAAGCTGCCAGTAATCAAAATGGCACCAGCAGCCTTTGCCCTTATCATGTGACAGGGACTACTGGTGCCATTGGTCGGCTCTTGTCACATGGTAGGCCTAGGAGGGAGGGAGGGATTTACTGGTAGTGGATTGCCCAGGAGATCGCTCCCGGGCCCTCTGCTGGATCACCATGGACTTTCGGTGAGTTTTGGGGGGATTGGGAGGAAGGGGGATTGTGTACAACATGAGTATAGTACATGTATATAAGTTGAGCCAGCTAATTTATGCCGATTTTTTGGCATACATTTCTCAACTTATACACGAGTATAAATGGGGGTCACTTTAGAAGTTTTCTGGCCTCTCTTGTGCCTGCTGAATACCACAAACAAATGATCCAACAAGGAAAATTTTGTTTGCCACCTTCAAGTAATGCAAGAGCATCTGAATGCACATCCAGAAAGTGCAGCTCCAGTGTCCCACTGGCAGGGACTGATGTCAAACACCAGCAGTTCTACAGATTGCTCAAAATGAAAAGCTGAAACCACCTTCAGCAAGAAGAAAGGAATCATGAATTGACATTCTATCTGGTGTAACCCATTAAAAAAAAAAAAAAAAAAAAAGATCTTTGCAAGACAATGCCCAAAACTCAGACATAAGAACATATGCAAAATTGGGTCAGACCAAGAGTCCATCAATAATGGACAATCCAAGTCACAAGCACCTGGCAAGTACCCAAACATTAAAAAGATCCCAAGCTACTAATGCCTGCAACAAGCAGTGGCTATTTACTATTAACAGCAGTTTATTTAAAATCTTTTCTATACCGTCGTTAAGTTATATACCATCACAACGGTTTACATGTAGGCACAAATCAAGGCAATTTTGAATGTATACTATAGTACATTCTAACAGGTGCCAAAACGGTTCGGTAACAATATGTCATAAAAAAAAAGACTCTCGATTGTTTAGTGATGTAGGTCTTGACGATGTATACCTGTAAGGTACTTATTTCATAGGTAAAATTCCCATGCTCTGTGTTTTATTATTATGTTAGATATGAGATAAAACTTATTAAAATTTATAATGGAAATTTATGGACTTCTCCTCCAGGAACTTATCCAAACCTTTTTTAAACCCAGTTATACTAGCTGCCTTAACTACATCCTCTGGCAATGAATTCCAAAGCTTAATTGTGCATTAAGTGAAAAAGAATTTTCTCTAGTTTGTCTTAAATGTGCTACTTGCTAAACTCATGCAGTACCCCCTAATACTCCTATTATCTGAAAGAGTAAATAAACGTATCACATTTACCCATTCAAGTCCTTTCAATATATTTATAAATATATATTTATAAATATTTATATATATTTATAAATGATCTGGAAAGAAATACGAGTGAGAATCAAATTTGCAGATGACACAAAATTGTTCAGAGTAGTTAAATCACAAGCAGATTGTGATAAATTGCAGGAAGACCTTGTGAGACTGGAAAATTGGGCATCCAAATGACAGATGAAATTTAATATGGATAAGTGCAAGGTGATGCATATTGGGTAAAATAACCCATGCTATAATTACACAATGTTGGGTTCCATATTAGGTGCTATAACCCAAGAAAGAGATCTAGGTATCATAGTGGATAACACATTGAAATCGTTGGTTCAGTGTGCTGCGGCAGTCAAAAAAGCAAACAGAATGTTGGGAATTATTAGAAAGGGAATGTGAATAAAACGGAAAATATCATAATGCCTCTGCATCGCTCAATGGTGAGACCGCACCTTGAATACTGTGTACAATTGTGGTCGCCACATCTCAAAAAAGATATAGTTGCGATGGAGAAGGTAGAGAAGGGCTACCAAAATGATAAGGGGAATGGAACAGCTCCCCTATGAGGAAAGACTAAAGAGGTTAAGACTTTTCAGCTTGGAGAAGAGACAGCTGACGGGGAGATATGATAGAGATGTTTAAAATCATGATAGGTCTAGAACGGGTAGATGTGAATCTATTATTTACTCTTTTGGATAATAGAAAGACTAGGGGGCACTCCATGAAGTTAGCATGGGGCACATTTAAAACTAATCAGAGAAAGTTCTTTTTTACTCAACACACAATTAAACTCTGGAATTTGTTGCCAGAGGATGTGGTTAGTGCAGTTAGTATAGCTGCGTTTAAAAAAGGATTGGATAAGTTCTTGGAGGAGAAGTCCATTACCTGCTATTAATTGAGTTGACTTAGAAAGTAGCCACTGCTATTACTAGCAACGGTAGAATGGAATGGACTTAGTTTTTGGGTAATTGCCAGGTTCTTATGGCCTGGATTGGCCACTGTTGGAAACAGGATGCTGGGCTTGATGGACCCTTGGTCTGACCCAGTACGGCATTTTCTTATGTTCTTATGATTTTGTAGACCTCTATCATATCCCCCATCAGCCATCTCTTCTCCAAGCTGAACAGCCCTAACCTCTTTAGCCTTTCCTCATAGGGGAGCTGTCCCATGCCTTTATTATTTTGGTCTCCCTTTCTCTGTACTTTCTCCAGTGCAACTATATCTTTTTTGAGATTTGGCAACCAGAACTGCACAAAGTATTCAAGTTGCAGTCTAACCATTGAGCAATATAGAGGCATTATGATATCCTCTGTTTTATTTGCCATTCCCTTCCTAATAATACTTTGTTTGTTTTTCTGACTGCCACAGCACACAAAGGAAAATTGGTTCTTACCTGCTAATTTTCATTCCTGGAATACCACAGATAAGTCCAGAATCCTGGGTTTTGCCTCTCTTCCAGTAGATGGAGACAGAAAAAGTTTTGCTGTCACTGCCACATAACCTAGTGTGCCACCTGCAGTCCTCAGTAATGACCTGTACCCAAGCCAAGACACCAACATACATAACTATCAACTACATAATCACAGCCCCTGAACTAGCAGTAGGAAGTGGAACCTTGCAATGGAAAAAAACCTTTATAATTCTCTTGTTAATATTGGAAACGAATACTTGTACAATTTTTCAGCCTACTTACAATAGATTTATTTATTTATAGTTTTTATATACCGATGTTCCTGTATAATATACATATCACACCGGTTTACAAGTAAATAACTGACTCCTCGATAAGAGGTTTACATTGAAACATACAACAATAACAAAAATAAGATATAAATAGATCGAGTGGATTCTCCTATTCTCCTCACAACAAATGGGCAGGACTCAGGACTGATCTGTGGTATGGTAAACACAAAAGGATAGATGCCTTGATCTTTTTCAAAAATTTATTAAAGTAGAGACATATTCATGAAACCGCCCGACTCAGGCAGAGTTTTGCAGCTCAACAGCTGCTGCCTCAGGGGCTTAGACAATCCAAGGTCTTGAATGAAATACAATGGTGTAGTGTCATCAAGCAACAAGTAACTTGCGATTCTCCATTTGGGATACAGTCTCTACTGCACCATAGCCATTCCAGGGACGCCAGAGAGGTCGGCTTGATGACACTGCGGTAGCCATCTTGCCCAGGTAAGCGGGAGGAGCCGAGATAGGGGTGCAACAAGCGGGGTGAAGCCGAAGACCAACAGACCTAACAGGATCCCAACATGACAAAGCCTTACGTTCCAAAATCCTTTGGGCGGAACATATTGCCACCAGAAAAAAACCTTTAAGATGAAATTTTTCATAGTTGCCCTTCTAAGAGCTCAAATGGAGCCACGCACATTCCCTGAAGAACCAAGCTAAGGCTCCAGGAAGGACACAACTTTTGCACTGGAGAATGCAAATGCTTCGCTCCCCTCCCCCCGGAGAAAATGCACATCAGGATGTGCAGCTAAGGCCGTTCCCTGCACCTTGACTCAAAGACAGCCCAATGCCGCCACCTGTATTCTGAGGGAATTAAAGGCCAAACCCTTCATCAACCCTCATTGCAAGAAGGTTAAAATGTGCATCACGGACACTCGAGTAGGTTTAACACCCTGCTCTGCGCACCAAGTCTCCAGATCCTCACATATGCTTAGTACATGGAAGGCTTCCTAGCTTGCAGCGGAGTGGAAATGACATCCTTGAAATAACCTTTTCACCTTAAATGCTTCCTCTCAAAAGCCAATCCACAAGACAGAAGCGAGCCGCCTGACATGAAAATATGGGACCTTGAAAAAGATTTGGTAGATGGCCAAGCCACAACAGGCCGTCCACCACTAGACTGATAGGAGCTGCAAACCATGGCCGCCACAGCCACTCCAGCACCACTAGAATCATCTCTCGCAGATGAATCTCTACTCGCTGCAATGCTTTGCCCACCAGTAGCTAGGGTGGAAACATGTACAGGGAGAATACCCTGAGACTATGGAAGCACTAAGGCATCAACCCCTTCTGCTACTGAAGAAGCACGGTACCTTGGCATTTCGTTGAGATGCCATCAAGTCCATGAGAGGCATGCCCCATCTGCAACATATAAGATGCATTGCTTCCTCCGACAGCTCCCACTCTATGGGGTCCAGCTGTTGCTGGCTGAGAAAATCCACCTGTTTCTGAAGCCTTTAAAAATGTATTTGGTATTGTGCAAGACCATTCTCTGAAGCAGAGGCTCATCTCGAAACACAGCTCGTCAGAATTGATGGGAACTATTACACCAGATACCTTATGAAATATTTATGAAAAGCAAGAAGAAACACACAAAGATAAGTGGTTTTTCTATTTTATTTGCACAAGAAGTTCCAAAGAAATATACCCTGAACTTTGAATTTGGAACTCAAAGCAATGAAGGCTTATAGAGCTGGTAGTGCTTAGTATGAAGGTCCTTTCTAACTCTTAGTGGTTCTAATTTTTAAATGTTTTCCTGTTTAGTTGTATTATTACAGAAACACCGGTGACTCATTTTCTAGTGGATATAACTGCCAACCTTCAAGCCGGTCTCTGGGGTATCCCACTCCCTGTCCACTAACTTCTTAACTGACTTATAGAAGAGGAAAGCTTTTGCTGGACCTCTTAAACCATCCATGACTGGATCCATCTCTTCCTGATCGTATTCTTGCAGAATATTTATCGCCAGCATTTTAAGGACAAAGGGGAATCAGGGGCCACAGCTCTTCCCTGTGGAAAAGACGAACATTTAGATTGTCCCCCTCTACAGTCGGGGCTTGACCTAAATCTCTTCCGGATCCTATTCTTCCAGTGAAGGATCTGCCTCAGGAGGGTCCTCCTTCTGGAGGAGCCTTCTCCCCTGAACCCTCCATGACCTCGTCTGCAGCGTTTGACTGTGTGGACATACCAAGGACTCGCCAAAACGTTGTCGTATTGTTAACCCGCGAAACCCTGGACCTTTTACTGGGCCGCAGGTCCAAAGACCCTTCCTGCCTAGAAACATGCCACTTGTGGCTTTCCGGGCCCGCTATGCTTTGTGTATCAGAAGCACAAAATCCGATGAGAAAGCTGCAGAATTGTCCAAACCCTCCCCCAGGTCCTCAACCTCACCTGACTGCACCCCTGGCTCCCCTACTCTCCACAGGCCTCCGATCAGCTGGGGACAGCAGCGGAGGGAAATCCCCTCCCCCTCACCTCACAGTTTCTGAAGCAGCTGTGAGTGAAGACAAAATGGCAGACATTCCCATGCTAACTGGGAAGAGGCCCGTGGTCTCATCTGATGCACAGAATAACCCCCTAGGCCCTTGTTGCTTCCATGACATATTTGCAGTTGTTCCCGAGCTGCCCTCTCCCCCAGAGAGGCAGCAGGTACAGAGGCCAGCAAGGGGATAGCCATGTACATAGCCACATATGTTTCACTTACTGCCATGCACAATGATTCCAGCCTACCACATGTAGTCAGTTGCCAAAAAAACCCCCAAAAAATGCTGTGAGCTGCTGCTGTAGAGTCACCTGTACCAGGCTGCTGGCTCAAATCTTCTCCCCAGGTTGTCTGATAAAAAAAAAAAAAAGAACGCTTTTTTTTTTTTTTTTTGAAACTTTAAAGGACAGACAACAGCAATAGCTACTTCCCTGTAGGTGAAGAAGAGCAGCAGGCTCCGTAAGTCCTTCCAGGAAGATGGAACAAGCCCCCCCAGTTGTCTACCCTTGGCAGTGAAAGGGCAAAGCTATAAAAGGGTCCCTAAATCCTCTGCGCGTCCACCTCAGTACCAGGAGGGATGGTCCCACCAGGACCTGAAAATCTCCTGGGAGGAAATCTCTAAACAATCTTCTCTTTTTTTTTTTTTTTTTTTTTTAAGCTAAAATCTATTTCCAGACTGCAGGTTTTGCACCTCTACCATCTGCTGAAGAAAAAGAAATACTGAGGGACTGCAGGTGGCACACTAGTTATATGGCAGTAACAGCAAAACTCTGTCTCCATCTGCTGGAAAGGAGGCAAAACCCAAGACTCTGGACTGATCTAGGTATGAACAGGAACTTAAGATTTCAATGAAATAACTGACACCCTGAACTTTTTCCTGGGTGGTAACTCCTAAAATGGAACCTAACATCGTGTAGCTATAGCATGGGTTATGTTTCCTATATGCATCAACATTATATTCCATCTGCCATATGGGTGCCCAATCTTCCAGTGTCACAAGGTGCTCATGCAATATATCACAATCCACATGTTATTAAACTACTCTGAATAATTGTGTCATCTACAAATTTGATCACCTCACATGTTGTACCCATTCGCAGATAATTTATAAATATATTAAAAAGCCCTGGTCCAAGTACAGATCCTGAAGGCACTCCACTATTTACCTTTTTCTATTGTGAAAACAGACAATATATCGCTACTCTGTTTCCTGTCTTTTAACCAGTTTGCAATCCACAAAAGGACATCTCCTCCTAACCCATGATCTTTTAGTTTTCTTAGAAGCATAGTCCAGATATATTTCACGCATTAAAAGTGGAAGGAAGGCCAAACGATTGCTTCTAAGATTGTTTAAAAACAAAAACAAAAAAACATCCACACCTGTTGTACGCTCTTACCCTTTGTAGCTGCACCTTTCAGTTTTTTTCTAACTTTTTCCCATTTTATCAAAGTTTCCCTTTTGAAAGTTTAGTGCCAGAGCCATGGATTTACTTATTGTCCCCGTTCCAGTCATTAATACAAATTTGATCATGTATGATCACTACTGCCAAGCAGCCCCACCACCGTTACTTCTTGCACCAAAATCTGCATTCCACTAAGAATTAAATCTAAAATAGCTCCCTCTCTCATTGGTTCCTGAACCAAGTGCTCCATGACGCAGTCCTTTATTCCATCCAGGAACTCTCTCTAGCATTTCCTGATGTTACATTTACCTAGTCAATATTGAGGTAACTGAATCTCCCATTATTACTGCACTACCAATTTGATTAGTTTCTCTAATTTCTCTTTACATTTCATCATGTCTCATCATTTTGGACAGGTGGATGGTAGCATCCTATCCCTATACTCTTCCCTGTCATACCAAGCTGGACAAATTATCACCAAAATTACTTTGTGTCGAATCGATTAGTGATGCCTTTCTCAGGGGCTTGAATAGCCATTATCAATGCCTTCAAAACCAAGTTGAAATTCCAGCTACGTAGGAACCACTTGCCGCACCCAAGGCCTCAACTGCTTAACCCCTTTCAGGAACCGCATGTCATCCAGATGAGCCACTAAAGACAATCCCAAACATTGCCCCTAAACAAGCCAAGGCCACAACATGCATCTTGAGAGAATTCAAGGCCAATCCTGTCTGTAGACGTCTCTGTATAAAGGAGAGAATATCAAAAACAGACATTTGCAAAGGAAGTAAACCAATTTCCCTACACCAAACCTCGAACACCTTCCAGATTCTAACATAACCTAAGGAAGAACGCTTTCTTGCCTGAAGCAGCATGCAACCTCCTCCAAATAGCCTTACTCTTTAACAGTCTCCTCTCAAACGCCAGGTCACAAGACATAAGAACATAAGAAATGTATTTATTATTTATTTCAATCTTTTCTATACCGTCGTTAAGTTATATACTATCACAACAGTTTACAAACAGGCACAAATTAAAGTTGGTAAATGATTAGGGTAATACATTCTAAACAAGTGCCATTAAGGTTCGGTTACATGATTTCATAATAAATATTATTTAATGAGTGTGATAAGTCTTGTCCTTTTATATATGTAACATTTATTTACAAGTATACTTCTTATGATGTGTATTTATATTATGTTAGCAGTGAGATAAAATAATAAACTAAAAAAAAAAGCACATGTTGAGATAAGTGCTGTGTGCTGATGTTCTTCTGCTTGTTCCTTCATACTTTCTATTCTCTGTTCTCCTTGTAAAAAGCTTGTTTAAAAAGCCAGGTTTTAAACTTTTTTTTTTTTTTTTTAAAGGTTTGAGGTCTCTTTGTAATCTGATCTCTAGTGGCATGGTGTTCCATAGTATAGGTCCTGCTAAGGATAATGCCATTCTCTAACTTGGGTTAGTCTAGCTGTCCTGACTGGAGGGATAGTTAGGAGTGCTTTGTTGGCTGATCTCAGGTTTCCATGTGGGACATGTACACGTAGTGCTGTGTTCAGCCATTCTGCTTTTTCGTCATGTATTAGTTTATGTATTGTACATAGGTTTTTGTACTGTATTCTGTGTTCTATGGGTAACCAGTGTAATTCCGCTAGAGTTTCTGTGATATGGTCCTCCTTTCTTTTACCAGTCAGTATTCTTGCTGCGGTGTTTTGTAGTATTTGAAGTAGTCTTAATGTTGTATGTGGTAATCCTAGTAACAGCGCGTTGCAGTAGTCAGTGCTTGAAAATATTAGTGCCTGAAGCACTATTCGAAAGTTTGTAGGCATTAGTAAGGGTTTTAGTTTCCTGAGAACCATGAGCTTTGCATAGCCTTCCTTTACGTTTAGTGATGTGTTTTAAACTGAGTTCTGTGTCTATTATCACTCCGAGGTTCTATACCTTTTCTGCTAGTTCTACTTTCTGGTTGTTTTTTTAGCATTATTGGAGTTTGAATGGCCTCAATATTTTTTCGTTCTAAATGTAGAAATTCCATTTTTTTGATGTTAATAACTAGTTCCATTTGGTTTAAAAGCTGTTTGATAATCTAGGTACATGTTAGCTAGGGTTAACGTTTTCTCAATTGTGTCGTCAATTGGTAGGATTAGTTGAATGTCATCTGCATATATGTAATGTATGATTCCCAGGCCTGCTAGTAGATGGCATAAAGGCAGCATGTATATGTTAAAGAGTGTTGCGGACAAGGCTGATCCTTGTGGTACTCCTGTTTGAAGATTTAAGTTGTCTGATATTATGTCTTTGATCTGTACTTGAAAAAATCTATTGTTTAGATACGATCTGAACCAGTTAATTGTTTTGCTGTGTAGTCCTATTTCTTCTAGTCTTTTTAATAGTATTTCATGATTTACTGTGTCGAAAGCTGATAAGTCTAGCATCACTAGAATGTAATGTTTTCCGCTATCAAAACCTCTCAGAATATTGTCTGTCATTGAGAGCAGCAATATCTCTGTGCTGTAGTGTTTACGGAAGCCATGCTGCGATGGATACAGTATATTATTGTTGTCCAAATGTTCAGCTAGTTGTTTCGGTACAGGTTTTTTTCTATTAATTTAGCTATTAATGGAAAATTTGAAACTGGTCTGTAGTTGCTCAGGATAAGGGGGGGGTCACTGTTTTTTTTTTATAATTGGTTTGATAATTGCCTCTTTCAATATATCTGGCATTGCTCCTTCTTCTAAGGATAGGTTTATGATCTTTGCTAATATTGGGGAAATAATGTTGGCTGCTTTTTTTTATATCCATGGTTGGTAGTATGTCAATTACATGAGGAGCCGGATTAAATTTTTTTTTTTTTTTTTTTTTTTAGCATAAATTCAACTTCCAGATCCGATATCTCATTAAATAAGGACCATTGTGTAACATCTCTTTTTTGCATTTTAATTTCTTGCTTGATTGTGTTTGGAATTTTGGTTTTTAAATTTGTAATTTTGTCACTGAAGAACTTTGCTATTTCGATACACCTTTGCTCTGGTAAGTTTTGGGGTGATTCTGATTTGTCATTGGTGAGATTTTTGATTATGGTGAATAAAGTTCTAGGATTATTTGCAAATTTTTCTATTTTAGAACTTAAGTATTTTTTCTTTGTGTCAAAAATTGTTTGTAAAATGCTAAATGTTTTCTGAATTTAGTTAGGGTTTCAGTTTTATGTTTTCTCCATTCTTTTTTCCTGAGAACAAAGTTTTAGATATATTGGAGGCTGGAGCCATGTATGGCAGTGGTTCTCAACTGGTGTGTCGCGACACACCACTGTGTCACCACATTTCCCAGTCCCCCGCTGACCCAGCTGCTCCCCCCTACCCAAGTGAAATAGGTCCTCCGCCTGGACTTAAAATGCTGATAGCCCGGGCGGAACACAGCAGGAGAGCTGGAGTCAGCGGCACCAGCATGCTCTCTTCTTCCCATACCCTGGAAGAGGAAGTGGTGAGCAGCAGGTGCGTGCACGGGAAGAAGAGACCATGCTAATGCGGACAGCATCGCCTGAAGAAAAGAAGATGTGTGGCCTGAAGGATGAGCAGCGCAGCTCCGAGTAAAATGAGGAACAACGTCAACCCTCGCAGCCGATGGGACTCCTTTCTCCGCAAGGTTGAAAATGAAGGAGGTTGCTGCTGCCTTTAGGGTTGGGAGGAGAGCTGCTGTCACTAGTTCGGGGGAGGGAGGAATGAGTGAATGAGCAAGCATATGTGTTTGAGATCCTGTATGTATGTGTGTGAGAGAGACAGGATGTATGTGAGTGACAGAGCCTGTGTGAAAGAGTATGTGTATGATTGAGAGCTGGTTTAGGTGAGAGAGCATGTGAGTATGTGATTGAGAGTCTGTGTGAGAAAAAAAGACAGCATGTATGTGTGTGATTAAAAGCCTGTGTGTAAGCGTAAAAAGTTAGACAGCATGTGTGTAAATGTGTAATTAAGAGCCTATATAAGTGAGAGAGAAAAAGCATGTCTATATGTGAGCAATTGAGTGCCAGTGTGAGAGAGAGAGAGAGAGAGAGGAGAAAATTGCAAGCAAACCATCCCTCCTGCTAATTCAAAAAAATCTCAGGGTACCTGGATATCAAACATTTTCAGGTATGCAGAGCAAAAACCTTTTTGTATCCTTATTTTTCATTATTGGGTCTTTGTGTCTGCTATTTTGAAATTTTATTGGTATCTAGAAATTTTTGATATGAGTTTTTAATTATTGGATATTCCATCCATCAGTTTTGAAATAGTTGTTCTTTTTGTTAGTATGGTTTTACTGCTACTAATTTTATATTTCTTGATTTGTTTTATAATGATGGGTAATGTTTCTTTTATTCCTTTGTTACACTGCATACAGAGACTCTGAGTCTGGCTTGTTGCGGTTTCCAATTCAGTTTTTATCTGCATGCTTCCAGTTATGCGTTTTGGTCTCTTTATTCTTTGTTAGGTGAGGGTCAACACGTGATTCAGGTGAGGTTTTCTGCTGGCGTGTAGTTTCTGTGCGGGGCTCTATAACAGCCTGACTTGGTCTGTTTTCCTAATAGGAGATGTATTGGTGTCTTAAGGCCTGGTGTAATATTTTCAGTGTTGCCTTTTCTTAGGTATTATGGTTACTGTTTAAGTGCTGGAAATTGGTGCTGTTTTGGTGTGGGATGTTTTCTATTTATGAAATTTCTCTTCAGACAGAATGCGTATCTTTTCCTTGTGTCATTCTTAACAATAAAAATACTGGACTTTTTTTTTAATTTCTGCCATGAATTGTAATGAGCGTAGTCTGTCAGGTGTGTGTGAATTGGTAATGAGCATGGTCTGTCAGGTGTGTGTGAATTGGTAATGAGCATGGTCTGTCAGGTGTGTGTGAATTGGTAATGAGCATGGTCTGTCAGGTGTGTCATGATGGGAAAAAGGTTGAGAACCACTGATGTATGGAACAGTAAAAGGCTCTGTGTCAAAGATGGCGTACATCTAACTGTGACAGGAAAAAGGATTGTAAGAGAAATTCAAATCCTATGCCATAAGGCATTTAAACTAGACAGGGTTGGCAGAAGGAAATTAGAATGTCACCCCTCAAATACAAAGGAAATGGGTGAAGGGGATAACAAAAGTCAGCTGAATAAGGCACAAAAGAAGTCCAAGAAAAGCAGTAACCTGAACGAGAAAAGTGGGAAAGCTATAAGCACAAATACTCAGTCTGGGTAATAAAATCCCAGTCCTGCAAGCCCTAATGGAGGAGGCAGACTTGGACATTGTTGCTGTCACGGAGACATGGTTCACAGAATCTCACGATTGGGATATGGCCATACCGGGCTATAACTTGTTAAGGAAGGAGAGAAGACAGAAAAGGGAGAGCAGTAGCTCTTTATGTTTAAAAAAAAAAAATCAATATCCAAGCAATTGAGCTGCAAGGAAGATGGGGTAAAGAAGCAGCATTATGGGCCGCCCTTTAAAAAAAAAAAAAAAAAATGATGATGCATCCATTTTTACTGGAGCAGTTTACAGGCCTCCGAATCAAACGGAAAAACTAGACAGTGATTTGATATTGAAGACATCCAAAAGGTGGGAAAGAAGGGAAAAGCGGTTATTGTTGGATATTTTAATTTGCCGGATGTAGACTGGAGAATCCCTTCTGCAGAATATACCAGAAGTAGAGAGATAGTGGATGCCCTGCAAGGGGCTCTGTTCAAACAAATGGTAATAGAACCCGCAAGAGAGTTATACTCGATTTAGTGCTCACTAATGGGGATAATGTCTCTAATGTTCGTGTGAGTGCCCATCTCGGCACCAGTGATTATCAAACGGTATGGGTTATCATTGCAAATAGGATAAGGAGAAGTCACACGAAGACCCAAGCATTGCATTTCAAAAATACGGACATTGTTGAAATGGGGAAGTACCTGGAGGGAGAACTAGAAAACTGGGAGAAAATGAGAGAGGTGGAACAGTGAGCAAAACTAAAAGGAGCAATTACAAAGGCAACTAATCTATATGTTAGAAAAGTAAACAAAAGCAAAAGAAATAAGAAACCTATCTTGCTACACCGGAACTCTACGACCAGCGTAGGCCTCCAGCCCCACGACCTACCTCCACGGTAGGCCTAGCCGCACTACAAGCAGCCCGGACCCGCCGGAAGGCCACCATAGTGACCTGATTCGTGCCTCCCTTCGTGGTAGGCCCCAGACTTCCAGCCCCACGACCTACCTCCACGGTGGGCCGCGACATGCCGCCAGCTTCCCGGACCCGCCGGAAGGACGACCCGCAGGCCTCAACCTGGACCCACCTCCATGGCAGGACTAGGAGCTCTGCCTCCTGGACCCACCTCCATGGTAGGCCCCAGAGACTTCGCCCCCCACCCGGACGGACCCGAACAAACAGGTCGTGATCGGAAGCCTACCGCGATCTAGAGCACGCCTGCCTATCTCGAGCAGATCCCGACGCTCCATCGCAGCCGCCGACCGACCCAGAGGCACGAAAACAAGCCCAGAGGAGCGGCACCGTGCCCTCCCATCGCCTCAGACCCCGCCCACCTACATTCCCAAGGCAGCAACATGGGACCCTACGGAACACTACAAAAGAGGCGATAGCACGCCTCTGGCGCCGCTCGCCTAAGGAGCGCGACAAAGGATCATGCCCCTTGGCGCGCCCCTTAGCGCGTCCCCTTAACTTGACTGCTATACCTCTCAAACAGAGGCTACCTCAGTTTGAATTTGCGCCCCGCTTCTACCGTGAAGCTACCAACCAAAGACCGCGAACCTCCCACAGGACAACGATCCCGACCTACTAGCCTTCTTCCACCCACCGAAGCTACCATCCACGACCCTCAACATCATCCAGAGACAAGGGACACACCCAAAACAACCCAGAAGCGAACCATCTCACCGAACCATAAGGAGCCTTAATGCACCCTTTATACTGCCCTCAAAATGACCAAAGTTAGCTCAAACAGCAACTCCAAGCTGGCTCATGAACCCTCCCTTTCAAACACAACCCCCACGACATCTCATCCCGCATTGTTAAGATAACCTTCAACACCATACCTCCCCCACAACAAACTCCCTGCCCAAGAAAAAAGGAACACTACTACCAATACAATTAAAAAAACAACAAAAAAAAACCCAACCTACAATGATGAATACTAAACCTACTATTAACCCTTCTGAAAGATATCAACACCTGGTCAAGATTCTCCTCAACAAATCACTAAAAACCATGATCTATCTTACCTTCATCCTCAAACGCCCAAGCTCTCACAAAAAAATTCATACTAATTTCAGATATTCTTCAGGATCAAAACCCCGACTTCATCGCAGTGACCGAAACTGGTTTAAAAATACAGACCACATAATAACAAACCAAATAACCAACAACTCATAGGACTTATTCTCAATACCCAGGAAATCTCACAGAGGAGGTGGTTTACTACTAATCAAAAAACATTTCACCATGAAACTTATCCCGCTCACACTCCCCCAGCAATACGAAGTAGCCCTCTGACTCAGACAATCTACAAAAATGCATAATCTACTGCCCCCACAAACTTCTTGATAACTATATATCCCTCCTTATTGAACTCTTCATAACAAATATCAATCACAAAAAACCCACAATTATCCTCGGAGATTTTAACCTCAATACGGACATCACCCCGCTATCCCAAACCTGCCAAACCCTGATGGACCTACTATCCACATGTGAACAACCCAATTCACAAAGCAGGTCACACCCTGGAGCTTATTTTCACAAACACTACAATATCTTACTCACCAGTCCCATGGTCCAACCACTTTCTCTTACAATGCAAGACCCAAACCAACTCAAACAATAAGACAGAATCCAATAAGCCCTACTCATTCAAGTACAGACCCCCTTTTCCAGTCAGACCTACTTCAACAAGAACTCAAAAAGCAATTGATGAACTTAGATCTCTCAGATATAAATAAAGCCACACAATCATGGCACCATATTACAAATGAAATTGTCAATACTATAAACCCAGAAAGAACAAAACAGATCAAGAACAAAAGAAAAAACATGAACCCATGGTTCAACACTCAACTAAGAGACACCAAAATCCACCTTAAGAAGGAAAGAAAAAGATTGGCGAAAAAACAAACGCCCACTAACGCTGGAAAGATATCGCACCCACCTAGCAAACTATAAAAACCAGATAAACAAACGAACAAGATTATGGAAAAAAAATCCAGAACTCCTCAAATAACCCAAAATCACTATTCAACATAGTAAACAACCTAATATCAGACAACACCACCTCACCCACAAGCAAAAACCTAAGCCAAGAACTTGCCATCTTCTTCAAAAACAAAATCAGCAAAACAGAGAAAATAAACAAAACCCCATACCAAAATACGGAGCTAATCATCAAAGATATCACACCATGGACCACATTCGACCCTGTATCGACCACTGAAATGGAGAAAGTAATTAAACCCTAAACCCTGCCTGTCACGAACTCGACATAATACCTATTTGATCTTTACCCCAACCATCACGGCAATTATAAATAAATCTCTAGAAGATGAACTACCAGACAAATTAAAAATAGCCACAATTAAGCCCATCAAAAAAAAAAAAGAACCTCAATCCCGATGATCTCAACTACCGCCCTATAGCCAACTTACCTTTCCTTGCCAAGCTAACTGAAAAGGCAGCCCTTAAACAACTCAATGATCATCTTGATGCAAACAACATCCTTTACCCCACCCAACATGGATTTCGAAAAAATCATAGCACAGAAACCTTACTCCTCAATCTATCAAACACAATAATAAGGGGTTTCGACAGTGGTCAACGATACATCCTCATACTACTAGACCTCTGCAGCTTTCGACACGGTCGAACATAAAAGTCTAATCTCCAGACTATCTGAAATCGGCCTAACAGGTAAAACACTAGACTGGTTCACCTCCTTCCTCCATAGCAGATCATTCAACAACCTCACCTCAGAAGCCATCCCTCTAGAAACTGGAGTCCCACAAGGATCTGCTCTTTCAGCCACACTGTTTCAATATATACCTCCTACCATTATGTCAGCTACTCTCAAGTCTCGGCGTCACATACTTCATGTACGCTGACGATATCCAACTAATCATACCTGTAACAAACACCCTCGAGAATGCATTGAAACTTTCAGCCACCTATCTCAATACCATTAAAAACATGCTAAATCAAATGAAACTCTGCCTTAATATGGACAAAACCAAATGTATTCTACTTGAAAGAAAAAACTCCGGAGATCACCAGAATCATGCCATTCAAATTGACACTTTCATCAAGTTAAAAGAAAACGTGAAAGATCTAGGAATGTGGATTGACCCAGAACTGAATTTCAAAAAGCACATTGCAATGAAAATCAAAAGTTTCCATAAATTACTAATTTATTTATTTATTTTATTTATTTAAAGGTTCTTCTATACCGCGGTACGTATAGAAATACATCACCTCGGTTTACAGTGAAACATTAATTTAGCAACAGGCTTTACATGTAACAGTATAAAATAAACAGTAAAACAATTAATAGCAACAGGCTTTACATAAAAACATGGGTTTCAAATAATATGCATAAATATCGAACAATAGAATATTAATAACCATGTATTTGCAGGAGCAAATAATCTATCCGAGGCAAACCAACGTCTCATTATATATTATAGCCTGAATTGATAAACCAGGTGGGGGTATGGAGTTACGGATAGTAAATACCATTGTCGAGTATAAGAACTTGGAGAAGGTAAGGAATCATATGGTATAGCTGAAGGTTAGGTTAGATGAGATTCATAGTGTGAATGCTTGTTCAAACAACCATGTTTTAAGGTTTTGTTTGAAAGTTTTGTGACAGGATTCAAGCCGCAGGTCCAACGGCATGTTATTCCAGATTTTTATACCAGCTATGGAGAATGATCGGTCTCTGGTGGACACATGTTTGATGTGTTTTAGTGGATGGACAGTTAATTTCGCTTGGTGAATGTTTCTAATTGGTCTGTTGGAGGTGCGAAAAATGAACTGATCAGAGAACCATTGCATCTCTTGGTTGTGAATTGATTTGTGGATGAGTGAGAGAATTTTAAAAGTAATTCTAAAAGATACGGGTAGCCAATGTAGGAACATGAGTGCTGGAGTAATATGTTCATGCCGTCGAGTATTAGTAATTAAACGAGCAGCGGCATTCTGCAACATTTGAAGAGGTTGGATTGTGCTTTTAGGGAGACCCAGTAGTAGTGCGTAATTAGTAGTAATTCTTAAACACCTAAAACCACTCCTGAACCAGACCGAATTCAGAACCATTCTCCAATCCCTGATATTTACAAGCTTCGATTATTGCAACTCACTTTTGATTGGCCTATCCAAATCAACTACACGACCACTCCAAATACTACAGAATGCCACCGCCAGAATTCTCACCGGCCGCAAAAAAAACAGACCACATCACCCTGGTTCTAAAAGGACTACATTGGTTACCCGTAGAAAAAAGAATCGAATACAAAGCACTAACCATCTTTCACAATGCAATACACAAGAGTGAAAGCGCCTGCCTAAACACCATAATACAAAAACACAATACTCAACGTAACACCAGATCAACAAACAAAGCCCAGCTAGACATACCATCACTCACACCCGCCAAACTCACTACCGTAAGAAAAAGAGCAATATCAATAGCCGGACCAAGTCTCTGGAACTCCCTACCGGAAAACCTAAGACTACAAAACAAAACAAAAATATTTAGAAAGCTACTCAAAACCTGGTTATTCAGACAAGCCTACAAAGAAGGGATAGGGTAAACAATTACCCTGCCCTACACAAGAAAAGTAATCACCGCTAAGCACTTTACTACCCGCTACTTCTTCCTAATCTTTATACCTACCAGGACAATTCCTTTTTTTCATTTGTAAACTATCCTCAATACAAAACAACACCTCACTGTGAAAACCCTAAAACTAGCTGATATAATTACCAAGCCATACCCCCTTCGGTATCAATGTACATAGTTTGACTGTCCATATAAACTTCTGTTATACCCCCTCCCACAGTTACTAATGTAATCAGTTTAACTGTTCATGTAAACCTATGTTTTTACTTGCATTTCGGAGTGTAAGGCCCGCGCCGCCTCCCACAGTTATTAATGTAAATTGATTTTCATGAAAACTTATACCTGTAAACCAGAGTGAAGGCCATCGCTATACTTCGGTATATAAAAACATACAAATAAATAAATATCTGGTTCTCAAAGGAGATGGCTGCTAAAATAAAAACAAAAAGAACAGCGTTCAAGAAATATAAAGGATCCCAAAGGGATTTATTTATTTATTTATTATTTTGTTATACCGACTTTCATGACAAGAATCACATCAAACCGGTTTACAATTAACAATGTGAATAAGGAAGAGAGTAACACAGTAATCAATATCTTTCAATATCTTTTCACCTTTCAATGAACACAAGGAAGAATTTCTGGTGAAACTGAGGGAGACTAAAAGTAATCAAGACAGCAAAAAGTCAAACGGAAGAAAGGAATGCCAAAGAGGTAAAGCAAGGTGACAAAACCTTTCAGATCATCAGAGAAAAGTCCAAAGTAGTACAGTGAAATTGAAAGGTGAAAAGGATGAATGTGTGGAGAGAGACGAAGAAATGGCAGAAATATTAAACAAAATACTTCAGTTCGGTGTTCACTAAAGACAACCCTGAGGAAAGACCGATGCTAATTAATAAGAACATGGAAGGGGGTAGTGTAGACGAAACTCCATTTACAGAAGAGAAAGTATGGGAAGAGCTAGGAAAACTGAAAGTGGACAAAGCCATAGGGCCTGATGAGGTTCATTGCAGGATACTGAGGGAGCTCAGAGATGTGCTGGCGGGTCCACTGCACTACTTGTTCAATAGATCCCTGGAAATGGGAGTGGTGCCGAGTGACTGGAGAAGAGTGGTGGTGTTCCACTTCACAAGAATGGGAGCAGAGAGGAGGCTGGAAACTACAGGCTGGTTAGCCTCTCCTCGGTGGTGGAAAAAGTAATGGAGTCACTGGTGAAAGAAATAATAGTGAACTATCTACAGTCAAAAGAATTGCTGGACCATAGGCAGCATGGATTCACCAGAGGAAGATCATGTCAGACAAATCTGATTGACTTTTTTGATTGGGTGACTAAGGAATTGGATCAAGGAAGAGTGCTCAATATCATCTACTTGGATTTCAGCAAAGCTTTTGATAAGGTCCCGCATAGGAGGCTTGTGAATAAAATGAGAAACTTGGGAGTGAGCGCCAAAGGTTGACAAATAGAAGACAGCATGTGATGGTAAATGGAACCTACTCTGAAGAGAGTGGTGTTGGGGACTGGTCCTTTCAATATCTTTGTGAGAAATGTTGTGGAAGGGATAGAAGGTAAAATTTGTCTTTTTGCGGATGATACTAAGATCTGCAACAGAGCGGGCATGCCAGAAGGAGCGGAGAGAATGAGCCGTGATTTAAGGAAGCTTGAACGGTGGTCGAAGATATGGCAGCTGGGATTCAATGCCAACAAGTGCAGTCATGCATCTGGAATGTGGTAATTCAAAAAAAAGAGCTGTATGTCTTGGTGGATGAAGGGCTGTTGTGCACGGAGCAAGAGAGGGACCTTGGGGTGACAATGTCTAGTGATCTGAAGACGGCAAAACAATGTGACAAGGTGATAGCTAAAGCCAGAAGAATGCTGGGCTGCCTAGAGAGAGGAATAACCAGTAAGAAAAAGGAAGTTATAGTCCCCTTGTACAAGTCCTTGGTGAGGCCTCACCTGGAGTAATATGTTCATTTCCGGAAACCGTATCTCAAAAGTGACAGAGACCGTATGGAGGCAGTCCAGAGAAGGGCGACAAAAATGGTGGGGGCTCTCCATCAAATGATTTATGAGGAGAGGCTGAAGGACCTAAATATGTATACCCTGGGGGAGAGTAGGTGCAAGGGAGATATGATACAGACCTTCAGATACCTGAAAGATTTTAATGGGGCACATTCGACAAACCTTTTTCATTGGAAAGAAATCAGTAGAACTAGGGATTACGTAATCAAACTACAGGGAGGATGACTCAGAACCAATGTCAGGAAATATTTCTTCACGGAAAGGATGGTGGATGCCTGGTATGCCCTTCCGGAGGAGATGGTGAAGACAAAAATGGTGAAAGATTTCAAAGGGGCATGGGATAAACACTGTGGATCCCTAGAGGATGGATGGAAATAAAGAAGAGTGTATGGGGTAACTTGCTGGTGTAGCAGTTACTACCCTTAATCAATAAGCCTTCATACAACTCCATTATTGCTCTCTGCTTTAATGGCAGGGGGAAAAGGGGAATTAGATTCAGACAGCAACCAACAAAGACATTGGATTTTACGGTCTGGGAAAACAAATAAGCATGGGAGTAACTTGCTGATGTGGCTGTTACTACCCTTAACCAATAAGCCTAATATTTTTAGCTATTGAAGCAGAGAGCATCAAAGTAACAGGGAATTGGACTCAGCAAACAACAAGGGCCCTGACTGACGGTTTGGGAAACTAAATAAGTGGGTGCAGATGCTACCATAAGCTTGCTGGGCAGACTGCATGGACCGTTTGGTCCTTTTCTGTCATTTTCTCATAAGAACATACCCATGCTGGGTCAGACCAAGGGTCCATCAAGCCCAGCATCCTGTTTCCAACAGAGGCCAAGCCAAGCCACAAGAACCTGGCAAATACCCAAACACTAAGATCATCCCATGCTACTGATGCCAGTAATAGAAGAGACCATTTCCTAAGTCAACTTGATTAATAGCAGTCAATGGACTTCTGCTCCAAGAACTTATTCATTTACAAAGAGTTGTCCAAGATATTATTTATTCCTCAGCACAGGGCAAATAAATTTTGTGGATGCCTTCTGTCATGCTTCTCTTCTAAAATTTTAAAACATGGAATGTGAACAGTGGCTAAAGCTTAGATGGAGCAAATTTGACAAAAAGTTGGAGTTGAAACTTGTTAGGAAATATATATGTTGTAGAAAAGACTGATAGTTTAGTAGTATCAGAGTATTCAATTTTCAGGTTGGCACTATTTTGATACTTGTGTAGGATAGATTTGGTTACTTTCTACATACTAATTTACCTATTTTAGTGATTTGACAAATTGAAAAAAATGTTTCCAGCTTCTAGTTTTCTTTGCTAAAAGCTTTGTTAAAAGCTAATTAGCTCAATGCAGTTTAATTGATGGTTAAAAATATGTTTAGGGTTAATTCAATATTTTCTTATGTATTAAAAATTAGTTATGCTTGTATTATATACAAGTTCTTAAGCATGGGCATTCTGTTCATGCAGCTAATCTTCCAGTTTCATTACAGGAGTGTAAAAGTTTGATATTCTGCAGTGGGTTTTTTTTCCCTTCCATTTCTACTCTATTTTATTTATTAAATTTTATTTATTAAATTTTTTTATATACTGTCGTTCAGACAAGCCATCACAACACTTTACAAGTGTAAAATGTAATAAATGTTACAATTTAAATTCATATCAAACAAATCTAAAAGAATCTTATAAAATAGCAAAATTAAATTATAAAATAGAATTCAGCACAATAAAACAAAATAAATTAAACAAATACAATATAAATCACAGTTAAGATGCATTCATAATGTTGTAAATGTAGAAGTAAAATCAGGACATATGTAGCAGTTTACCTCTGTTCTGGTTTTATAAATGTGTGTGAACTTAATGGAATTCAATGCTATCTAGTCTAGTATATACATATATTTCTTAGCCAGTATGTAGAGTGGAGTTTGAACACATGGAAATTTTTTTTCCCTGTTAGCTTTCTTGTATGAATTGCAGTTTTTCCCATTTTGTATTAAATTTGTAAGGACAGTGATTTTGTCAACTTGGGAGTACTCATTTGTGCTTTTATTGTGTGATGATGGGTTATGCTAATCTACAACCATTGTAGATTGTACAATCTACAATGACTCACTACAACCACTACAGATGCTACAAAATGCAGCTGCTCGCTTGCTTACTAACACTCACCGCCACGAACACATTACTCCAGCTCTACAATTCCTCCACTGGCTTCCGGTCGCATCTAGGATATTATTCAAAGTTCTTACCCTTATACACAAGTCTTTATATAACCAAGATATACATTGGTTCTCTGATCATTTTACATTCCATACATCAGACAGACCAATAAGAAAAATGCACCAGGCTAAACTCTCTATTCCTACGCTCAAACATATAAAATATGTTTCAACGAGAGAACGATCATTCACGATAGCTGGAATCAACATATGGAACAAAATGCCCACAGATCCGCGCCAGGAGCCCTGTCACAAGAAATTTAAACAGAACCTGAAAACCTGGCTGTTTAAACAAGCCTACAATTTATGAACACTTCCCTTCAGATAATACTATTTATATGCCACACATTCAATATTACCTTTCCATACCATTCAGTTAATATTAAATAATGCTAAACACACTCTGAACTATATACTTACAATACTCTTACTATGGTAAAGACTAATCTGATCCTCTAATCTGTCAATTAATTCCTGACTCACAAGTAATCTACATTTCCTGTTTTATATTCCCAAATTGTAAATATGTGTATTGTTATTGTTTCCTCCGGCTAAATGTACCTCCTATGGATTATTTGATGTTAATTATTTTATAGTTTTATTTTTATCAGTTATGTGCCTTTTTATAATTGTTGGATTGTAAAGCTTGTTGCTAATTTAATGTTCATTGTAAATCGAGGTGATGTTTCCTTACGTGCTGCGGTATATAAAAAAACCCTTAAATAAATAAAAATAAATAATCAAAACAAGCTAATACTTCAGATGTATGTAATATTCTTTTGTGAACACATTTTTAAAGGTAGAAATTTGTATTTATTACCCATGTTCAGTATGTAAACATGAAATTAGTAGAATCATGAAAAGGATGGCACGATATTTCATCTTTGGGTTACATGTTAACTTTTTTCATATTTCTGATTAGTCATACCATGTTAAATTTGTGTAGAAGAAAACATCTAAGCTATGCATTGCTTTCCTTCATATTTTAACTGAGTACTTGAATGTAGTGATCATTTCGTTTCTGCTTTTACTGAAATTCTGTGCTGTAAAATATTTGGTACTGCAATATTTTCATCCTTATAAGGTTTAAATTGTATGTGCACAGATTTAATAGGGTTTTCTTTTTTTTGGGGGGGGGAGGCGGGGTTGAAGCATCTTTGGCCTTCACCCTCATCTTGTTTGAAATATAGTTGTACTGTGTTTTAATTTACATTGTGCTTGATAAGTTACACTGGCAATCTTCTATCTGCAATTTCTGCAGATAGAAGAAATATTTTTCTCTTCATGCACGTAAACAGGCCGATAATCGGTGGCTTAAAACTGTGCTGAAATCCAGCTCGCAGTTTAATGCACAGATTAAAAGTGTTTTTAACTCTCGATCCAGAGTTAAAAAAAAAAAAAAAAAGGGCACAAAGCCAAAGTGCATTTAGCACAGGCTGAACACACATTTTAAAACTGTGTGAAGTTAGTGCGGAGGGGGGAGGAGTAGAAGAAAGCTTTGACCTGCCCAGTGTTTGGCTGGGAGGGTAGGAGAGAACCACCCTCTGCAGTGAGAAGAATGTAAGAAAACCACATGGTGCTAAATAATAGAGATGGCATTGTAGGGGCTGGTGCTGGGGAGAATATTATAAGAACATAAAAAAATGCCATACTGGGTCAGACCAAGGGTCCATCAAGCCCAGCATCCTGTTTCCAACCGTGGCCAATCCAGGTCATAAGAACCTGGCAATTACCCAAAAACTAAGTCTATTCCATGTTACATTGCTAATGGCAGTGGCTATTCTCTAAGTGAACTTAATAGCAGGTAATGGACTTCTCCTCCAAGAACTTATCCAATCCTTTTTTAAACACAGCTATACTAACTGCACTAACCACATCCTCTGGCAACAAATTCCAGAGTTTAATTGTGCATTGAGTAAAAAAGAACTTTCTCCGATTAGTTTTAAATGTGCCCCATGCTAACTTCATGGAGTGCCCCCTAGTCTTTTTACTATCCGAAAGAGTAAATAACAGATTCACATCTGCCCGTTCTAGACCTCTCATGATTTTAAATATCTCTATCATATCCCCCCTCAGTCTCTTCTCCAAGCTGAAAAGTCCTAACCTCTTTAGTCTTTCCTCATAGGGGAGCTGTTCCATTCCCCTTATCATTTTGGTAGCCCTTCTCTGTACCTTCTCCATCGCAATTATATCTTTTTTGAGATGCGGCGACCAGAATTGTACACAGTTAGGTGAGAAAGAAACACACAAAACCCTAAAACAGTAGTTGCTGTCTGCTCCCTCTGGCCATTCCCAACACACCTGCTGGAAACTTTACTCCACCCCTGACCAGGAGTAAAATCTGCAGTGCTAACAAAATGCAGATTAAGTCAGTGCACATCTCTACATTGACAGACAATATTTAAATGCTCTCATTAGCGTGGATTTTCCATGGAAGTGCGCTAAATTGACTACAGATTTTCTTCACTTAAAACTCCTTACCGCCTCTGCAGCAAGCCTTGGGCACAGAAAAAGAGCATTCAAAAGCAGGTAAAATTGCTTTCGGCTGAATGCATCTTTCTGCATCGGTCTATTAAGTATATTTCATTTGTCCAGAAGATGGACGTTAAACTGGAATGTTTTCAACCAAAGGGACATATATTCATTTAATTGCAAGTTGCTAGAAATGACACACACTTGGAAGCCATTGGTTTGTTTAGCAGAGTTGCTTACCTGTAACAGGTGTTTTCACAAGACAGCAGGATGTTAGTCCTCACATATAGATGACATCACAGGATGGAGCCTAATCACGGAACACTTTTGTCAAAAAGTTTCTAGAACTTTGATTGGCACCTACTGGGCATGCCCAGCATAGCACCAACCCTGTATCCAGCAGGGGTCCCCCTTCAGTCTCGTCTTATATTAAAAAAGTATGTGCGAAAAATAAAATAAGAAAACATAAGCGAACCCAACTCCGTGGGGTGGCGGGCAGGTTTCGTGAGGACTAACATCCTGCTGTCCTGTGAGAACACCTGTTTCATGTAAGCAACTCTGCTTTCTCACAGGACAAGCAGGATGGTAGTCCTCACATATGGGCGAGTAGCAAGCTGAGGATGCCCGAGCAATACACGAAATTCACCCAAAGACGTGCAACAGGCACAATAACAGGGGTGGAATTTGGTAAGGAGGGCATCCTGAAGCCCTGGACAGGTTGGTGGAAGGATGTTGGGTAGTTAAACTGAAAACAAGTTGCGAAGCACTGACTGGCTAAAGATGGAATCTTGCCTGCCAGCCTTATCTAAGCAGTAATGGGCTGCGAAGGTATGGAGAGAACTCCAGGTAGCAGCCTTACAAATATCAGCAAGTGGCACTGACCGGATGTGGCCATGGCCCTGATAGAGTGTGCATTCACACGGTCTTGCAGCAGAATGCCTGCTTGCTGATAGCAAAAAAATACAGTCCGCTAACCAAGAGGAGAGGGTCTGCTTTCCCACAGGATTTCCTAATTTGATGGTGTCGAAAGAAACAAACAATTGAGTGGATTTCCTGTGGGCCGATGTGTGGCCTAGATAGAAGGCTAGGGCACAATTGCAGTCCAGGAAATGCAGAGCCTGTTCTCCTGGGTTTGAATGGGGCCTGGGAAAAAAGGTAGGTAGGATGATGGATTGATTAATATGAAATTCCGATACTACCTTTGGTAAAAACTTAGGGTGAGTGCGGAGCACTACCCTGTCATGCAGAATTTTAGTGTAAGACAGGTAGGTAACTAAAGCCTGCAATTCACTAACTCTGCGAGCGGAGGTAATAGCGAGAAGAAAAACTACATTCCAGGTGAGATAACGGAGATCACAAGAGTGGAGAGGCTCAAACGGAGGTTTCATGAGCCGCCCCAAAACTACGTTAAGGTCCCAAGCAGGGGCCAGAGGGCGCAGTGGAGGTTTTAAGTGGAGCAAGCCTCTCATGAAGCGTGTTACTAAGGGTTGTGTTGAAATAGCGACATCCCCCACGCCCTTATGAAACGCGGCTACCGCGCTGACATGCACCCTGATGGAGGAAGTTTTCAGGCCCGACTCTGACAGGTGCCAGAGATAGTCCAGAAACTTCGCCATGGAACAGGTTAAGGGGTCTATGGACATGGAAATGCACCAGACCGTAAACCTCTTCCATTTAGAACGATAAGACCTTCTCGTGGAAGACTTTCGTGAAGCTACCAGGACCCGGGACACAGACTCTGAAAGGTTAAGTGGTTGGATAAAGGTGAACCGGTAGATATAGTATACTTGGATTTTCAGAAGGCATTTGACAAAGTTCCTCATGAGAGGCTTCTAGGAAAAGTAAAAAGTCATGGGATAGGTGGCAATGTCCTTTCGTGGACTGCAAACTGGCTAAAAGACAGGAAACAGAGAGTAGGATTAAATGGGCAATTTTCTCAGTGGAAGGGCGTGGACAGTGGAGTGCCTCAGGGATCTGTATTGGGACCCTTACTGTTCAATATATTTATAAATGATCTGGAAAGAAATACGACGAGTGAGATAATCAAATTTGCAGATGACACAAAATTGTTCAGAGTAGTTAAATCATAAGCAGATTGTGATAAATTGCAGGAAGACCTTGTGAGACTGGAAAATTGGGCATCCAAATGGCAGATGAAATTTAATGTGGATAAGTGCAAGGTGATGCATATAGGGAAAAATAACCCATGCTATAATTACACAATGTTGGGTTCCATATTAGGTGCTACAACCCAAGAAAGAGATCTAGGTGTCATAGTGGATAACACATTGAAATCGTCGGTACAGTGTGCTGTGGCAGTCAAAAAAGCAAACAGAATGTTGGGAATTATTAGAAAGGGAATGGTGAATAAAACGGAAAATGTCATAATGCCGCTGTATCGCTCCATGGTGAGACCGCACCTTGAATATTGTGTACAATTCTGGTCGCCACATCTCAAAAAAGATATAATTGCGATGGAGAAGGTACAGAAAAGGGTTACCAAAATGATAAGGGGAATGGAACAACTCCCCTATGAGGAAAGACTAAAGAGGTTAGGACTTTTCAGCTTGGAGAAGAGACGACTGAGGGGGGATATGATAGAGGTGTTTAAAATCATGAGAGGTCTAGAACGGGTAGATGTGAATCGGTTATTTACTCTTTCGGATAGTAGAAAGACTAGGGGGCACTCCATGAAGTTAGCATGGGGCACATTTAAAACTAATCGGAGAAAGTTCTTTTTTACTCAACGCACAATTAAACTCTGGAATTTGTTGCCAGAGGATGTGGTTAGTGCAGTTAGTATAGCTGTGTTTAAAAAAGGATTGGATAAGTTCTTGGAGGAGAAGTCCATTACCTGCTATTAAGTTCACTTAGAGAATAGCCACTGCCATTAGCAATGGTTACATGGAATAGACTTAGTTTTTGGGTACTTGCCAGGTTCTTATGGCCTGGATTGGCCACTGTTGGAAACAGGATGCTGGGCTTGATGGACCCTTGGTCTGACCCAGTATGGCATTTTCTTATGTTCTTATGAGTATTAGCCTTTCAACCTCCAGGCAGACAGAGATAGGGCCTGGAGGTTGGGGTGGCGAAGGCACCCGTCGTTTTGAGTTATCAGAAATGGATCCTTCCCCAAAGGAAAGCGCCGGCACACAGAGGTCCTGGAGGATTGGGAACCACACCTGGCGTGGCCAGTGAGGGGCTATGTCGCCCTTGTCCCTCTGTAACTTCACCAGTCTTCAATACGAGTGGAAGTGGAGGGTACGCAAAGAGGAGACCTCTGGCCCACGAGAGGGTGAAAGCGTCCCTCGGTTGCGAGTGGTGGCTGTGAGTTAGAGAGCAGAAGTTTTGTACTTTGCGGTTGTGGACTGATGCAAACAGGTCTATGTGAGGGTAACCCCAGCGTTGGAATATTGTGTCCGCTACCGGGGGGTTGAGAGACCACGTGTGTGGATGAAACGTGAGACTCAACTTGTCCACCAACACATTGTTCACGCCTGGCAAGTAGGTGGATGTGAGATACATCGAGTGGGAAAGGGCCCATGCCCATATCTGTGCAGCTTCCTGACACAGGAGGAAGGAGCTCGTACCCCCCTTGCTTGTTGATGTACCACATCGCCACCTGATTGTCTGTTTGAATCAGAATGGTTTTGTTCGAAAGGCAATCCTGAAAATTCTTAAGGGCATAGCTGATTGCCCAAAGCTCTAGGAAATTTATCTGGTGTTTGCTTCCTCTGGAGACCAGGTGCTCTGGGACTGTAGGTTGCAGACATGAGCACCACACCCTAGGTTGGAGGTGTCTGTCGTCAAGGTAATTTGAGGATCTGGAGTGAAATGGAAGGCCTTGAAGTAGATTGTTGTATCCACCAGGCAAACAATAGGCGGAGCTCTGTGGTAACATGAACCACACTGGACATTGGCTGACAAGCTTGAACCCACTGGGATTTTAAGGTCCACTGCATTACTCTCATGGCTAGGCGGGCCATCAGAGTGACATGCACCGCGGACGCCATATGACCCAGCAGTATGAGGAAGTGACTGGCAGTTGAAGATACTCGAGTCTGCAAATGATGCGCCAGCGAGGCCAGGGTGAAAGCCTGATCCTGAGGGAGGAAGGCTCTCACCTGTATAATGTTTAGGTCGGCCCCTATAAAGCATAGGGTTTGAGATGGAACTATCTTGGATTTGGGATAGTTGATTAGAAACCCTAGGGAGATCAGGGTATGGAGAGTGAGACGCAAGGACACCAATTTGGCTTGTTAAGTTGGAGCCCTTATCAAACAATCGTCGAGATAAGGGTAGACATGGACACCCTGACTCCTGAGGAAGGCTGCGACCACCACAAGGCACTTGGTAAAGACTCATGGAGCGGACGCTAGGCCGAATGGTAGTACACAGTACTGGAAGTGGCAAGGGCCGACCAGGAATCGAAGGAATTTGCAATGAGATGGAATAATTGAGATGTGTGTGTGTGTGTGCGCGCGTCTTGGAGATCCAGAGAGCACAGCCAACCCCCTCTTTGAAGAAGAGGAAGGAGAGAGCCCAAGGTCACCATCCTGAACTTCTCTCTTTGTAGATACTTGTTTAGGGCGCGAAGGTCCAGGATTGGACAAACGCCACCTGACTTTTTTGGGATGAGGAAATACTGGGAATAGAATCCCTGCCCCTGTTGGGAGAGGGGTACTGGCTCTATTGCCCAGGATTGGAGGAGGGTTATTTATTTATTTATTTTAAGTTTTTCTATGCCGGCATTCGCAATAGATATCGCATCATGTCGGTTTACAATTAACAAGTGGATAGGTAACAAAAAAGGTAAAAAATAACATTTATCTTAATAATAAAAATAATAATAGTAGTAATAATAATAAAAACATTAAACAAGAGAAGGCTAAGGTATGCAGTTACAATAAAACAAGGGAGTAATACAACTTGGAGCATAGAAAAGAAGCAGGGTTGAGAAAAGGGTTGTGAAAAAAAAGGGAGTAATACAACTTGGAGCATAGAAAAGAAGCAGGGTTGAGAAAAGGGTTGAGAAAAAAAAAAGCAGGGTTGAGAAGGGTTGAGAAAAGAAGGAGGGTTGAGACCTCCTGTTCTAGAAGGGGAGAGTGGTCGGACAATCCCCACGTCAGCAGAGGTGGGGAGTCCACCAGTACAGTCAGGAAATTGAGGTGGTAACCTTGATTGACTACCGCAAGCACCCACTGATTGGTGGTGACTGTGTGCCAGATGGTGAAGTGGCACAATCGGCCGCAGACCAGTACAGATGGAAGAGGAGGTTGGCATATGCTCTCCAGGAAGGAGTCAAAACCCTGACGCTGGTCCCGGCTGAGGAACTGGCTGGGACTTCTGAGGTCAGGATTGTCTGGACTGACCTTTTTGATAAGGCTTGGAAGGGCGACCTCGGGAAGCTGGAGGATAATACCTTCTTGGCTTGTAGGCCAGCTGCTTAGAGTCCCGCTTGAATGTTCTCTTGGGAGGTGGACGAGAAATCAGCAGGCACTGAAGAAAGTTGACGCTGTGTTTCATGGTGGTCCTTTAGCTGTGCCACAGTCTTCTGGATCTGATCTCCGAAGAGATTACCAAAGGGCAGGTCAGCCAACCTGTCCTGTACCTCTGGTCTTAGGTCAGAGGATTTCAACCAGGCCCACCTTCTTGCACTAATCTCCGCTGCAGACACCCTAGAGGCAATGTCAAATATGTCGTACTCAGCGTGGACCTCATGCTTGCCTGCATCCAAGCCTTTTTGAGCCACAGCATTTAGGTCATCCTGGAACTGATCAGGTAAAGATTCTGAGAAATCCTGGATCTTCTTAAAAAGGTTTATATTATACTGGGTCGAAGCAATGCGAGATATATGCATTGAGCCATGAAAGACCCATCTATCAAAAGCATCAAGGGATTTTTACTCCTTCCCTGGAGGTATGGAGAAATGAGGTTTGGAACACCGTGCCTTTTTTTGGGCTGATTCCACAACCACAGAGTGATGATCCAGTTGTGATCTTTGAAACCCAGGAGCTGACTGTACATGATAGGTGGCATCTGTCTTACGGTTGACAAGTGGAACAGAACCTGGGTGCTCCCAGTTCCTCTTTAGAAGATCAATTAAGATTTCATGAATAGGAATAGACATGATTTCCTAAGGGGCATCAAGAAACTGGAGTACTTCCAGCATCTTGTGCCTTGAATCCTTGTCTGTCTGAAGCTGAAATGGAATTGTCTCAGACATTTCTTTAATGAAGTTAATAAAAGACAGATCCTCTGGAGAACACCCTCTCTTCAGGGGGAGAGGGCTCTGAGGGCAGATCATCTGTGTCCTGAGAAGAATCATCTATCCAAGGATCATAAGGTTGATCACCAGTCCCTGAGGATCTTCAGAAGGAAGAAATGGCATTATTCCCAAAGGCCTAGGCATCGAAAGAGGCATCGATGGTGGCACCGAAGGAACCTGCGACATCGATGGATGAGATGATGGCAGAATTCCAGACGGCGGTATGGGTATCTGTGTTTCTTCACCATCCGAGGACAAAGGTATCGGCGAAGGAAGAGGGCATACTGGTGTCCTTGGTTCCAGCGGTGGAAGGGCACCGATCAACGCATCCAGTTTACCTAGTAGCGGTGCGAGCACAGTGGGAATTGGATCGGTGACCGGTTCGGGCACCGGTAATCAATGGAGGCTGGAATCCTTGCACTGCTTTACTGATGGCCTCTTGGATCATCTGATCCAATTCCTCACGGAAGCCTAGGGCATGTAACCCCGGCTCTGAAGTAGGAGGCAATAGAGGCATAGCCGGACAGTCCACCGGTAAAAGTGGAGTCGCGGCTCCCTGCACCAATGAAGGTGAGGAACGCCTCAGTGACCCGGTCACAGAAGAGGATGGGGCCTTCTCTGGACAGGATTTCTTTGTTGCTGGCTCTGTTGATGCAGATGCCAAGGGCTTGCCTGGATCAGCGGACTGAGCCGGTGTTGATGCTTTTCACAATTTTTCTCCTTGGTTCTTCTCCTGAGGCGATGAGGAAGAAGTCGACACCTTCAGAGTAGTCTATGCCGGTCGGGCCACACCAGTCTCCCACTACTGGCGAGAGGTCGATGGCACTGGCTCAGACGAAGTCGAAGCAGTCGATGGGTTTCGAATGAAAAAAAAACTCAATTTTTTCCCAAGCGGGCTTTATGGCCCTTCAGCGTCATTTGGGTGCATTTGGTGCAAGTTAGGGTATCATGGGCGGACCCCAGGCACAGTACACAAACTCTATGTGGGTCTGTGATGGACATTGTCCAAGGACAAATCGGGGCACCGACGAAAACCTGACACCATGTCTTCGAAAAAAATTTAGCCGCGGTGTGGTCGGTGGCCAGTAGGCCCCGAAGGGAAAACGACAGGAATCGACCGCAACACTGGTAAACTCTTACGTTTCGACTACGGAGGATTCGACAGGGGGACTCCCATGGGGTAGACTTTTTTGAAAATTTTTAAAGACGTTCCATGAGGAAAATTCCGGTCAGGAATCCTTAGAGTGCTCCTTGACCCACGTGGCTACTGCTGATTGGAAAAAAAAGAGACTGAAGGGGGACCCCTGCTGGATGCAGGGTTACTGCTATGCTGGGCATGCCCACTAGGTGCCAGTCAAAGTTCTAGAAACTTTGACAAAAGTGTTCCGTGATTGGGCTCCATCCTGTGCTGTCACCCATATGTGAGGACTACCATCCTGCTTCACCTGTGAGAACATTTGTTGCCATAAAATGTTTTTAACAGAGGACAAGAAACAGCCAATCCCAGGAGCTTCTGTTGCAGGAGTGTATCTGAGCTCATTTGAGACAGCATTCCTGCTTACATAAGAACATAAGAACATAAGAAATTGCCATGCTGGGTCAGACCAAGGGTCCATCAAGCCCAGCATCCTGTTTCCAACAGAGGCCAAACCAGGCCACAAGAACCTGGCAATTACCCAAACACCTAGAAGATCCCATGCTACTGATGCAATTAATAGCAGTGACTATTCCCTAAGTAAACTTGATTAATAGCAGTTAATGGACTTCTCTTCCAAGAACTTATCCAAACCTTTTTTGAACCCAGCTACACTAACTGCACTAACCACATCCTCTGGCAACAAATTCCAGAGATTTATTGTGCGTTGAGTGAAAAAGAATTTTCTCCGATTAGTCTTAAATGTGCTACTTGCTAACTTCATGGAATGCCCCCTAGTCCTTCTATTATTCGAAAGTGTAAATAACCGAGTCACATCTACTCGTTCAAGACCTCTCATGATCTTAAAGACCTCTATGATATCCCCCCTCAGCCGTCTCTTCTCCAAGCTGAACAGCCCTAACCTCTTCAGCCTTTCCTCATAGGGGAGCTGTTCCATCCCCTTTATCATTTTGGTTGCCCTTCTCTGTACCTTCTCCATTGCAACTATATCTTTTTTGAGATACGGCGACCAGAATTGTACACAGTATTCAAGGTGTGGTCTCACCATGGAGCGATATAGAGGCATTATGACATTTTCCGTTTTATTAACCATTCCCTTCCTAATAATTCCTAACATTTTATTTGCTTTTTTGACTGCTGCAGCACACTGAGCTGACGATTTCAATGTATTATCTACTATGACGCCTAGATCTCTTTCTTGGGTGGTAGCTCCTAATATGGAACCTAACATCGTGTAACTACAGCTAGGGTTATTTTTCCCTATATGCAACACCTGATGCCATCAGTGAGGTGACTATTGATGAAGGAAGATAGCCACTGTTATTACTAGCATCAGTAGCATGGAGTAGACTTAGTTTTTGGGTACTTGTAGCCTGGATTGGCCACTGTTGGAAACAGGATGCTGGGCTTGATGGACCCTTGGTCTGACCCAGTATGGCATGTTCTTATGTTCTTAACCTTTTTAAAATTCAGTTACACTAACTACACTAACCACATCCTCTGGCAACATATTCCAGAGCTTAATTGTGCGTTGAGTGAACAATTTTCTCTGATTAGTCTTAAATGTGCTACTTGCTAACTTCACGGAGTGCCCCCTAGTCCTTCTATTATCCGAAAGTGTAAATAACCGATTCAGATCTATTCATTCAAGACCTCATTATTTTAAAGACCTCTATCATATCCTCCCTCAGCTGTCTCTTCTGCAAGTTGATCAGCCCTAACCTCTTCAGAGTTTCCTCATAGGGGAGCTGGTCCATCCCCTTTATCATTTTGGTCATTCTTCTCTGTACCTTCTCCATCGCAACTATATCTTTTTTGAGATGTGGCGACCAGAATTGTACATAGTATTCAAGTTGTGGTCTCAACATTGAGCGATACAGAGGCATTATGACATTTTCTGTTTTGTTAACCATTCCCTTCTTAATTCCTGGCATTCTGTTTTCTTTTTTGACTGCTGCAGCACACTGAGCAGACAATTTCAAAGTATTATCCACTATGATGCCTAGATCTTTTTCCTGGGTGGTAGCTCCTAATATGGAACCTAACATCATGTAACTACAGCAAGGGTTATTTTTCCCTATACGCAACACCTTGCACTTGTCCACATTAAATTTCATTTGCCATTTGGATGCCCAATCTTCCAGTCTCGCAAGGTCCTCCTGCAATGTATCACAATACGCTTGTGATTTAACTACCCTGAATAATTTTGTATCATCTGCAAGTTTGATAATTTCACTCGTCTTATTCCTTTCCAGACCATTTATAAATAAATTGAAAAGCACTGGTCCAAGTACAGATCCCTGAGACACTCCACTGTTTACCCTTTTCCACTGACAAAATTGACCATTTAATTTTACTCTGTTTCCTGTCTTTTAACCAGTTTGTAATCCATGAAAGGACATCACTTCATATCTCATGACTTTTTAGTTTTCTTAGAAGCCTCTCATAAGGGAATCTGTCAAACGCCTTCTGAAAATCCAAATACACTACATTTCCAGGTTCACCTTTATCCACATGTTTATTAACCCCTTCAAAAAAAAATGATTTTTGAGGCAAGACTTCCCTTGGGTAAATCCATGTTGACGTGTTCCATTAAACCATGTCTTTCTATATGCTCTGATTTTGATCTTTAGAATAGTTTACACTATTTTTCCCAGCACAGAAGTCAGGCTCACTGGTCTATAGTGTCCCAAATCTCCCCTGGAGCCCTTTTTAAATATTGGTGTTACCTTGGCCAGCCTCCAGTCTTCAGGTACAATGGATGATTTTAATAATAGGTTACAAATTTTAACTAATAGATCTGAAATTTCATTTTTTAGTTCCTTCAGTACCCTAGGATACATACCATCCAGTCCAGGTGATTTGCTATTCTTTAGTTTGTCAATCTAGCCTACTACATTCTTCCAGGTTCAAGGTGATTTGAGTCAGTTCATCTTACTCATCACACTTGAAAACCATCTCCGGAACTGGTATCGCCCCAACATCCTCATTAGTAAACACAGAAGCAAAGAATTTGTTTAGTCTTTCTGCAATGGCCTTATCTTCCCTAAGAGCCCCTTTAACCCCTCAGTCATTTATTTATTTTATTTTATTTTTTATTTAGCATTTTTCTATACCGACTTTCCAATAACAAAATTATTGATCAATTCGGTTTACATTTTAAACAATAACAAGTAAATGTCTTACAATGAACAGGTCGAATTAACTTGGATTAAGATATATGGGGGTAATAACATAATTAAGATATATGGGGGTAATAACATTTAACAGTCTGACTCCCCTCACAGGTTTCATGCTTCAGATATATTTTAAAAATTTTTATTATGAGTTTTTGCCTCTACGGCCAACTTCATTTCAAATTCTCTTTTTGCCTGTCTTAATGTTTTACGCTTAACTTGACAATTCTTATGCTTTTTCCTATTTTCTTCAGCTGGATCCTTCTTCCAATTTTTGAAGGAATTTGTTTTTGCTAAAATAGCCTCTTTCACCTCACCTTTTAACCATGCCAGTAAGCATTTTGCCTTCCTGCCACCTTTCTTAAAACATGGAATACATATGGACTGCGCATCTAGGATTTTTTTTTTTTAAATAATGTCCATGCCTGTTGAGCACTTTTAACCTTTGCAGCTGCACCTTTCAGTTTTTTTCTGTTTTCCTCATTTTATCAAAGTTTCCCTTTTGAAAGTTTAGTGGTAGAGCTGTAGATTTATTTATTGTCCCCCTTCCAGTTATTAGTTTAAATTTGATCATGTTATGATCACTATTGCCAAGAGGTCCCACCACTGTTATCTCTCTCACCAAATCCTGTGTAACACTAAGAATTAAATTTAAAATAGCTTTCTCTCTCATTGGTTCCTGAACCAATTGCTCCATAAAGCAGTTGTTTATTTCATCCAGGAACCTTGTCTCTAGCAAGTCCTGATGGTACATTTACCCAGTCAATATTGGGATAATTGAAATTGGAGAATTTACTTACCTGATAATTTCGTTTTCCTTAGTGTAGACAGATGGACTCAGGACCAGTGGGTATAGTGTACTCCTGATAGCAGTTGGAGACGGATCCGATTTCAATCTGACGTCAGCCCTAGTACATATACCCCTGCAGGAAGTGCAGCTCTTCAGTATTCTCCTCGAAAAGCATTGTGGATATATGTGTGACTGACTAATTTGATTAACTTGACTAACTTTATAACTTGGTTAAATTTTATAACTTGATTAACTTGATCTGGTTGAATTGGCTATAGCTGGAGACCGCCAGTATACTAAACCGGAAAACGTCGACACCAGGTAGGGTGAGTGTCCTAGGTGAATGAAAATATGGCTTACCCTTGATTCACTCGAAATTCCATGCGAAAAGGCAGCCAAGGGTGGGATGCTGAGTCCATCTGTCTACACTAAGGAAAACGAAATTATCAGGTAAGTAATTTCTCCATTTCCTAGCATGTAGCAGATGGACTCAGGACCAATGGGATGTATAAAAGCTACTCCCGAACTGGGTGGGAGGCTGCCCGTCACCCACTTAGTACTGCTTTTTCAAATGCAATGTCCTCCCGAGCCTGAACATCCAGGCGGTAGAATCTGGAGAAGGTGTGGATGGAGGACCATGTCACCGCCCTGCAAATCTCAGCGGGTGACAGCATTCTGGTTTCTGCCCAGGACACTGCCTGGGCTCCAGTAGAATGGGCCTTGACCTGAAAAGGCGGTGGCTTGCCTGCTTCTACATAGGCCGCATTGATGACTTCCTTGATCCAGCGGGCTATGGTTGCCCGCGAAGCCGCTTCCCCTTGTCTCTTCCTGCTGTGAAGGACGAATAGGTGATCCGTTTTTCATACGGGTTCCGACATTACCAGGTATCTGGATAGCAGTCTGCGAGCCTCTTCCGAATTCTTCAACTTATCCAGCGATGGTAGCGAGATGGTTTGGTTGAGATGGAAGTGTGATACCACTTTGGGGAGGAACGAAGTGACCGTGCGTAGCTGGATGGTTCCTGGGGTGAGCCTGAGGAACGGCTCACGGCAGGACAGTCTTTGTAGTGCCGAAATGCGGCGGGCTAAACAAACTGTCAGCAGGAATGTTGTCTTTAAAGTTAACAGGCGGAGGGACAGACCTCAGAGAGGCCTGAAGGAGGCTCCTGCTAGAAAATCCAAGACTAGGTTGAGATTCCAAAGAGGTACCGGCCACTTTAGTGGTGGGCAGATGTGTTTGACTCCTTTCAGGAAGCGTGAAACGTCCGGGTGAGAAGCTATGCTGTCACCCTCGATCTTGGAGCCGTAGCATAACAATACGACTACCTGTACCTTGATGGAGTTGAGGGACAATCCCTTCTGTAGCCCGTTCTGCAGGAATTCCAGGATCACGGGAACTTTAATTGAGCGTGGTATGATGTTGTGGTCTTTGCACCAGGCTTCGAATACTCTCCGAATCCTTATGTATGTTAAAGATGTGGAGAACTTGCGTGCTCAGTGTAGGGTGTCGATTACAGCCCCCGAGTATACGCTCTCTCAGGCGAGCCCTCTCAATGGCCAGGCCGTAAGAGAGAATTGAGCTGGATCCTCATGAAAGATCGGTCCTTGTTGAAGCAGGTCTCTGTGAGAAGGCAGTGGCAGGGGTGTCCCTGCTAGGAGTATTCTCATATCTGCGTACCACAGTCTTCTTGGCCAATCCAGGGCCACCAGAAGCACTAGTCCCCTGTGTAGCTGTATCTTTGTGAATGATTGCACCTAATAGGGGCCACGGCAGGAAGGCGTAGATTAGGGTCCCCTGTGGCCAGGTCTGTACCAGGGCATCGATCCCCTGGGACTAAGGTTCCCGCCTGCGGCTGAAGTACCTGGGTACTTGGACGTTGGACCGGTTTGCCAGCAGGTCCATGTCTGGTGTCCCCCACCAGTTCACTATCAGTTGGAACGCTGCGGACGACAGCTTCCATTCTCCTGGGTCTAGACTTTCTCTGCTGAGGTAGTCCGCCGTGATGTTGTCTTTCCCGACGATGTGGACTGCTGAGATCTCCTGGAGGTTTACTTCCGCCCAAGACATTAGGGGGTCGTTTTCCAGAGACACCTGTTGGCTTCTGGTTCCCCCCCCCGACGGTTGATGTAGGCCACTGTCGTGGCTTTGTCCGACATTACTCTGACCGCTTTGTCTCTGAGTCTGTGAGCGAATCGTAGGCAGGCTAATCTGACCGCCCGCGCTTCTAGGCGGTTGATGTTCCATCCAGACTCTTCTGCGTTCCACTGCCCTTGGGCAGTTAACTCCTCGCAGTGTGCTCCCCCATCCTCGTAGGCTGGCGTCTGTGATGAGCAGGGTCCAGGTTGGTGAAGATAGTCTTGTCCCCTGGTTCAGGTGGCTGCCCTGCAGCCACCACCATAACTGGGTCCAGACCCTGCCCAGGAGTGATAGACGAATGGCGTAGTTCTGAGAGAGTGGATTCCTTCGCGATAGAAGTGAGCGCTTTAGGAGTATCATGTGAGCTCGCGCCCATGGAACTACTTCCAGTGTGGATGCCATCAGACCGAGGACTTGCAGGTAATCCCATGCTGTGGGGCGAGGTTCGCTCAGCAGGATTTGTAACAGTTTCCTCAGTTTTGATCTCCTTGTGGGAGTCAGGCTGATCTTTTCTTTGGTGTCGAATCGGACTCCTAGGTATTCTACCGACTGTAAGGGCTGCAAACAACTTTTGTTTGTGTTGACCACCCATCCGAGGCTCTCCAGTAGAGTTTTGACTGTTTGCTTGGTGGCTTTCCTCTGGGGATTTCACCCTGATCAGCCAATCGTCTAGGTAAGGGTGTACAAGGATTCCTTCCTTCCTCAGTGTTGCCGCCACCACCACTACTATGATCTTGGTGAACGTCCGGGGTGCTGTGGCTAACCCGAAGGGTAGTGCCCGGAACTGGTAGTGACGGTCCAGGATTTTGAAGCGTAGGAAGCGCTGATGTTCCTGGTGAATTGGGATGTGAAGGTAGGCCTCCGAAAGATTCAGGGATGTGAGGAACTCCCCCGGTTATATCGCCCTTATTACAGAGCATAGGGTTTCCATGCAGAAATCCTCAGGTGGCGGTTGACCGACTTGAGGTCCAGGATGGGCCTGAATGTCCCCTCTTTCTTGGGTACGATAAAATAAATGTTGAGATTACTTACCTGATAATCTCCTTTTCCTTAGTGTATGCAGATGGACTCAAAACAAGTGGGTATAGTGTGCTCGTGCTAGCAGTTGGAGACGGATCTGACGTCAGCACGGGTACATATACCCCCACAGGAAGTGTAACAATTCAGTAATCTTCCTTGCAAAAGCTGTAGCTGACCGATCGTTTAAATGAACAGGATTACCCTGACCAATTGATAGTAGCTGGAGACCGCCAGTGTTCTCAACCGGAAGGCGTCGACACCCGGCAGGGTGGAAGCCCTATTATAAGCAAAACATGGCTTACCGTGAGTCTGCAAATCCCCATGTATACCGGCAGCCGGGCGGGATGCTGAGTCCATCTGCATACACTAAGGAAAAGGAGATTATCAGGTAAGTAATCTCAACATTTCCTAGCGTGTAGCAGATGGACTCAAAACAAATGGGATGTACAAAAGCTACTCCCGGACTGGGCGGGAGGCTGCCCGAGCACCGTTTAGGATTGCCCTCGCAAATGCTGTGTCCTCCCTGGCCTGAACGTCCAGACGATAGAATCTGGAGAAGGTATGGAGGGAGGACCACGTCGCCGCTTTACATATCTCTGCAGGCGACAGCATCCTAGTTTCTGCCCAAGAGGCCGCTTGCGCTCTGGTAGAGTGAGCCTTGACCTGTAGAGGCGGTGGCTTTCCTGCCTCAATGTAGGCTGCCTTGATAACCTCTTTGATCCAGCGGGCGATGGTTGGCCATGAGGCCACTTCCCCTTGCTTCTTCCCGCTGTGAAGGACGAACAGATGGTCCGTCTTTCGTACTGCTTCTGACATTTCTAAGTATCTGGCCAGTATTCTGCCGATGTAGAGATGACGCAGTATTCGACCTTCTTCTGACTTCTTCAAACCTTCCGTAGATGGCAAGGATATGGTTTGGTTGAGGTGAAAGTGTGAGACCACTTTGGGTAAGAAGGAAGGAACCGTGCGAAGATGGATAGCTTCTGGAGTGATTCTGAGAAACGGATCACGGCAGGACAGTGCTTGTAGCTCTGAGATGCGGCGTGCTGAACACACAGCCAGTAAGAACACCATCTTCAAGGTTAATAAACGGAGAGACAGGCCTCGAAGGGGCCTGAAGGCGGATCCCACTAGAAATTCCAATACTAGGTTGAGGTTCCACAAGGGCACTGGCCACTTCAGTGGCGGGCGAATGTGTTTGACTCCTTTCAGGAAGCGTGAAACGTCTGGGTGTTTGGCAATGGAGTTGCTGTCACTCCTGGGACCGTAGCAAGACAGCGCTGCTACCTGAACCTTGATGGAGCTGAGGGACAGACCCTTCTGAAGTCCATCTTGTAGGAAGTCCAAAATGAGAGGGATCTTAGCAGCATGTGAACTGGTGCTGTGAGAGACCCACCAGGCTTCAAAAACTCTCCAGAGCCTTATATATGTGAGTGATGTGGAGAACTTGCGTGCTCAGAGGAGTGTATCTATTACCGGCTCCGAGTATCCTCTTTTCTTCAGTCTAGCCCTCTCAATGGCCAGACCGTAAGAGAGAATTGAGCTGGATCCTCGTGGAGGATGGGACCTTGCTGCAGCAGGTCCCTGTGCGGAGGCAGGCGTAGAGGAGTCCCTGCCAGTAGTCTTCTCATATCTGTGTACCAGGGTCTTCTTGGCCGGTCCGGGGCCACAAGAAGAACTAGGCCTCTGTGTCGCTGAATCCTGTGTACAATGGCGCCCAGCAGGGGCCACAGAGGAAAGGCGTATAGCAGGATCCCCTGAGGCCACGGTTGAACCAGGGCATCGATCCCCTGGGCTCGAGGATCCCGCCTGCGGCTGAAATATCTGGGAACTTGAGCGTTGGACCTGTCCGCTAATAGGTCCATGGCTGGCGTCCCCCATCGATCCACAATTATCTGAAAAACTGTGGGTGACACCTGCCACTCCCCCGGGTTTAGGCTTTCTCTGCTGAGGAAGTCTGCCGTCGTGTTGTCCTTCCCGGCAATGTGGACGGCGGAGATGTCCTCAAGATTTGCTTCTGCCCAAATCATCAGGGGAGTTATTTCTAGGGACACTTGTTGGCTTCTGGTTCCGCCCTGTCGATTGATGTATGCCACCGTGGTGGCGTTGTCTGACATCACTCTGACCGCTCTGTCGCGAAGTCTGTGGGCAAATCGCAGGCACGCAAGCCTGACTGCCCGTGCCTCTAGTCGGTTGATGTTTCACCTTGACTCTTTCTCTGGTCCATCGCCCTTGGGCGGCGAGTTCCTCGCAGTGTGCTCCCCCATCCGTTCAGGCTGGCATCTGTGGTGAGCAGAATCCAGGTTGGGGAGGACATTCTTGACCCCCGGCTCATGTGGCCGGGCTGTAACCACCACCGTAGCTGATTCTGCACTCTGGCCGGCAGAGGTAGGTGTATGGTGTAGTTCTGCGATCGTGGGCTCCATCGAGATAGGACACGTTGCAATGGTCTCATATGAGCCCGCGCCCAAGGCACCACTTCCAGAGTGGATGCCATGAGGCCGAGGACTTGTAAGTAATCCCGAGCTGTGGGCCAGCTGGCGCTCAGCAGGACCTGCAGATGATTCCGGAGTTTTGACTTTCTCTTGGAGGTCAGGCTGACCTTGTCGTCTTGGGTGTCGAAATGGACCCCTAGGTATTCTAGCGACTGGGACGGCTGGAGGGAACTCTTCTTTATGTTGACTACCCATCCTAGGCTTTCCAGAAGAGCTATAACTCTGTTGTTTGCCCGGTGACTCTCCTCCGGTGACTTTGCCCTGATCAGCCAATCGTCCAGGTAGGGATGGACGAGAATTCCTTCCTTCCTGAGTACTGCCGCCACTACTACTATGACTTTGGTAAAGATCCGCGGCGCGGTGGCTAACCCGAAGGGTAAAGCTTGGAACTGGAAGTGCTGATTCAGGACTTTGAAGCGTAAATAGCGCTGGTGATCCCGATTGATTGGGATATGCAAGTAGGCTTCCGACAGATCTAGGGAGGTGAGAAATTCCCTTGGCTGTACTGAATTCTTGACAGACCGCAGAGTTTCCATGCGAAAGCTGGGGACCCGTAGGTGTCGATTGACTGACTTGAGGTCCAGGACGGGCCTGAAAGTGCCCTCCTTCTTGGGCACTATGAAATAGATGGAATAATGCCCAGAATTTCTCTCTCCTGCAGGTACTGGGATTATGGCTCTTAGGGCCAGGAGCCTCTGTAAGGTCACTTCTAGTGCCGCTTTCTTGAGCGGTGGGGAAAGAGATTCCACAAACTTGTTTGACGGGAGCCGAAGAAAATCCAGGTAATACCCTTCTCGGATGATGGCGAGGACCCACTGGTCCGAAGTGATCTCGACCCACCTGCGGTAGAAGAGGGTTAGCCTGCCCCCTATAGCTGCTACCATCGGATGGGTCGGCTGATTGTCCTTGTGGGTTACGGCCGGGGCCAGAACCCGGGCCGGTTCTCTTCTTGGTGTGCTTAGTCTGAAAGGGCTGGTTCCTGGCCTGAAAACGAGGTGCTTGATAGCGAGTCCTGTAGGGGTTGAAGCGCTGAGAGTTTCTACCTCTGGATGGTCTAGAAAAAGAACGCTGGCTCCTCTTTGACCTGTCTTCTGGTAGATGGGGTAATGGAGAGGCACCCCATTTAGTAGCCCAGTTCTCGAGATCGCTGCCGAACAGTAGGGAACCCTAAAGGGCATTCTTGTGAGTTGTGTCTTGGAGGACGAGTCGGCCGCCCAATTGCGTAGCCAAAGCTGTCTCCTGGCTGCCACTGAGGACACTCCCTTGGCTGCCGTACGGATGAGGTCGGAGTGCTGCGCCAGTGAGAAATGCGAGAGCTGATTCCATGTCTTCTCCAAGCGTGTTGTTTCTCGCTTGTGATAAACAGGAACGCGTCACCACGGTGCAGCAAGTCGCGATTCGTAGGGACATGGCTGCTACCTCAAAGGCTTGTTTCAGAATGGTGTCCATGCATCGGTCATGGGTATCCTTGAGGGCCGCTCCCCCCTCCACCGGAATGGTAGTGTGCTTCACAATTGCGTTAACTATGGAGTCTACCCTGGGGCACGCCAGCAGCTCCTTGGACGCCGGATCCAGAGGGTACATGCCTGACAAGGCCCGACCCCCTTTGAATGAGGCCTCCGGTGCCTCCCACTCCAGACCGATCAGCTGCCGAGCTGCTTGTAGGAGGGGAAAGTGGTGAGCCGTTTGGCGCAGGCCCTCTAGCAGGGGGTTCATTTTAGGGTCCCCTGGGGCGTCCTGGCCCGGAATGACCAGCTCCGATAAGCATTGTGAGACCAGGCCTGGAAGATCTTCTTTCCGAAAGAAGCGTCTCATGGTCCGATATGGTTCTATCTCCGAGGGAAGTTTACCCTCCTCGGGGGGCTCCTCATGGTCCTCGGAGCAATCCGAATCCCCATAATCGGCGCTGTCAGGTGGTGAGTGGCCGCGCCGAGATCTCGAGGGTCCAGGGGCCGGATCAACCGAGACGGAAAGACCCATACGAGGAGCAGACTGCATCTGGACAAAGGCGTGAATCCCCTTGAATAATTCTACCCAGGAAAGCGAAGCCTGATCTGGCCATAGGGGCACCAGGTCTCTCGGGTTCCCTGGCTGCTCGCCGCGGCCTGCTAAGTCCGGTGTGTTCCCTGAGGAACCGCTGGGCTGGGACCGGTCCTGTCCTGGAACTCCCATGGCCTCCTCAGATTGGTCACATAGGGGGTCTGCTTCCTCGCTCTGTGTGGCTCTGAGGTTGCATGCTGAGCAGAGGCTTAGAGCTTTCATGCCTGATTCTGGAGGTGCCGGCTCTGCGGATGCAAGGGCTCTCTTATGCTCCATTCGCCTGAAATTCGGTGTCGCCCAACGATGTGCGCCTAACACGTTCGCTTAACAGCATGCGCCTAGTACGGGCGTCTTATAAATGTGCGCGTATCCTAGTAGCGTGCGCTTAGTCAACGTGCGCGTATCCTAGTAGCGTGCGCTTAGTCAACGTGCGCGTATCGCGTGCGCTTAGTCAACGTGCGCCTATCGCGTGCGCTTAGTCAACGTGCGCCTATCGCGTGCGCTTAGTCAACGTGCGCCTATCGCGTGCGCTTAGTCAACGTGCGCCTATCGCGTGCGCTTAGTCAACGTGCGCCTATCGCGTGCGCTAACAACGTGCGCCTATCGCGTGCGCTAACAACGTGCGCCTATCGCGTGCGCTAACAACGTGCGCTTAATTGGCGAAGATGAGTAGGCAGGCAAAATGGCGACCTCCTAGGCGGGCTGCCTCGTAGGCAGGCCCAGTTAGTCCACACTTCCTCGGAGACCAAGTAAAGATGTATGCCTTACCTTATCTTCGGCGCTTCCCGGCTGCGACCCGGGTGGTCTCCGGCTGCGGGGGGAGAGGGCGAGTACCTTCACCGCCGTGCTTAAGGAAGTGCACCCGCTGCCTCTAGGCCACGCCCGAACTCGTCTCGCTCGGGGGCCAAGTCCACGCCGGGACAGAGGCTGCCTCTAGGCCGCGCCCGAACTAGTCTCGCTCGGGGGCCAAGCCGCACCCTTCTCACTCGGGGGCTGGGTCCCTGCCGCAAACCGGCCACCGGACCGAGGCTCTTACCTCTGAGGGACCACGGAAGTCAGCTCGGGAAACTCAACTGGGTGAGTGACCACCTGGTATCACCACAGGAGTGCGTGGCTCGTCTTCAGTAGGTTTCTTCTATGAATTTAGTCGTTAGAATTTGGAAACACGCTCAGCGAGCGTGAGGTAGCTCCAAACTGCTTTGGAGACGGAAATTACTGATTTGCTACACTTCCTGTGGGGGTATATGTACCCGTGCTGACGTCAGATCCGTCTCCAACTGCTAGCACGAGCACACTATACTCATTTGTTTTGAGTCCATCTGCTACACGCTAGGAAAAGATCACTTAAAAGCTCAAGGGATATGGATATGGGAGCTTTCTAATTATGCTGCCATCTTGGGCTGTGACGTCATCTTGCTATCTACATTTCTAATAATTGACTCACCAACTATGATGGCCGGCCTAACCCTTCCTTCCTGGGCATTAGCCCTAGGAGAGTTGCCCTCAGTGCGAGAGGACAATACATCACCTGGAGAGCAGATCCTTGCTACAGAATCACTTCCTGCTTCACCAGGGTGATGTTCTCCAACTGGGAGACCTTTCTGATCCAAGGTAGCACTGGGGCTGCCAGACTGGATTTGGGACTTTGCTACTATGTCCCTGAAGGTCTCATCAATATACCTCTCTGTCTGCCTCAGCTCCTCCAAGTCTGCCACACTAGCGTCCTTCTATTTCTGTTTATAAAGCATCAGATAAAAAGGCTAAACCAGCTTCTAGTCTTTCCTCTTCCTTGTCCGTATGGCTCTCCGCCAATATACCCACTGGACATGTTGCACCTAGCATAAACACGCTTTTGCCACACAAGGAAGCCCACAGCACCAAATAGGAAACCTCAAAGACCTGCTTAAGGTAGACCACTATCTTCCTGTCTTGACCATCCTTCAAGGCTGCACAGCCTTCTACAGGAACCATGGTCTCCTTAATGACAGATGAAACTTTAAGTCCAGAGTCTTCTCTGGCAGACAGTACAGCTTATCCATAAGCTCCACCCATCTTGAGACCCGCCTCTAGAGAATACCATGTGGCGAGACTAAGGCCTTCAGGATTCTGTGAAAGGGTGGGAGCCTGTTCACTTACCCAGGAACCCCCCCCACCCCGAAGTGCTTGAATTGGTTCCTGCAGTGCAGGAGCAGCAAATCCCAGCTCAGTCACTCAAATCAGCCCTGCATTGCCAATGCAGCTGCTCCTGAAAAAAGGAGAAATTATTATTTACCTGATAATTTCCTTTCCTCTAAGGCAGGCAGGCCAATCCACACCAGTGGGTTATGCACCTTTACCACCAGATTGAATAAAGCTGACTCCACTGTACAGTCCGCCACTGTACTCTGGAAAAGCCAAACTGTGGACAAACTGATTATACTTGAACATGACTATTAACAGACAACCACTCATGATTCCAACCAATTCGAAACACTGAGCTCAATTAAAAGAATTAACATGCATTAGTCTTAGGGGCTGGTTATAGCATTTACCAGCCCAAACAAATTCATAGAAATAACACTGTCTTCTGACCCAAAGGACGAACTAAAAACAAGTAGGCAGCCCAGGGCAAGTTGTAAATTGGTCTGCCTTCCTTAGAGGAAGGGAAATTATCAGGTAAGTAGTAATTTCTCCTCTGCACTCAGGAAGGCCAATCAATCCACACCAGTAGAATGTACCAAAGCTACTCCCGAAAGGGCAGGAGGCAGCCTGCACTCCTGTCAATACCGCACATTCTCCTGGCACCAAATGTCCAAGTGGTAATGCTTGGAGAAAGTGTGTAAGGAGAACCACATCGCTGCTCAACAAATCTCACAGGAGACCACAACCTAAGCTCCGTCCATGATACTGCCTGAGTCCTAGTGGAAAATGTTCTAACCTAAGTAATGGGACATTGGCATCTACAAAGGCAGCCGTGATGACTTCTTTCACCCAACGGGTTCTAGTTGCTCACGTCATTGTTCACCCTGTTTACCTCCACCATGAAGCATAAACAGTTGATCAGATTTCCTGAAAGATTTAGTAATCTTCAAATACCGCATTAAATGCCACTTGACATCCAAAGCATGCAACAGATGATAATCACGCACGTCTCTATCCCTGTCCAGCGTGAACAAGGAAATAGACTGATTCAAATGAAACTCCAAAACCTCTTTTGGCAAAAAAAGTTACAATCCTAAAATGTAAAGCCCCCAGAGTCAATCACAGAAACAGTTCACAGCAAGAAATAGCTTGCAGCTCGGAAACTAGTCGTGCTACGATAAAGCAAAATGGCTTACCTTGTAATAGGTGTTATCCCAGGATAGCAGGATGTAGTCCTCACACATGGGTGACGTCACTGACGGAGCCCTATTGTGGGAAAACTTTCTGTCAAAGTTTCTAGAAACTTTTGACTGGCGCTGTGAGGCCACTGAGCATGCCCAGCATGCCATGATATTCTCTGCCACAGGAGTCTCTCTTCAGTCTTGTATGTAGCAATAAGCTTTAGCAAAAATAAAATAAAAGGTATGAGACCCAACTCCACGGGGTGGCGGGTGGGTTTCGTGAGGACTACATCCTGCTGTCCTGGGATAACACCTATTACAAGGTAAGCAATTTTGCTTTATCCCAGCACAAACAGGATGCTAGTCCTCACACATGGGTGATTAGCAAGCTAGAGACTGAGTCATTTTGTAGTGAAGCAACAGTGAAGTATTGTTGGTGAAAATGAGGCAGCCGAAGATCACAGCAGGTTGGATGTAGAAGGAGTTGGGATTAAACTGGAAACAAGTTCTTTAAGACAGATTGTCCATAGGCTGAATTCTTGTCGTCCTTCTTTGTCCAGATAGTAATGAGCTGCAAAGGTGTGAAGAGAAATCCATGTTGCTGCTTTACATATGTCTAGAATTGGCACTGAACGATTGTGTGCTACTGAGGTTGACATTGCTCTTACTGAATGCGCCTTTACTCGCCCGTGGAGAGGAAGGCCTGCTTTTTCATAACAAAACTGTATGCAATCTGCTAAACAGTTAGAGTATGTTTACCCACTGCTTTACCTGGTTTGTTTGGATCATAAGAAATGAACAGTTGAGTGGATTTCCTGTGGACTGCCATGCGGTCTAAGTAAAAAGCCAGCACACATTTACAGTCTAAGGTGTGTAAGGCTCGTTCTCCTTGATGAGAATGAGGTCCTGGAAAGAATGTGGGTAAAACTATGGATTGGTTCAAGTGGAATTCCGTAACTACCTTGGGAAGGAATTTTGGATGTGTTCGGAGAACCACTCTCATGAAGGAATTTTGGGTAAGGTGAGTACGTGACAAGTGCTTGTAACTCACTAACCCTTCTAGCTGATGTAAATGCTATTAGGAAGATAGTTTTCCATGTGAGAAATTTAAAATCACAGGAATTCATGGGTTCAAAAGGAGAACACATGAGTCTTGTGAAAACCACATTCAGGTCCCATTCTGTGACTGGTGGCCTAATTGGTGGTTTAAGGTGAGTTAAACCACTCATAAATCTACTGATGAGAGGTTGCGTGGATATTGATGCATCTCCCAGCTTGTTATGGTAAGCCGAGATAGCACTTAAATGTACCCGTACAGATGAAATCTGGAGACCAGAGTCTGAAAGGTGGTATAAATAATCTAATAGAGAAGTTGTGGGGCAAGAAAAAGGATCAATACTCTTTTGCTTGCACCACAAGGTAAACCTTTCCCATTTCGAAGAATAGTTCTTTCGTGTTGAAGGTTTATGTGAAGCTATAAGCACTTGAGATACATTGGTTGAAAGATTGAGTGGTTGTAATACCAAGCTTTCAACATCCATGCTGTCAGGGAGAGGGATTGAAGGTTGGGATGGCGCAACCGACCCTGAGTTATGAGATTGGGAGCTACACCCAGGCGAATGGGATCCCTGATTGAGAGGTCTAGAAGTTTGGGAAACTATACTTGTCGAGGCCAATATGGGGCTATGAGTATCATGGACCCCTTGTCCTGTTGTAGCTTCACTAGAGTTTTGGTTATGAGCGGTATTGGAGGATACGCGTATAGAAGGCTTGAGTTCCAAGGGCGAGCAAAGGCGTCCTTGGCTGGCTGGCTCTTCTGTTTGTGTAGAGAACAAAATCTGTCCACTTTGTGATTCAGGTGTGATGCAAAGATGTCTATTGTTGGTTGACCCCAACGTTGAAAGATCCTGGTCACTATTGAGGGATCCAGGGACCATTCGTGTGGTTGGAATTGACGACTGAGTCGATCCGCCAGTATATTGTGAATGCCTGCCAGATAAGTGGCCCGGAGAAACATTGAATGTGTTAGGGCCCAAGCCCAAATCTGTGCAGCTTCTTGACAAAGGTGATACGAGCCCGTACCTCCCTGTTTGTTGATGTACGACATGGCTACTGTGTTGTCTGTTTGGATCAGAACAGTCTTGTGTGAAAGGCAGTCCTTGAACGCATGCAGCGCATAACATATAGCTTGAAGTTCCAGGAAATTGATTTGAAATGTTGCTTTGAGTTTTGTCCAGGTCCCCTGGGTTTGGAGCTTGTTTATGTGAGCTCCCCAACCCAAGGTGAATGCATCTGTAGTTAAAGTGATCTGTGGGACTGGTTGCTGGAAGGGTAGGCCCTTGCGCAAGTTGACCCTGTTCGCCCACCATAGTAGAGATGAATGTACTGTAGTTGGTGGGTTACTTGAATTGGAGAGGACAGTGTTTGAATGGCTTGGATCCATTGTGATCGTAATGTCCATTAGGTTACTCTCATGGCGAGCCTTGCCATAGGAGTGACATGAACTGTGGAGGCCATGTGGCCGAGTAAGGTTAGAAACTGATGAGCTGTTGCTTGTTTCTTTGAGTGAATCGAGTGTGCCATTGGGGAAAGTGTTTCTGCTCGATACTCAGGTAGAAAGGCCTTTGAGAGGATGGTGTTCAATTCTGCTCCGATGAATTGAAGCAGGTGAGATGGAGTGAGATGGGACTTTTGATAATTGATGAGAAAACCCATCGAGTGAAGTAAAGTAATTGTTCAATTGAGAGAAGTGAAAGCTCCTTGTAGAGATTGACTTCTGATTAGCCAGTCATCTAAATAGGGAAAGACATGGACACTTTCCTTGTGCAAGTTTGCTGCTATTACTACTAGACATTTGGTGAATACTCTGGGAGCAGAGGCAGTCCGAAAGGTAGTACTCTTTATTGGAAATGTTGATGACCCACCATGAAGAGCAGATACTTGCGATGAGGAGGGAATATTGGAACGTGAGCGTAAGCGTCTTTAAGATCCAGAGAACAAAACCAGTCTCCTGTTTGAAGAAGCGGAAGCATGGTGCCTAGAGAGACCATCCTGAACTTTTCTTTTTTCAGAAATTTGTTGAGATTTCTGAGGTCTAGGATGGGACGTAGGCCTCCGGTTTTCTTTGGAATGAGGAAATAACGGGAATAGAATCCTCTGCCCTGCTGAGTCCGGGGCACTGGTTCCACAGCCCTGGCTTTCAGAAGGGTGGATAATTCTACTTTCAATTGGAGTATGTGATTTTCGCTGAGAGAGAAAGGTTTTGGGGAAAAATCTGTTGGAATTGAGAGGAAATTTATTTATTTATTTATTTATTAACTTTTATTTACCGACATTCGTGAAGCACATCATGCCGGTTTACAAAGAACTCAGGCGGGAAATACAATGAAACAATATAACAATATAACAATATAACAATAACACATTAATAACAGAACCAAAAATCTGAATACAACGAGAACCAAAGGATCAATGATAACGGGGGGAGGAAGGGGGAGGGAGCAATGGAGGAGGAAAGGCAGGGGGCAGGTTATGGGGAGGGAGGGAGGGTATTCACTAGGATATAGTTTATTTAAGGGGAAACTGGGGGTGCAAAAGAGAAAGAGGAAATTGAGTTGGTAACTTCGAGATACTATTGCAAGTGCCCATTGGTCCGTTGTTATTGGAATCCAATTGTTGTAAAACCAGAACTTCGGTTCTGGTTTTGTAGAATTGTTGTAGAACCAGAACTTCGGTAGGAGGCCGATACTCGGCCTCCTACCGAAGTTCTGGGTGAAGATTGGAGAGGTAGCTGTGTTCTCTGGAAGTGGCCTCAAAAGCCAGCAGCAGGCCCTGTCTGTGGCGTTGGTTGAGGCCTAGTCGCCCTAGGTTGTCTGGGTTGAGGTCTTTGCTGTGTTCTAGAAGGCCTGGTCCTAGATGTAGGAGGGTAGCACCGCCTTTGTCTATAAAAAGGTCTTCTATTTATTTTATTTATTTAGCATTTTTTATTTACCGAGGTATAACAGAGTTGCCTTCACTCCGGTTTACATTTATAACAACCTGTTACATTAAAAAATTTTAAAATGTTGAGATTACTTACCTGATAATCTCCTTTTCCTTAGTGTAGACAGATGGACTCAGAACAAGTGGGTATAGTGTGCTCGTGCTAGCAGTTGGAGACAGATCTGACGTCAGCACGGGTACATATACCCCCGCAGGAAGTGAGGCAATTCAGTAATCTTCCTTGCAAAAGCTGTTATGGATATATGCGTACTGACGATCAATAAATTAATGAAACAGGATTCCTCTGACCGGTTGACAGTAGCTGGAGACCGCCAGCGTTCCCAACCGGAAGGCGTCGACACCTGAGAAGGGGGACGCTCTTATGTAAGAAAATGACACGGCCTACCTGGAATCGGTGAAGCCCATATATACCGGCAGCCGAGCGGGATGCTGAGTCCATCTGTCTACACTAAAGAAAACGAGATTATCAGGTAAGTAATCTCAACATTTCTTAGGGTGTAGCTAGATGGACTCAGAACAAGTGGGATGTACAAAAGCTACTCCCGAAGCGGGCGGGAGGCTGCCTGAGGACCGCGTAGGACCGCCCTCGCAAATGCTGTATCCTCCCTGGCCTGGACATCCAGCCGATAAAACCTGGAGAAGGTATGGAGGGAGGACCATGTCGCCGCTTTACATATTTCTGCGGGTGACAGCATCTTAGACTCTGCCCAAGACGCTGCTTGGGCTCTGGTAGAATGAGCCTTGACTTGTAGAGGTGGTGACTTCCCGGCCTCTACGTAGGCCACTCTGATAACTTCTTTAATCCAGCGGGCAATGGTGGGCCGAGAGGCCGCTTCTCCTTGCTTCTTCCCGCTGTGAAGGACAAACAGATGGTCCTTCTTTCGTACTGCTTCTGTCCTTTCCAGATATCTGGGCAGCAACCTGCCGATGTCGAGATGGCGTAGCAAACGCCCTTCTTCTGATTTCTTCAAACCCGCCATCGTTGGCAAGGATATGGTCTGGTTGAGGTGAAATTGTGAGACTACCTTAGGCAAGAAGGAGGGAAATGAGCAAAGATGGTTAGCCTCTGGAGTGATTATGAGAAAGGGATCATGGCAGGACAGTGCTTGTAGCTCCGAGATGCGGCGTGCTGAACACCCAGCCAGCAAGAACACCATCTTCAAAGTGAGAGAACGGAGAGACAGGCCCCGAAGGGGTCTGAAGGTGGATCCCGCAAGGAAATCCAAAACTATGTTGAGGTTCCACAGAGGCACTGGCCACTTCAGTGGCGGACAAATGTGCTTGACTCCTTTCAGAAAGCGGGAAACATCTGGGTGTTTGGCAATAGTCTTGCCATCTCTCCGGGGACCATAGCAAGACAGCGCAGCCACTTGGACCTTGATGGAGCTCAGGGAGAAACCCTTCTGAAGCCCATCCTGCAGGAAATCCAGAACAATAGGGATTGTGGTCGCGTGAGGATTGGTGACATGAGTGTCGCACCAGGCTTCAAATACTCTCCAGATCCTTATGTAGGTGAGGGATGTGGAAAACTTGCACGCTCGGAGGAGTGTATCTATCACCGGCTCCGAGTAACCTCTTTTCTTCAGTCTAGCCCTCTCAATGGCCAGACCGTAAGAGAGAATTGAGCTGGATCCTCGTGGAGGATGGGACCCTGACGTAGCAGGTCCCGGAGAGGAGGCAGGGGAAGGGGCTCCCCTGCCAGTAGTCTTCTCATGTCCGCGTACCAGGGTCTTCTTGGCCAGTCTGGTGCCACCAGAAGAACTAGGCCCTTGTGATTCTGAATCTTGTGGATAAGGGCGCCCAGCAGGGGCCACGGAGGAAAGGCGTATAGCAGAGTCCCTGGAGGCCATGGCTGAACCAGGGCGTCGATCCCGTGAGCGAACGGATTTCGCTTGCGGCTGAAGTATCTGGGTACTTGAGCATTGGACCTGTCCGCTAGTAGGTCCATGTCCGGAGTCCCCCACTGATCCACAATCATCTGGAAGGCTGTGGGGGACAGCTGCCATTCTCCCGGATTTAGGCTTTCCCTGCTGAGGAAATCTGCCGCGGTGTTGTCCCTTCCGGCAATGTGGATGGCGGAGATGTCCTGGAGATTCGCCTCTGCCCAAGCCATCAGCGGGGCTATCTCTAGGGACACCTGTTGACTTCTGGTTCCGCCCTGTCGGTTGCTGTATGCCACTGTGGTGGCGTTGTCTGACATCACTCTGACTGCTCTGTTCCTCAATCTGTGAGCAAATTGCAGGCAGGCCAACCGGACTAGTTGGTTGATGTTCCACCCCGACTCTTATCTGTTCCACCGCCCTTGGGCGGTGAGCTCTTCACAGTGTGCTCCCCATCCGCTCAGGCTGGCATCTGTGGTGAGCAGAGTCCACGTGGGGGAGGACATCTTCGATCCCCTGCTCGTGTGGTCGGACTGCAACCACCACCGTAGCTGGGTCCGCACTCTGGCTGGTAGAGGGAGACGCACGGAGTAATTCCGGAAGCGGGGGCTCCATCGAGAGAGCAGAGAGCATTGTAGAGGTCTCATATGGCCCCTTGCCCAGGGTACCACTTCCAGGGTGGATGCCATGAGACCGAGAACCTGCAGATAATCCCAAGCTATGGGCCGACTGGCTCCCATCAAGGACCGTAGACGCGTCTGGAGTTTTAACCTTCTCCTGGTGGTGAGACTGACTGTCTGCCTGGGTGTCGAACAGGACTCCCAGGTACTCCAGTGTCTGAAAAGGCTGTAGGCAACTCTTGTTTAGGTTGACTACCCATCCCAGGCTTTCCAGAAGAGCGATCACTCGGTTGGTTGCCTGAAGGCTCTCCTCTCGTGATTTCGCCCTGATCAGCCAATCGTCTAGGTAGGGATGGACAAGGATTCCTTCCCGTCTGAGCGCTGCTGCTACCACTACAATCACCTTGGTGAAGGTCCGTGGCGCCGTGGCTAACCCGAAGGGCAAAGCCCGGAATTGGAAGTGTCGTCCCAGAACCTTGAAGCGTAGGTAGCGCTGATGATCCTGATGGATCGGGATATGCAGGTAGGCTTCTGACAAGTCTAAGGCTGAGAGGAACTCTCCTGGCTGTACTGTGGTCTTGACTGAGCGCAGAGTTTCCATGCAAAACCTCGGGACCCTTAAGTATCGGTTGACTGACTTGAGGTCCAATACGGGCCGGAAAGTGCCCTCTTTCTTGGGTACCATGAAATAAATGGAATAGTGCCCAGAATCCATGTCCCATGCAGGTACTGGGATTATGGCTTTCAAGGACAGGAGCCTCGCCAGGGTAGCTTCCAATGCTGCCTTCTTGTGGATTGGACACGGGGATTCCACAAACCTGTCTGGAGGGATGCGATGAAAGTCCAGATAATATCCCTCTCGGATGATGGCGAGGACCCACTGGTCCGACGTAATCTCGACCCATCTGGGGTAGAAGAGGGTTAACCTGCCCCCTATGGCTCTGTCCCCCGGATGGATCGGCTGATTCTCATTGGGAGGCACGGCCAGGACCTGAACCCGAGCCGGCTCCCCTCTTATGCTGCTTGGTCCGAAAGGACTGGTTTCTGGCCTGAGGACGAGGTGCCTGGTAGCGAGTCCTATAGGGAATGAAGCGTTGGGAGCTTCTGCCTCTGGATGGCCTTGGAAAGGCGCGCTGGTTCCTTTTGAACCTGTCTTCCGGCAGTCGAGGTACTGGAGAGGCGCCCCATGTGCTGGCCAGTTTATCAAGGTCGCTACCGAACAGGAGAGAGCCCTTAAAGGGCATTCTGGTGAGGCGTGTCTTAGAAGGAGCATCGGCTGACCAGTTCCGTATCCAGAGCTGCCTCCTGGCTGCTACTGAGGATGAGACCCCCCTTGGCTGTAGTACGGACTAGGTCGGATGCAGCATCCGTGAGGAACGAGAGAGCGGACTCCATGTCCGCTGCCGGAGCATTGTTCCTGACCTGTGACAAACAGGAACGCGTCACCACTGTGCAGCAGGTTGCGATCCACAAAGATAGAGCTGCCACCTCAAAGGTCTGTTTCAGGATGGCGTCCAGTCGCGAGCCTCCTTGAGGGACGCCCCCACCTCAACTGGAATGGTAGTGCGCTTGACCACAGCGCTAACCAAGGCGTCCACCTGAGGGCACGCCAGCATATCCTTGATTGCCGGGTCCAGGGGGTACATGCCCGTCAGGGCCTGACCCCCCTTTGAAGGAGGCCGCTGGCTCAGTCCACTCCAAATCTATCAATTGTTGTGCTGCTTGCAGGAAGGGAAAATGGCGGGCTGTAGGACGAAGACCTTCCAGCACGGGGTTCTGCGTAGCTGCCTCCATAGTGCTGGGGCCTGGATTAGCCAACTCCGTCAGGCACTGTGATACCAGGTTGGAGAGATCTTCCTTGGGAAAGAACCGCCTCATAGTTCGATATGGCTCTATCCCAGAGGGAAGTTCCCCCTCCTCGGGGGGTTCGGACTTGTTCTCCGAGACATCAGGGTCCGCATGAGCTGAACTGCCTGGAGGCGGGTGCCCACGATAAGGGCGAGAGGGTCCAGGGGCAGGGTCAGCTGGAGCAGCCGCAGGGCCTGGACGGGAAGCTGACTGCATCTGTACAAAGGCATGGATCCCCTTAAATAAATCCACCCATGAAATGGAAGCGGTCTCTAGCCATCGGGGTACCAGGTCCCCCGGGATTCCTGGATGTTCGAGACTGCCTGCTAGATCCGGGGTGGCCCCTGGGGAACTGTCGACAAACCTCGGTTGAGACTGGTCCTGGCCCGAGGCTCCCACGGCCTCCTCACATTGGGCACAAAGGGAGTCTGGCTCCTCGCTCTGCGTGGCTCTAAGCTGGCATGCTGAGCAGAGGCCGAGAGCTTTCACACCGGAATCAGGAGGTGCCACCGCAGGAGACGCTGGGGCGTTTAAATGTTCCATCGCGGCTTGCGAATGCAGGGCGCCGGCGCTTATGCAGCCAAGAATATCGCTCAATAATAATATGCGCTCAACAATACGCGCACAATAATATGCGGTCAGCAATATACACTCAATAATATACAATATGCGCTCAATAATATACAATATGCGCTCAATAATATGCGGTCAGCAATATACGCACAACATACAATATGCGCTCAATAATATGCGGTCAGCAATATACGCTCAATAATATAGAATATGCGCTCAAGAATATGCGGTCAGCAATATACTCTCAATAATATACAATATGCACTCAATAATATGCGGTCAGCAATACACGCTCAATAATATAGAATATGCGCTTAATAATATGCGGTCAGCAATATACGCTCAATAATATACAATATGCGCTCAATAATATGCGGTCAGCAATATACGCACAACATACAATATGCGCTCAATAATATGCGGTCAGCAATATACGCTCAATAATATAGAATATGCGCTCAAGAATATGCGGTCAGCAATATACTCTCAATAATATACAATATGCACTCAATAATATGCGGTCAGCAATACACGCTCAATAATATAGAATATGCGCTTAATAATATGCGGTCAGCAATATACGCTCAATAATATACAATATGCGCTCAATAATATGCAGTCAGCAATATACGCCCATCAACAGGTGCCTAACATGGGCGCTCAATACCTGAACAAGGCCGACAAAATGGCGACCTCCACGGCGTGCCGCATGCAGGCAATGCCGCCGATCCTCGTACCTCGGAAACCAAAAGTAAGAGATATACCCCTTACCTGATCCTCGGCGCTTCCTGGCTGGAACCCGGGCTGTCTCCGGCTGCGGGGGGAGAGGGGAAATACCTTCACCGCCGCGCTTGAGGAAATGCACCCGCTGCCTCTAAGTCCACGCCGGGACCGAGGTGCCTCTCAGCCACGCCCGAGCCCTTCTCACTCGAGGGCTAGATCCCTGCCGCGATTCGGCCACCGGACCGAGGCGTAGACCTCCGAGGGATCACGGAAATCATCCCGGGAAACTCAACTGGGGGAGGGACCCGAGGGTATCACCGCAGGAGTGCGGGGCTCGTTCAGTAGAAATTTAGTAAGTAGAATATAGAAAGTAGTATTGGAAAACACGCTCAGCGAGCGAGCAGGCTCTCCAAACTGCTTTGGAGACGGAAATTACTGAATTGCCTCACTTCCTGTGGGGGTATATGTACCCGTCCTGACGTCAGATCAGTCTCCAACTGCTAGCACGAGCACACTATACCCACTGGTTCTGAGTCCATCTGGCTACACGCTAGGAAATTTAAATTTTAACAAACTGAGAACTGGCATATAATATTAGTATAAACAAAACAAGATATACCAAAGGATAGGTACACTGAAATATCTGAGTTCAAAACATAAAAGGAGACATCTGTAGTTTGGAAGCAGGAGAGATTGTCATAGGGGGAGATTGAATGTTAGAAGGCTATGGTATGTTTTAAGATCATTGTGCGTGCTGTCATTAAGAGATTGGCTGAGTAGCCAGGCTTTTCAGTCTTTTTTTAAAAGATTTTAGGTTTTCTTGAACGGTTAGGTACTGAGGTAATGAATTCCATAACTTTGGGCCAATGATGGAGATGGCTCTGTTTCTGGTGGAAGACAGTTTGGCATGTGGAAGTGATGGAATCACTAGTTGAAGTTTACTAGTTGTTCTTGTTGTGCGAAGAGAATGGATATGTATGATGTCATCAAGGGCAGTGTAGTCTGCTTTATAAATTGCTTTATGAAGTATTGAGATATCTTTGAATTCTATTCTTTTCTCAATTGGGAGCCACTGTAATTGGTTGAGAACAGGTGTAATGTGTTCTGATTTTCTTTTACCCGTCAGGACTCTGGCAGCAGCATTCTGAAGTATTCTAGTTTCTTTCCGTTGAGGCCTACTCCCAGAGTGCGTAGGGGGATCCTGTGGTATCGAGGAAAGCTGTCTCAGGGTTTCAGTATGTTCTTTTAATTGAGCAACTGCATCCTGGACTTTGGATCCAAAAAGGTTATCTCCTAAGTATGGCAGATCTACTAATTTATCCTGGATTTCAGGCCTGAGGTCCGAGGCTTTAAGCCTTGCCCAACGCCTGGCACTGATCCCAGATGCAGCCACTCTGGAAGCTGTCTCAAACCAGTCACAGGCTGCACGGACTTCATGTTTGCCTGCCTCCAACCCTTTGTGGATGGTGGCTTGGGCTGCTTCTTGATATTGTGATGGAAGAGATGGAATGAATTCTTGTATTTGTTTCCACAAATCTCTTTGATATTGGGTCATGTAAAGTTGATATGAAGAGATTCTCGAATTTAACATGGCCCCTTGGTAGACCTTCCGTCCCAGGGAATCTAAAAACCTATGATCTTTACCTGGGGGATTTGAGGAATGTGGTCTAATTCTTTTGGATTTTTTTCTGTGCAGACTCCACCACTACTGATTGGTGAGGGTGCTGCGATTTTTGGTATCCAGGAGCAGACTGCACTAAATATTTATTTATTTATTTTTTATTTAATGTTTTTATATACCGGCAATCATGAAAACATATCTTGCTGGTTTACATAAAACGGGGGTGCAGTAGATACATCAAACTGGAACAAAGGTGCCCGAAGGTGCAGTTACATTTAACAAGGGTAGCAGAACTGGGATGAGGAGGAAGAGAGAGAGAAATTAGTAACGATAAACAATATACAACTTAAATACTATGTACAAAAAAGGATGGTTGAGGGCTGTGAGGAGGAGATAGTGAAGTCATTATATAGTGTCCGGGAAAGCTTGCTTGAACAGCCAAGTCTTAAGTCTTTTTCTAAAAGTTAGGAGGCAGGGCTCCTGTCTGAGATCTGAAGGAATGGAGTTCCATAGGAGAGGGCCAGCTGTGGAGGTGGCACGATCTCTCAGCGTAACGTGTCTGGTAGTTTTCGCGGGGGGTACTAGGAGGGAGCCTCTATAAGCATCTCTAGTGGGTCTTGACGAGTTGTAAATTTGGAGAGGGATTTGCAGATCAAGGGTGGTGAGTTGATGTATGGTTTTGTATATGACAGATATGGCTTTGTACATGATTCGGAAGTGTACTGGTAACCAATGAAGCTTTGAGGATGGGAGATATGTGTTCTCTTTTCCTGGCACCTGTTAGTAGTCTGGCTGCTGAATTTTGTACCATCTGAAGCGGTTTGGAGTAGGATGAAGGGAGACCTAGCAATAGTGAATTGCAATAGTCTAATTTCCAAAAAATGATTGCTTGGATGATCGTTCTGAAATCTTGAGCATGGAACAGAGGACTTATCCTTTTTAGTACCTGGAGTTTGTAAAAGCAGTCTTTGGTTGTTTTATTAATGTATGCCTTGAAGTTCAGCCGATTGTCTATTATTACTCCTAAGTCTCTAACTTGTGTGGTAGGTAGGTTGGTTGGAAGAGTATTGTTAGAAGTGCTGTTCTCCGGAGATATGAGTAGGATTTCTGTTTTGGATGAATTTAGAACAAGGTTTAGGCTGTTGAGTAGGTGTTTGATTTTTTGAAGGCAGGATTCCCAGTAGTCAAGAGTTTTCGAGTATGTGTCTTTGATGGGGATGATGATTTGAATATCATCTGCGTAAAGATAATACTTTAGATTAAGGTTGGTGAGAAGTTGGCAGAGTGGAAGAAGGTAAATATTGAATAAAGTCGGTGATAATGATGAACCTTGTGGGACTCCTATGGTAGAGTCAAATCTTGATGATTCCTTGTTTTGGAGTTTAACCTTGTAACCTCTGTTGTTGAGAAAGGTTTTGAACCATGATAGAACGGTGCCACTGATTCCTATGGATGACAGTTGGTTAAGGAGGATGGCGTGGTTGACCGTGTCAAAAGCTGTGGATAGGTCCAACAAGATCAGTAGGAATGAATTACCTTTGTCGAGACCCAATATGATATAGTCTGTCAAAGAGGTAAGGAGGGATTCTGTGCCTCGATTTTTTCGGAAACCGTGTTGTGGAGCGAAGAGAAGTTTGTTGTCTTCAATGAAGTCTGAAAGTTGAGAGTTCACTAGTTTTTCCATGATCTTGGCGATGAAAGGGAGGTTAGCTATGGGACGGAAGTTGTTAGGGTCCTTCGGGTCGAGGTTAGGTTTCTTTAGGAGAGGTGTGATTGAGGCCACTTTGAGATCGTCTGGGAAGGTCCCTTGGGCTAGAGAGCAGTTGATGATGTCTGTCAAAGATGAGGCGATGGTGTCTGGGATAGATAGAAGCAGTTTGGTGGGGATGTGGTCCGCAGGATGAGAAGTAGGTTTCATTCTTCTCAAGATGGCTTGTATCTCAGTAGAGTAGACAGGATCAAAGGTATTTAGGCTGATGTTTTTGTAGGGAGGGTGATGGTATGTCGGAAGGGCGGCGGTATTGGAAGGCAGTTGGGTTAGAAGATTGTTGATTTTGTTTTGGAAAAACATTGCGAGTTCTTCAGCTTTGGATTGTGCTAGATTGCAGGGGATTTCTAGGGGTATGGTTTGAGTGAGACTGGAGACGTAAGCAAAGAGGGCTTTGGCGTCGAAGACCAGGTTGTGAATCTTAGATGCATAATAATCTTTTTTTGATTTTGAAGTGAGGGCCTTGTATTGGTGTAGTGTGGATTTGTATGAGGAGATTGTGCTGGCACAAGGGGTTTTGCGCCATATCGCTTCTTTCTTTCTTAAACTTTGTTTTAGTTTTCTGAGCTCATTGGTGAACCAAGGTTGTCTATTGAAGGCATTGGTGTGAGATTTTTTTATGGATGATGGGCAGAGCTTGTTGGCTATATCTTCTATTATGTTGTTCCAGGAGCGTATGGCAGTGTTTGGGTCGGTGAGGTCTAAGAGGTGGAGGTGGAGGTGAGAGTCCAGGTGGTGGTTGAGGTCCTCCGGGGTGCATCGCCTCCTATATTGGAAGGAGGGAGAGGGTAAGTGAGGAGTGTTGGGTTTTTTCAGAGAGAAAGAGGTAGAGATGAGAGTGTGGTCTGACCATGGAACCTTCTTGCTCTTCACATTGGATGTCGATGTAATGCCTTTGTTGACGAAAATCAGGTCCAGAGTGTGGCCCGCTTTGTGTGTGGGTTTGTTGACCAGTTGTTGGAATCCCATTGCTGAAAGGGCTGTAAGGAGGGTTTCGCAGCTGTTAGATGGTGAGGGGTTGTCTATGTGTAGGTTGAAATCTCCTAATATGATTGCTGGAGAATCCAGGTTGAGAAGCGTAGTTGAGATTTCAAGGATGGGGGAGACATCGGATTCTAGGAGTCCCGGGGGGGCGTAGACAAGAAGGATTTGAAGATGTTGTGAGGTAAAGAAGCCGATTTCCAGATTTGAGTTAGAGTTGAATGGTTGTTGGGTGAAGTTGAGGCTTTTTTTGGTTGCCAGAAGGATTCCACCTCCTCTTTTTTTAAGTCTAGGGAGGGAGAAGATGTCATAGGTCGGCGTGGGTAGTTGGTTTATTAAAGCTGTATCTGAGGGCTTAAGCCATGTTTCGGTTACTGCGCAAATGTCTGGCTTGGCGTCGTTGAGGTAATCATTGAAGATTAGGGATTTTTTTTTGTCAGGGATTGCGCATTGAATAGTGAGAGTGAAAAGAGGGTAAGGCCTAAGAGCTGGGTGATTGGTGTGATCAAAATAGGGGTGAGAGATTTTAAGTTGCTGTGGAGGGCTTGTCTAGACGATGTTCTTTTAGGTAGGAGGCGGTGTTGCAAGGTTGGGATTGGAACAGCTGAATACATGGTGGGTAGTAGACTGGCTTGCGCAATGGGTAAGTGAGCGTGTGATTCCGGTTTTGTGACCGCACCGGTGCCGGTGGTGGGGCGAGAATTAGAGAATTAAATATGTACTGTCCATTCGTTTGCCGACAGCTGGCACTGAGCAGGGATGTTCCCAAATACAATGTTGCAAAGCTAGGAGAACATCATGCACTGGTATAGCTACCACCTGCTTTGGAGGGTCTACAAATTGAAGTACCTCCAGGGTTTGCTATTTGGTGTCTTGCTCTGTGACTAATTTGAATGGTATGGTGTCAGCCATTTCCTGGACAAAAGTTGTGAATGAGAAATCTTCTGGAGGAGATTTTTTCCTCGGATCTGGTGGAGATGGATCCGACAAAGTCTTCAGATGAGGTATCTGATTGTGTATCGCTCCAAGTGTCATATGGATCTTGAACTTGCGGAGAAATTGTGGAAGTCTTAGGCGGTGGAGGAATTCCTGAAGGTCCTGGTAATGGATCCTCAATAGGTGACTCCTCAGTATGCTCTTCCTGTGGATTAGAGGGAAGAGAATTGAGCAGATCATGATATTTTTTCAGTAAGATCTGATATAGTGCTGACTCTGGGCATCCTGGATCCCCAAGAAAGAGTGGCACCAATGGTGACTGCTTTGGAAACGAAGACGGGGTTGTTATCTTCAGTGGTCGCTTCGAAGTCACAGTAGTTGTTATTGATTTAGGCCCCAGCATCGATGCAATTATGGACATCGGCATCTGTGCCGGCATCGACAGGGTCATCGGCACCAGTATGGTGACCGGTGTTGGTGCGGTCACCGACATTGGCATCGATACCGGCATCGGTGTTGACACCGGCATCGGTGACGTCACCGGCATAATCGCCGGCATTGGCGCGGTCGCCGGAATAGGTGTCTGTTCCTTCAAGGCCTGGATCATCACTTGTCTTATAAAAACCGACAATTCCTGCGATACAGCTGGGGTAGATGGAGTAGCTGCATGCGGTGGCGGTGTGGGTGTTAATACCTCCACAGATCCCTATGTAGGTTCGATCGATGATGTAGGCCCCAACACTGGTAGCGGAGTCTCCTGAAGCTTTTGCCGTTTAGCGGTCGGTTCTCCCGGGGAGAGGGTTAACGCTGACATCTGTGTGTGTCAATGTCTGTGCCTATGTTTGGGCCTATGCTCGACTACCGACCTTATCGACACCGAAGTCGATGGCGATGCGTGATCTCCCGATCCTTCCAGACATTTTTTTCAGCAAAACTTTTTTGGAGACTCCTGCTAGAGACGATTTCGTCAATGTTGAAGGAAGAAGCTGAAGGTGAAAGAGGTGTTCCATTTTCTCCTAAGTTTTCTTCCTTTGGGAGTCATCTCTGCACATTGAGGGCAGGATGAAACATCGTGTGTCTCCCAAACAGAGAACACACTCAAGGTGTGGATCTGTTATGGACATTGTCCGATTACACATCGGATATTTTTTAAATCCTGAAGCCATCTTTTCACCAACAGCCGTCGATGAAAAGAGGGGAAAAATTTTGAGAGAGAGAGTTTTTACTTAAAAGTAAAAACGAGACTATAATTTCTCACCGTCCAGTGGAAATGAGAGAGAGATCCCGTTAGGAGAAAAATATTTTGAAAAAATCAATGACTTTTCAGTCAGTAAGTCTGTGAGAAAACTCACAGGGCTCCTATCTCCGCGATGCTTACGGCAGCGCAGAAAAACGAAGACTGAAGAGAGACCCCTGTGGCAGAGAATATCATGGCATGCTTGGCATGCTCAGTGGCCTCACAGTGCCAGTCAAAAGTTTCTAGAAACTTTGAGAGAAAGTTTTCCCGCCATAGGGCTCCGTCAGTGACGTCACCCATGTGTGAGGACTAGCATCCTGCTTGTCCTGGGATAAAAACTGTTTTCAGGTGAGCAGCTGCAAAGAGACCTTGCAGTGGCCAAAAAGTAGGACTCTCCAAAAAAAAACTCAAGACCAGATTCAGGTCCCAAAGTACCAATAGCCGCAAGGGAGTATGCAGATGCTTAACTCCCTTCAAAAACCCGACACATCTGGATGGGAAGACAATGTTCCACCATTAATATGTCCCTTATAACAAGCAAGAGCTGCTACCTTCAGCTTCAGATTAAGGACCAAGCCTTTAAGCAAGCCTTCCTGTAAAAATTCCAGAATCAGTAGAATTTCAACTGAGAGGATGACAACCACGCTACTCACACCAGTTTTCAAAACACGCTCCTAAATCTAACATAAGCTAGAGATTAGAAATTTTCCTGGCCCGGAACAAAGTGGAAATCAATGCTGAAGAATAACCACACTTCAGCAACCAAGCCCTCTCAAGGGCCAAACTGTAAGATAAAACTGACCTGGATGGGGCCCCTGATGCAATAGATCCTTCCTGAGCAGCAGCCTGAGAGGACTCTCCACCAGCAGTCTCTGAAGATCAGCATACCATGGCCTCCAGGGCCAATCCGGAGCCACCAGAAGTACAGTTTCAGTCTGACTTATGATCTTGCAAATGACCCTGCCTATCATCGACCACGGCAGGAAGGCTTATAACACCTTGTTCCGCGGCCAGACCTGAACAAGAGCATCGATACCTAGTGCTCTTGGATCCCTTCTGCAACTGAAGAACAGTGGTATCTTTGTGCTGCCGGAGGTTGCCAGCAAATCCAGACCCCATCGCACCACTATAAAAGGCCTCTTCTGCCAAAATTCCCACTCTCCTAGGTCTAAGTCCTGCCTGCTGGCAACAGTGAAGGTGGCTATGACCTGGAGGAGATTTTCTGCCCACACTATAAGTGCATCTACTTCTACAGACACCTGTTGGCTTCTGGTTCCACCTTTCTGATATAGGCCACCATAATGGCATTGTCCAACATTATCCTCGCTGCCCAAGCTTCCAGTCGCTCGGCAAACTGCAAGCATGCCAGACGAACTGCATGTGCTTATAACAGATTGATGGTCCACTGCCTCCCTCCTTGGCATTCCAGCGATCCTGTGCTACCAACTGACAGTGAGTCCCCCCCACCCCCAACCCAGAAGGCTCGCATCTGACATGGAGTTTCCTTGGAGACACCTGTCCGGTGTCTCCAAGGAAACTCCCTTCATGAGATGATCGGCCTGTAACCACCACTACAACTGGATGCTCACCTCCAAAGGTAAGTGGCGTCACACCATGTGCTCCTGTGACTGCAGATTCTATCGAGAGAGCAATGTGTGTTGAAGGGACTGCATGTGCGCCCTTGCCCAGGGGACAATATCCAACATGGCTGCCATCAACCCCAGGACTTGCAGATAAGATCGCACTTGTCAGGCAAATAGTCCATCTCAGGGCCTGAACTTGAATATTTCTGAATGTGACTCAGAAAGAAACACTCAGCTCTGCATCATATCAAATCACATGCCAAGATACTCCAGTGTCTGAGACAGCTGTAAGTTACTCTTGGCCAAATTCACCACCCAGCCTAGTTCCTGAAGCAAGGATATCACCTTTCGAGAAGTCAATCAACTCTTTCCTGCACTTATGGCCTGAATAAACCAGTCGTCCAGATATGGATGGACTATAATACTCTCCTTGCGCAGAGCCACCACTACCACCACGACTTTGGAAAAGGTCCTGGGTGCAGTAGCCAGCCTGAAAGGCAGACCCTGAAACTGATAATGTCTCAGAACATCAAAGCGCAGGAAATATTGATGTTCCTGGCAAAATAGGAATATGTAGATATGCCTCAGTTTATATTGCCTCCGTTTATATTGCCATTACTATGGAACGTTGAGTTTCCATTTGGAAATGAGTCACACGCAAATGTTGATAGACTCCCTTGAGATCCAGGATGGGCCAAAAAGACCCCTCTTGTGAATAACAAAATAAATTAACAGTGCCCTGTATTTTCCTGTGATCTGGAAACAGGAATTGTGGCTTTCAAATCCAGTCGCCTTAAACTAGTCTCCATCGTCACTCTTCCATAGAGAGTTGCATGGAAAGACCATAAAGGCATCCGGAGGAATTCATCAAAATTCCAGAGTATTGCTGTCCCCTCACCATGAGCAAAATCCATTAGTCCGTCATAATCAAGATCCACCTCTGATAAGAGAGAGATAGATGCCCCACCTATCTCCAAGGCTTTCTGGGCTGAAAGGACTGAGATCTTCCATAGGGATGAGACCTTTGAGTAGATGCTCCTATGTATGAATGAAATCAATGGGAATCCCTGGAGCAGCCCTTCACCCCAAAAGGACGCAATGCCACCTTCTTGCCCTCCAGTAAATGAGGAAGCTTGGATTCCTACCAACTATTTGCCATTTTCTCCAACACTCTACTGAATAAAAGGGAACCCTTAAAGGGTAACTTTGCAAGATTGGATTTGGAAATAGTGTCTCCCGTCCAATTTTGCAGCCACAACTGGCAGCTAACTGCTATCACAGAAGCCATCCCTCTCTAGTAGCCACCCACACCAAGTCGCAGACCACGCTGGCTAAAAATATGGCCCCCGGTTCCATCGCCGATGCACCATCAGAACCCACACCTTGCATCTCCTGAGAGAGATGCAAACAAGCCTGAGTCACCATGCAGCAGCAAGGTGGTGTCTGCCATGACCTCAAAAGCCTGTTTAAGGATAGCCTCAATCCTCAATCCTCTTATCCTGAGCATCTTCCACTGGAATGGTGGCTCGTTTGGTAACAGCACATAACAAGGCATCCACCTTCTGGAATCACAACTGATCCCTTTCCCTTCGGATCCAAAGGGTACAAAGCTGCTAAAGCATGCCCCCCTTTAAAATTTGCCTCTGGGGCATGCCATTCAAGGTCAATCCAGGAGGGGAAAGAAACATGACGCTTTGCAAAAAGTGACTAATTTGCAAACCCACAGCACCTCCCCCATCCACACACAGCCTCTTCTACGTCTAAGTCAACAGACTCAGCAACTCATGTTTGTGAAAAAAACTGGAGAAGAGTCCGATGCGATTCCAAATCAGGTGGAATTTTTCCCTCTTCCAAAGGGGAGAAACTCAAGTCCCTATTGGAGTCATCTGAAGATAGGGGGAATGTGGATCATGCTACATCAACAGGGTCAGTTTCCCTTGCCAGCACTATGAGTAGAAGCCCCAAGTATGCAAACCCTTCTTAGTAAGATGCCACGCCTCTGCTGGGCACCCCTGCAGAAAAGTCGGCAGGCATTGGAAAAATTCCACCCAGGAAAAGGTGGATGGATCCAAACCAGGGCCCACAGACCCAAACCTGACACTCTCAGACCCTTCTGCTAGAGATGTTTCTGACATTTGAAACAATGGGGGGAAGGGACATCTGCCGTTTCACCTTCCACCTCACTCCCCACTCCCGAGAAGATGGCCCAAAATTGATAAAATCTGTAGAGGCCAAATTGCCTTGAGCCTTCAAGCAGCGCTGACACAGGCGTACACAGAATGTAATGGCTGGATTGCCCAAGTACTTAGACAGTTTTGTCCCTGGTGCCATAGTCTTCCGGAAGTACACGCACAAATACGTGCCCGAAGCAGGCCGCAGTTGTATACACACAAAATACCCCCAAACGCAAATATGTGCACAAATATAGGCCAAGGCCTTACGCATGCACTTACCTCATTACACCGCCGCATGGAAAGAATGCATGCACACGCCTGCTCGTGGGAAAAATCACTGCCGTGGCCTACCACATGGCTGAGGAGCAGGGCCTAGCCAAAGGCTGCTCAACCCACAGAGCCCGAGCCACCTCCTCTCCACTCTATCTCCCCAGAGAAGAAAAGAGGGTAAGAGAAGCAGAGCAACTAACACCGAGAAGAAAAAACCTGGTAAGAAAAAAAGAGGGGGCTAAAACTTCTCTACTAGTGGAGGTTTTTTTGTTTTATTTTTACTACAAGCAACCCCCAATATGGAGATGCATGTCCAGCATCTGCTGGAGATAAAGAATGCTGGTGGGCTGTCAGAGTAGGGCTATATGTCCATGACATCAGTGAGTCAGCTTTCCTCCGTCTCCATCTGCTGGTAGAGGTGCAAAATCCACTGGTGTGGATAAGCCTGAGTGCAGAGGAACTACTAAATGCTTTTTTTCACCCCCATACTTCTCTTAACAAAACACTCTGGCAGATAAAGGACCAAACACACCCACAAATCCCTGAAAGGTAAAGGGTACTTTCCTGTTCAAGTCTTCTTCCAGTTGGAGGTCCTAAGGCCAGGGCACATAGAAAAAAAAAACAGATGGGGGCAGAGGCAGGAGGGAAAGGGGAAAGAGGGAACCAACACCACTGGTTTAGTCCCCCATCCACTATCAGGTCTCATCTTTAAAATAAGGGTCACTGACAATCTCAAGCAAAGGGAGAGGGACCAATCACATAATACTGCTCTGAAAGGTAGTCCACCAGGTATGTGCATTCATTTAAAAAGAAAGTGCAAAATGCAACAAATAAAGCTAATTTGTTCCATTCAGGGGGCCCTGAAATGAATCAGGGGCCCCCCAAATGAAACAAATCTTATTCTGTTTCATTTTAAACAAATGCATCTGGCCTAGGTCTAGGCCCAAAGAAGGGGCCATAGCGTCTGGCCTAGGTCTGGGCTCCGGCAGAGATTCAGGCATCAGGCAGATCCCCACTGGCCTGGGTAAGTCGGGGCCAGGGGCAGCCCTGGCCCCGGCATTTTTCTGGGAAGGTGGGAGGGAGGGCTCATTTGCATTTTTTGGCCATTTTGGGGGGAGAAGTTAATTGCTTGATTTTTTTTTTTCACACAAATCAAACGAACCAAACAATCCACAAACCAAAATTCGTGGGGAAAAAACCTCCCGAAAATGAACCGAAAAACAAAAAAAAATTTTTCCCTGCACATCCCTATCCAAGACTGCAGGTTTGGCATCACCACCATCTGCTGCAGACAGAGAAATACTGAAGAGCTGCAGGTGCCATCTTCCCTGATAATGCCTCTTCCAGTGAAGCTTTCATTCTTTGTTTCTATCTGCTGGTAGGGGAGAAAAACCCAGGTGTGACCTTGGTCTGGTATGGATGATTAGGAAAGACATTTAAATACCTCAGCGGTATCAATGCACAGGGGATAAGTTTTTCAATGGAAAGGAGGCTCTGGAATGAGAGGTCCTGGGATGAGAGTGACAGAGGGTAAAATCAGACATAATTAAAGGAAATATTTATTTACAGAAAGGTTTTTGGACACAAGAACAGCCTCAGTGGAGGTGGTGGAGAAAGTGTCAGTTAAAAAAAAAAAAGCATGGGACAAGCCGTTCCAGGTTTGGACCGAGAAACTAGAATCACTTGTCTTATGTGTGTGGCTGACAGGACCTGCACCAGTAAAAGTAATGGTGCATTTATTATGAGTTTATAGGAATAATTAGTCAAATGGAACTGATACCAACACTACTAAATTGTTGATTATAATAACACAGAAAACCAATCAGAATGGAGAAATTACTTAACTGATAATTTTGTTTTCTTTAGTGTAGACAGATGGACTTGGGACCAATGGGTTATATGCTCTCCTGCTAGCAGATTGAGACGCGTCAGGTTTCAAAGCTGACAACACCCTAGATACACCCCTGCATGGACCTCAGCCCTTCAGTATTCTCTTTAAAAGCCATTGTGGACATACTATTGAAAAAACTTGGTTGAAACTCAATTAAAACCAACTCGACTTAAAAACAGATAACCAAAACTGTAGTCAAACAAATGCTGAATCCCAGCAAGATTATAGATGCCCTGATATACTGTTACTGTTTGTTACCCTGATTGTTACTGTTCTATGTAAACCGGGGTGATATGTATATTATACAGGAACCTCCGGTATATAAATTATTTAAATAAAATAAATAAATAAATATAGGGATTGGGCAACGGCTTACCTGTAATCTCTTGGAATCTATATTCATTCCACGGGCGATTGCTTGGCACCGTTCTTGGGCAGCCGTGGACGGGATGCTGAGTCCATCTGTCTATATAAGGAAAGCGAAATTATCAGGTAAGTAATTTCTCCATTTCCTAGCATTTAGCCAGATGGACTCAGGACCAATGGGACGTAAAAAAAAAAAAAAAAAGCTACTCCCGAACAGGGTGGAATGCTGCCTGCGGTCTGGTTAACATCGCCCTTGCAAAGGCTGCATCTTCTCGGGCCTGAACGTCCAGGTGACTGAACCTGGAGAAGGTGTGTAAGGAGGACCACGTCGCCGCTCGGCAGATGTCGATGGGAGACAACCATCTAGCTTCTGCCCAGGAGACTGCCTGAGCCATAGTGGAATGAGCTTTAACCTAAAAGGGTAATGGCTTTCCTGCTTCCACATAGGTTCCCATGACCACCTCCTTGATCCAGCGAGCTAAGCTAGCCTGTGAAGCTGGTTCGCCCTGCCTCTTTCCACCATGAAGAATAAACAAGCAGTCCGTCTTGCAGACCAGTTCTGAAACTTTCAGATATCGCACCTACTGACATTTAAATGGTGGAGGCGGTATTCTTCCGTGTCCTTGTACCTATCTGGGGATAGCAACGAAATGGACCGATTCAAATGAAACTCCGAGACTACCTTGGGCAAGAAGAATGGATTGGTATGAAGCTGTAATGCTCCTGGAGTCATCCAGAAGAACACTTCCCGATACAATGCCTGTAGTTCATAGATGCGATGAGCCACGCATATAGCCACTAGAAACATGTTTTCAGGGTTAACAAGTGCAAGGAAAGACTGCGCAGCGGCTGAAAGGAGGGCCCTGCCAAAAACTCCAATATTAGATTAAGATTCCACAAGGGAACTGGCTACTGTAGGGGAGGCCGGAGGTGCTTTACGGGCCAGTCTTGAGCTGACAGGCGGGTTTTCACTCACCTTGCCCTTGAAACAGGAGAGAGCCATTACCTGGATCTTCAAGGAGTTAAGGGTCAAACCTTTATTCAAGTCATCCTGTAAAAATTCCAGAATTAGTGGGATTTTGACCATCCTAGGGAAACATCACTTTCCTCGCACCAGGCCTCAAATATTCTCCAGACCCGCACATATAAGGACGTAAAGAACTTCTGCGCACGGAGTAAGGGGGTAATTACTGCCGCTGAATATCCAACGCTTCATCGGGCGAGCCCTTTCAAGGGCCAAACCGTAAGACAGAATCAAGACATCCTCGTGAAGGAACTGTCCCTGCTGAAGCAGGTTCCTGAGCAGAGGGAGGCACCGGGGGGGGGGGGGGGGGGGGGGTGTCTCCTCCAGGTGCCTCCGCATGTCCACATATTATGGATGCCTGGGCCAATCTGGGGCTACTAATAGGGCTAATCCTCTCTGGTGTTCAATTCTGCAAATGACACTGCCCAGCAGGGGCCACGGAGGGAAGGTTTTTCAAATGGTTCGTAAAAATTAAACTCAAGCCAAACAAAATAATGATAGAGGTTATATAATTCCAATTTACCACAACATTTATTAAATAATCAGTCCCCCGACCCAGAACCGTGTTTTGCTAGGGCTGCATCAGGAGGGACGAGTCACATATAATGTAAATGGCAGTAACTTTTGGAAAGGATCTGTACAGAAAACAAAAGAAATTATAAACAATGTTATGACCATAACAACATGGCAAGGTTAGCAGAGGAGAGAAAAAGGAATATCTACCCCATTCAATTATGTCAGCGTATAAATATCCAAGCTATCATGGGGGTAATAGATTATCTACAAAAATTGAGGCATAAAAAATACTGACAAATTTCTCACAACACACCTGCTGTATTGACTAGTATTTTAGTGTGTTAGCTCGACATTTCACATCCCTTTGTGGCTGTAAATTGTAGACATGCCAATCTGACTGCCCAGGCTTCCAGGTGGTTTATGTTCCAGAGTGCCTCTTCCTCTGTCTAACACCCCTGGGCCGTCAGTTCCTGAAAGTGAGCTCCCCAAAACCGGAGGCCTGCGTCTGTCGTGAGCACCAGCCAGTTCGGCAGGGACAGGGTTACACCCTTGCCCAGATGAGCTTCCTGCAGCCACTACTGGAGCCAAGAACAAACTTCCATTGGTAGGTTGAGGCAAATCGAGTGGTCTTGGGACAGTGGGTTCCAATATCACAGCAGGGAGTATTGAAGTATTCACATATGTGCTATTGCTCACGGTACTACCTCCAGGGTTGATGCCATCACACCATCAGGCATATTGTGTTCATCAACCAACACACTTGGAACATCAACTTCCTTATTCGCGTGGATGAGAGGAAGACCTTGCCCTGCTTGGTGTCGAACCAGACTCCCAGATATTCAAAGGACTGGAAGGGTTTGAGAGTGCTTTTGTCCATGTTTACGACCCACCCAAGTTCTTGGAGCAGGGAGGTCACCCTGTTACGACACCCAGAGACTCTCTTCCTCAGGCTTTGCCCAGATCAACCAGTCATCCAAATACGGGTGCACCGGATTCCCTCTTTTCTCAGTGCAGCCCCTCCGACCACCATAATCTTGGAAAATGTTCTGGGGGCGGGGGGCCAGGCGGGCAGCACCCAGAATTGATAATGTTGACCCAGCATTGCAAAGAGTAGGAAACTATGTTCTTGCCAGATTAGAATATAAAAGGTAGGCCTCAGAAGGGTCCAGGGAGGTTAAAAACTCTTTCGGTTGTACGGCCATTATCATGGAGCGCAGAGTTTCTATTCGGAAAAGAATCACTCGTAGATGTTGGTTGACACTTGAGATCCAGGATGAGGCGAAAGAAACTCTCCTTCTTGGGTACGATGAAATAGATGGAATAACATCCCATATTTTCCTAGTGTGCAGGTACTGGAATTATAGCCCTCAACCTGAGGAGCCTTACCAAGATGGACTCCACTGCCTGCCTCTTGTGCTGGAAGTGACAAGGAGACATTATGAACAAGTCCTGAGGAGTGCTGAGAAATTCCAGTGTGTATCCTTCTCGTATGACATCCAGCATCCATTTCTCCGAAGTGATCTCGACCTACCGCTGGTAGAAGAGAGACAGTTGACCCCCTATCTCCTCGTCCTGAGAGTGGGTCGGCAAAACTTGATTGGGGGGGGGGTTTCGGGACGAACCTGAACCCAAACCTGCCCCTTTTTCTTGTGCTGCCAACTCCAAAAGGACTGAGACCTCTCAAAGGACAGAGACCTCTGAAATGTTGAGTTTCTGTAAGGCTGAAAGCATTGGGAGCCCCTGGATCGACCCCTCATTGACAAGTGGCGCTGTAACTTTCTCTTATCTTCTGGTAGCCGGGGCACTGGAGATTCACCCCACTTCCTGGCCAGCTTTTCCAATTCACTTCTGAAGAGGAGTGATCCCTTAAAGAGCATTTTTGTGAGGTTTGCCCTAGAGGTTGTGTCTGCTGTCTTCTGGCGGCTACCTCTGAAGCCACTCCTCCGGCCGAGGTACAGACTAGGTCAGAACCCATGTCAGCTAAAAAAGCAGCGAGTTCCATAAGAACATGCCATACTGGGTCAGACCAAGGGTCCATCAAGCCCAGCATCCTGTTTCCAACAGTGGCCAATCCAGGCCATAAGAACCTGGCAAGTACCCAAAAACTAAGTCTATTCCATGTATTGCTAGTAATAGCGGTGGTTATTATCTAAGTCAACTTAATTAATAGCAGGTAATGGACTTCTCCTCCAAGAACTTATCCAATCCTTTTTTAAACACAGTTATACTAACTGCACTAACCACATCTTCTGGCAACAAATTCCAGAGTTTAATTGTGCGTTGAGTGAAAAAGAACTTTCTCCGATTAGTTTTAAATGTGCCACATGCTAACTTCATGGAGTGCCCCCTAGTCTATTATCCAAAAGAGTAAAAAACAGATTCACATCTACCCGTTCTAGACCTCTCATGATTTTAAACACCTCTATCATATCCCCCCTCAGCCGTCTCTTCTCCAAGCTGAAAAGTCCTAACCTCTTTAGTTTTTCCTCATAGGGGAGCTGTTCCATTCCCTTTATCATTTTGGTCGCCCTTCTCTGTACCTTCTCCATCACAATTATATCTTTTTTGAGATGCGGCAACCAGAATTGTACACAGTATTCAAGGTGCGGTCTTCACCATGGAGTGATACAGAGGCATTATGACATTTTCCGTTTTATTCACCATTCCCTTTCTAATAATTCCCAAAATTCCGTTTGCTTTTTTGACTGCCGCAGCACACTGAGCAGATTATTTCAATGTGTTATCTACTATGATGCCTAGATCTCTTTCTTGGGTAGTAGCACCTAATATGGAACCTAACATTGTGTAACTATAGCATGGGTTATTTTTCCCTATATGCATCACCTTGCACTTGTCCATATTAAATTTCATCTGCCATTTTGATGCCAAATTTTCCAGCCTCACAAGGTCTTCCTGCAATTTATCACAATCCTCTTGTGATTTAACTACTCTGAACAATTTTGTATCAACTGCAAATTTGATTACCTCACTTGTATTTCTTTCCAGATCATTTATAAATATATTGAAAAGTAAGGGTCCCAATACAGATCCCTGAGGCACTCCACTGCCCACACCCTTCCACTGAGAAAATTGTCCATTTAATCCTACGCTGTTTCCTGTCTTTTAGCCAGTTTGTAATCCACGAAAGGACATCGCCACCTATCCCATGACTTTTTATTTTTCCTAGAAGCCTCTCATGAGGAACTTTGTCAAATGCCTTCTGAAAATCCAAGTACACTACATCTACAGGTTCACCTTTATCCACGTTTATTAACTCCTTCAAAAACATGAAGCAGATTTGTGAGGCAAGACTTGCCTTGGGTAAAGCCATGCTGACTTTGTTCCATTAAACCATGTCTTTCTATATGTTCTGTGATTTTGATGTTTAGAATACTTTCCACTATTTTTCCTGGCACTGAAGTCAGGCTAACCGGTCTGTAGTTTCCTAGATCACCCCTGGAGCCCTTTTTAAATATGGGGGTTACATTGGCTATCCTCCAGTCTTCAGGTACAATGGATGATTTTAATGACAGGTTACAAATTTTTACTAATAGGTCTGAAATTTTATTTTTTAGTTCCTTCAGAACTCTGGTGTGTATACCATACGGTCCATGTGATTTACTACTCTTCAGTTTGTCAATCAGGTCTACCACATCTTCTAGGTTCACCAAGATTTAGTTCAGTCCATCTGAATCATTACCCATGAAAACCTTCTCCATACGGGTACCTCCCCAACATACTCTTCAGTAAACACCGAAGCAAAGAAATCATTTAATCTTTCTGCAATGGCTTTATCTTCTCTAAGTGCCCCTTTAACCCCTCTATCATCTAACGGTCCAACTGACTCCCTCACAGGCTGCTTTGGATATATTAAAAAGGTTTTTACTGTGAGTTTTTGCCTCTACGGCCAACTTCTTTTCAAATTCTCTTAGCCTGTCTTATCAATGTCTTACATTTAACTTGCCAACGCTTATGCATTTTCCTATTTTCTTCGGTTGGATCCTTTTTCCAATTTTTGAATGAAGATCTTTTGGCTAAAATAGCTTCTTTCACCTCCCCTTTTAACCATGCCGGCAATCGTTTTGCCTTCTTTCCACCTTTCTTAATGTGTGGAATACATCTGGATTGTGCTTCTAGGATGGTTTGTTTGTTTTTTTTATTTATATTTTTGAAATTATAACATTTACATAGAAATGATATAATCAAGCATTATAATAATTACATTTCACTAATTTTAAAGAAAAACATTATATTCCAGCCCACATCTAGGAGAAAAGAAGAGATAGTGAGTCCACTTCGCTAAGACATTCTCTTATTACAATCAAAACTCCCTTTATACCCTAACTCAATTCACCTGGGATTTATCAGAAATAAAACGTTGCAAATGGGACGGGTCAAGAAAAACAAACTTGTTATTTTGATACAATATCTGGCATTTACAGGGAAATTTTAAGAGCTTTGGCTCTGGGTAGCGAGGCAACAGATAAGTAAAAAGGTTAAATGTCCATCTGTAATTTCTGATATAAGAAATGAGGGCGAAATTAATGCCGAACCAGAAAATGTGACTTTGTTGGATGTATGGAAGTTATCGGCTAAAATAGATAAGAAAATGTCTGGGTTTATATCCAATGTATACACGTTTTCTGTAGAAACTAAAGATAAATTTGAGGATTTAGATATAAGAACAGAGAAATTAGAACAGAATGTTGCAAAATTGAACCCAGTAATAGATAAACTTCAGGCTGTTAATATTTCCTCCATTAAAGATAATATGGTGTTACATAATAGGATTGAAATATTAGAGAATGAGTTAAGATCAAGTAATCTTAGATTACTTAATTTTCCGATTTCAAGACTACTATCTCCTGATGAATTATATAGAAAATATGCGATGAAAGTATTGTTATATGATGAAGGGAAAATTCCAATAGTTTCAAGAATATATTATTTACCAAAGAAGAAAATCTTGCAAAAGTCAGAGGGCGGGGTTGATATCTTAGATAGTCCAGGAGTCTCCACTTTCTTGGAAGACTCTTTGGACTTGATTAATTCAAGATCTACTTTGTTAGTTACCTTTGCATTGAAATGGGATAAAGATTTGTTTTTTCTTAAATACTTTCAGAATAAAGACCACAGTTTCTGTGGTCATAAGATACAAATCTTCCCCGATGTTTCCCGTGCGACACAAGCACGGAGGAAACAATTTTTGTTATTAAAACAATCTGTGTTAGATATGGGAGCTAGTTTTTTCTTAAAATTTCCCGGTATTTTTTAACAATGACCACGCCTCTTGCACACTTTTTACTTTTGTAGCTGCTCCTTTCAGTTTTTTTTCTAACTATTTTTCTCATTTTATCAAAGTTTCCCTTTTGAAAGTTTAGCACGAGAGCCATGGATTTACTTACTGTCCCCCCCTCCAGTCATTAAATCAAATTTGATCATATGATCAGTATTGCCAAGCGGCCCCCACCACCGTTACCTCTCTCACCAAATCCTGTTCTCCACTGAGAATTAGATCTAAAATTGCTCCCTCTCTCTTTCGTCTGTTCCTGAACCAATTGCTCCATAAAGCTATCATTTATTCCATCCAGGAACTTTCTCTCTCTAGCGTATCCCGATGATACATTTACCCAGTCAATATTGGGGTAATTGAAGTCTCCCATTATTACTGCACTACCAATTTGGTTAGCTTCCTTAATTTCTCTTACCATTTCACTGTCCGTCTCACCATCTTGACCAGGTGGACTGTAGTATACTCCTATCACTATAGTCTTCCCTGACACACAAGGGATTTCTACCCATAAAGATTCAATTGTGCATTTAGTCTCGTGCAGGATGTTTATCCTGTTGGACTCTATGCCATCCTGTTGGACTCTATGCCATCACACCGCCTTCCACCATGTCTCTGAGATGCCAATTAAGTCTATGTCATCATAGACATAGCGTTGGTTGGGATTGGCTGCACAGCTATCCGTGCACCAGTGTTAAAAAGGTCTGTTAAAAAGGATAGTTCACGGCTCAGCATTGAATGACAGCAGAGCTTTTGCCTCGCTCTAAAGAAACCGAAGCTATTTGGACTGACTATTTGGAGTAATTTCTATACACCAACGGATAATTTTACAAGGAAACATCCCCTGAAGAAAGGTCTTGTCTCGGACCTGAAATGCGGCTGCATTGGGTTATCCTAGTTACACTCAAGATAAGTCGGGACATTAAGTATTTTCAGTATTGTATTTCAAGCATGCTTTTTAAAAAAAATATCATATATAAAATTACAACAAAAAAAAGTTGACACTATATGGTTAGTTCACTTTTTGGTGCACGTTACAGATAATGAATAATTGGATGGAGGAGGAGGGTTGATGATTATGCACACAGCGAGTTCACCCAATGGGGGTTTATGACTAATATATGAAACCTGTCCTCTCTACATATAAACATTTTTTCTTGTTAAAAAACGTTGGCTTTTGGAATTTTGAGGACTCCGGAGCGATTGAAATAATTGCATAAAACGTATGACCCTTAGTGGTGAGATACATTGAGAATTGATTATATGAAAAAAAATAATGAAGAAGTGATTGGTGTTTGGATTAAGATTATCATTCACTTCTGGCATTAGCATACAAACATTTCAAAGTTTGTTTTTTGTAGGTATTTTCATTCAGCTTTTTAATTGATAGGGATAAGTTAGAATTTTTTAGCTCAGGTGAGGTTTTAGTTACAGGCACTTGGACTACTTTTTTTTTTATTATTGGAACCTTACTGTCGGGATGCCCTAATTCTAATGCATCATTAGTATCCTTTGAAGATACCTCTCTCCGAACCATGCACTGCTGAGTGACCGTCTGCTTTCCCCTTTGTTCTAGTTTAAAAGCTGCTCTATCTCCTTTTTAAAGGTTAGCGCCAGCAGTCTGGTTCCTCCCTGGTTAAGGTGGAGCCCATCCCTTCAGAAGAGACTCCCCCTTCCCCAAAAGGTTCCCCAGTTCCTAACAAAACTGAATCCCTCCACTGGGATAGTTGACTACTCTGAAACGGCACATCTCTATGGAAAAAATATAACCTCTCTGGAATTCGCCTGAATCATCCACCTCCCAAGAGAGGAGCAGGCATGAACGAGCTACCAGTGCACAACAAGAAACAATCTGTAAGGTCACTGCTATCGCGTCAAAGGCTTGTCTAAGGGTGGACTCCATCCACCTATCATGCGCATCCTTCAAGGCTGCTCCTCCCTCCACTGGGATAGTTGTTCGCTCTGAAACGGCACAGACCAGCGCATCCACTTTAGGGAAACAGACATTCTCTCACTGCCAGATCCAGTGAGTATAGAGCTTCTAATGCTCTACCTTTAAAACTCGTTCAGGGACATCCCATGGCAGGTCAATCAAGTCCTGGATGGCTTCTAGCACTGGAAAATTCCCTTTCCGTAGGGAAACCAGAATGGGATTCTTCTTTGGTTCCATCAGAGTCCGCCCCAGGAACTCCCATCATCTTCAGGGTTTGGGAGACCAGGGTGCCAATTCATCTCTATGGAAAAAACATAACATGGTCCGATATGGTTCTAAAGCCAGTGGGATTTCCCCATCTTCCAAGGAATCTGGATCCCCCTTCTTCGCCGTGCTGTCCGGGTCCCTGCCAGGGATACCCTTGGTGAGGCGAGGCATGTCTTGAGGCTTGCTGATAGGGCTGGAAGAGGAAGGTCTTACCGGCTGGGGTTCAATCCGGACAGGGGCAAGATAAGCAGACTGTGCCTGTATGAAGGCTTGAAGACCTCGAAAAAATTCCACCCAAGAAAAAGCAGCTGGGTCCATGCCTAGCCCAGGAAGTACTGGGGTAGGTGCCATTGGTATTTCCCTCTCCCATGGAAGACCTCGCCCCGGGATTACTCAGATCCGGGGTCCTTCCGGTTAAGGTTGTGGATGACCCATCCTCTGATTGGGAGGAGCCGGGCTTAGTGAAGTTTGGGGAGGCCAGCTTTCCCTGGGCCTCTTTACAGTGCTGACAATGTAAGAATCCAGGTCAGACTGTGTAGCCCTAATATGACAAGCAGCGCAGAGAATGGCGCTTATGTTTCTTTGCTGCCAGAGCCATCAGGTACAATAGCTGCGCGTTCAACCGGCTCATGCTTAAAAAAATGTGCGCACAGATTTCGGGCACCTACACAGGCCGCACGCACAGCCCATGTGCCCAGCTTTATCTATACTCTACGCGCGCAACTTCCTAGGTGCACATATGCGTGCGACGTTGTGGGCGGCATTATGCACATAGCATGTCCATAGAGCATTGGCACTCACTGCACGTACCCAATGCTCTATGGTGGGTAATAGAAGACAAGATGGCGCCACCGCAGCCTACCGAGCCTAAAGCGGGGCCTAGCCCACCAGGGGCTGCTCAACCTGCTCGGAAGCCCACTTCCCTTTACTCAACGGGATCGGGAAAATCATTGGTACAGCATGCCAAACAAGGAGACCGAAGGAAGTCTTACCGAAACCCCTCCAACGTCTCTGAATCGGGAGGAATCCTCTTCTCTGCATAGACAATCTCCGGATGCAGGGGGGAGAGCTTTGGCAGCCACCACTGCACTTGGCTTCCTGCGCCCGCTGCCTTTCAGCTGCTTCAGCAGCGAAGTCATTGCCAGGAACCGGCTACCAGATCAAGCCACACCTCCGAGGGATCTCAGAAATCACCTCAGGAATTCTCAACTGGGGGAGGGACCTTTAGGTATCACAGCAGGATAGTGGGGCTCAATCTTTCTCCAATTTAAAATTAGAATTTCTTCTTCTAAAGGGTATAGCGATCCCCATAGGGAAAGCACGTCCACATCTGCTAGGAGATGGAGAGATACTGAAGGGCTGAATTCACTGCAGCAGTGTATCTAAGGTGACATCTCCATCTGCTAGCAGGGGAGCATAAAACTGATTGATCCTGAGTCCATCTGGCTACACGCTAGGAAATAATAAACAGTTTATGAAGCAAAGCATATATTCCTTAAGAAGATCCTTATGACCCAAGGTGCCAGGAGCCTCTTGAAGTGTATAATGTTTTGTCTATTTACAGCTTTGCTTGTTTTTATACCCTTTTACTTTGATGTCCTGCTTTCATGCCTGGGTATTATTTACAGCTCCAAGAAGCATATAGGAAAATTGGTTCTTACCTGCTAATTTTCGTTCCTGTAGTACCACGGATCAGTCCAGACAGTAGGTTGAGCCTCCTGTCCAGCAGATGGAGATAGAGAAAAAACTAAAGGGTATCCTATATCAGGACAGTGCTCACCCTACATCCCTTCAGTATAAACCAGTAGAATATCAAGCAAGTAACAACCAACATGTAATGTGAATTATCAACACATGAAAGAACCGCTCTTACATATATATCCAGTTGAGAAAGACCTCTGGTGCCTTGAAGTTCCGATAGGAAGTAGCTGGATCCAAAATGCTGTTAAGAACCAAACAAAAAAAGAAAAAACCTTCAAGCGGATGAATCAAAAAGAAACCACAGTCCGGGCGGGAGTCTGGACTGATCCGTGGTACTACAGGAACGAAAATTAGCAGGTACGAACCAATTTTCCTTTCCCTGTACGTATCTGGATCAGTCCATACAGTGGGATGTACGAAAGCTTCCCTAAAGAGGGTGGGATCGAGACAAACCCGTTCGAAGCACCTGCCTGCCGAAGGAGCCAAACACTGGCGCCTGGACGTCGAGGTGATAATGATGAGCAAAAGTAGGCAGAGACTTCCAAGTAGCCACCCTGCAGATGTCCTGAGGAGAGACCAACTGACTCTCCGCCCAAGAAGTAGATTGCGCACGCAAAGAATGGGCCTTCAAACCCTCCGGAACAGACCGGCCACAACAGATATAAGCTGACGCAATGGCCACCTTATGCCAGCAAGCAATAGTAGCCTTAGAGGCCTTGTTACCTCTATTTGGGCCGCTCCATAGGACAAAGATGATCAGAGATGCAAAATTCGTTAGTAACCTGTAAGTATTGGAGTAGGACTCTCTACATCAAGACGCCTGAGGTCCCCACCAGCCCCGTGTGCAATGTCTTCAGGAGAAAAGGCAGGAAGCTCCGCTGACTGATTGATGTGAAAAGAAGACATGACCTTTGGAAGAAAGGATGGCACCATCGTTAGGTAAACACCCGAGTCAGAAAAGTGGAGAAAGGGCTCCCGACAAGACAAGGCTTGGAGCTCGGACACTCTCCTGGCCGAACAAATAGAGACCAAAAATACTGTCTTAAGAGTGAGGTCTTTAAGCGTGGCCTACAGGAGAGGTTCAAAAGGCGCCACACAAAGGGCTTGAAGCACAAAATTGAGGCTCCAGCATGGACAAGTAGGCCGGATAGGTGGCTTTAAATGTTTGGCCCCTTTAAGGAAGCGAATGACATCCGGATGAGTCGCCACCGCCTAACCATCAATACACCCAAGGAGAGGACAGAGGGCCGAAACCTGCACCTGCAGAGAATTGAAAGACAAACCTTTGGAGAGACCAGACTGCAGGAAGGAAAGGACCTGATACACCGGAGCATTGCGCGCCTGGACTCCGGACTCAGCACATGCATTCAAAAACACTCCATACGCGGATGTAAGCGAGAGAGGTAGAGGTCTTCTGTGCCCACAAGAGAGTGGAGAGAGCTTCCTCCTTATACCCTTTCTTTCTCAGGTGCTGCCGCTCAAAAGCCATGCCGCTAGACAAAAACGATCCGCCTGATCGAAAAATACTGGTCCTTGGGGATGTGACCGAGGCGAAGAGGACCGTCGGTTGCGAGGTTCACCAGGTCCGCGAACCACGGTCTCCGAGGCCATTCCGGCGCTACGAGAATGACCGGTCCCTTGTGGAGTTCTATCCTTCTGAGTACCTTTCCCACCAGAGGCCAAGGTGGGAACACGTAGATAAGAACGTCGTGAGGCCAAGGAAGAACCAGGGCATCCACCCCTGCCGAGCAGTGCTCCCGTCTGCGGCTGAAGAATCTGGGAGCTTTTGCACTGTTCAGGGTAGCCATCAGGTTGAGGTGAGGAACTCCCCACTCGCGCACCAGAAGATTCATTGCCTTGTCGGACAACTCCCACTCTCCAGAGTCTAGGTGTTGTCGGCTAAGGAAGTCTGCTTGCACATTCTCTGTCCCCGCAATGTGGGAAGCTGCCAGACGACTCAGGTGTCTCTCCGCCCAGGAGAGCAGCTTGTTGGCCTCCAGACGACTCCTGGTGCCACCCTGGCGATTGATGTAAGCTACAGTGGTGGCATTGTCTGACAGGATCCGCACGGCTTTGTGATGGAGCAAGGGCAGGAACGTCTTGAGTGCCAGACGGACAGCTCGGCTTCCAGGCGATTAATGTGCCATCGGGATTGCACAGAAAACCACAGTCCTTGCGTAGACTGGTGCTGACACACCACTCCCCAGCCGGAAAGGCTGGCATCCGTCGTCACAACGATCCACTGGGGTGTCTCCAAAGGCACTCCCTTTCAAGAGATGGGCGAGTGAAAGCCACCGCTGCATTCTAGCATTGGTAGAGTGAGAGTGGTAGGGGTGTTTGGAACTCCTGCGAGACCGGCTTCCAGCAGGACAGCAACGCTTTCTGTAGAGGACGCTTATGCGCAAAAGCCCAAGGAATCAGATCTATGGTGGAAGCCAAGGAGCCCAGGACCTGGAGATAGTCCCAGGCCGTGGGTACCGAAAGAGATAAGAGGAGATGTACCTGGTTCATGAGCTTGAGCACATGGTGCTCGGGCAGTAGGACTTTGCCCACACGGGTGTCAAAACAGGCTCCTAGAAATTCCAGGACCTGGAAGGGCTTGAGGTGACTCTTGGAGAAGTTGACAATCCACCCGAGGGAGGAGAGAAAAGTCACAACTTGTCGACCGCTGCAGTGCACAGGTTCTCCGACTTGGCCCGGATGAGCCAGTTGTCCAGGTAAGGGTGGACCAGGACTCCCTCCCGACGAAGGGAGGGAGGGAGTCCTTGGTGAACGTACGCGGCGCGGTGGCCAAGCCAAACAGAAGAGCCCAGAAATGGAAGTGTTGTCCCAGAATGGCGAAGCGGAGATACTTCTGATGGTCGTGGCGGATTGGGATATGCAGGTAAGCCTCTGTCAAGTCGAGAGAGGCCAGAAATTCGCCTGAGCGAACCGCCGCTATGACCGCTCGCAGGGTCTCCCATCTGAAAATTGGGCACCCGGAGAGCTCTGTTGACCCTCTTGAGGTCCTGGATCGGTCGGAAGGAGCCGTCCTTTTTGGGCACGATGAAGTAGATGGAATACTGGCCGGATCCCTGTTCCTCTAGGGGTACAGGGACTATGCCCCAAGCTCCTGTAGCCTGTCCAGAATCTGGCACATCGCTGGACGCTTCAGAGAACAGCAGGGAGAGATTTGAAAGCGGTCGGAGAGTTCCAGAGCAAAGTCTAACGCATAGCCATTGGTGATCACATCGAGGACCCACTGATCCGACGTGATATTGGCCCATTCCTCGAGAAAAAGGGACAAACGTCCACCTAAGGCGGGAGTGGAGGAATGGGCCGGCCGCAATTCATTGGGAGGACTTTGAGGTGGAACTGGAAAGGCTCGTATCCCGGAACGGCCATAGGCTACAAAAGGAATGAGGCCAAGACTGGGATCTAGTGGAGGTGGGTATTTGGGCAGCCCCTCTCGGCCTGTTGTACCTGTCCTGACCCCTGAACCGAAAGCGTGAAGAAAAAAAGGATTTGGATTGCCGAGGGTGGTCCTCCAGCAGCTTATGCACCTTATTGTCCCCAAGAGATTTAATAAGCTGCTCCAGGTCCTCCCCGAAGAACAACTTACCCTTGAATGGGAGAGTGCCCAACTGATTTAGAAGAGGAGTCCGCTGCCCAATTACGAAGCCAGAGGAGACGTCTAGCAGACACCGCCGAAACCACAGCTCTAGCCTGCACCCTGAGAAGATTGTAGAGGGCATCCGCCCCATACGCTATGGCGCGTTCCAGCCGCTCTGCTTGTTCCACCTCTGCAGATGGGAGGTCCTGGGTGATGAGTAGTTGTTGAATCCACCTAAGGCTTGCCCGCTGCATGAGACTGCTACAGACTGTCGCCTGGACCCAGAGCAGTAGGACCTCAAAAATCCTTTTGAGGTAGACCTCCAATTTGCGATCCTGAAGATCTTTCAACGCAGTCGCCCCCACCCGAACCCGGTTCGCCTGGGGTCCTGGCCCCTGCGCTGCAGCCGATCTAGGGACCTTGGCAGGAGGAAGGCAGGAAGCTGAGGGATCTGGTGGGTCATCCTGTTGTAGAAGGCTGGCAATATAAGCCTTATGCATGAGGAGAACAAAATCAGCTGAAAAAAGCCCTGGAGATTTGCCTGGGTCTGAACTGGCTTCTGGGAGGGGGGGGGGGGGCCATGGGGCAAAATCGGGTCCCTGCCCCTATCAGGCTCAATCTTCAGCGAGGTTTGGAGCTGAAATGGACACCGTTCCCACAGTTTGCAGGAACTGCTGGTTGTTCCTGGCGTCTGCCGGGCCGGGAACAACCAACTGATCTCTCTGACGCAGAGGAGCCGTCCCCTCTGAGGTAGGCTCTACACACATGAGGCAAAAGGCCGATCGATACATAGAGTGAGAGAGGGGGCGGTGCAGATCTGCCGCGTGTGAGACGGCAAGAATCGCCGGTGCCTAGCTGAGAGCAGGGAAGTGAAAGTTCAGCTACCCGCTTTTTCCACTGATGGAAGGTTTGTTTTTTTAAACTTGTTGGTAAAGTTGAAGAAGCAGAGGAATGAACTTCTCTGCAGCAGACCCGAGGTATGCTTCGTCTCTGGGTCTGCGTGGGGGAGGGACTGGACCACCAGTTTCACCCCTAGCCAGGCAGGTCACCGGGTAGGGTGCTAGGCTGAGGATCTCAAGGGGCAAAGCCCCCCTAGGCACCCAGTAAGAGCAAGGGGCAAACACTGTTGCTCCCTACAAGAAATGAAAACTTTAAGATTTTTTTTTTTGTTTTGAAAACTGAAATTAGAAATTAAGTACTTGCTTGATCTAAATAAGACAAAAAGAGGGAGAAAGTAGACTTTCCCAAACAATATAGCTGACTAGAGGGGAGCCGCATGGTCTGCCATTTGCATCTGCTGGAGATAGAGAAATACTGAAGGTACAGTGAGCACTGTCCTGATATAGGATACCCTTTAGTTTTTTCTCTATCTCCATCTGCTGGACAGGAGGCTCAACCCACTGTCTGGACTGATCCGGGTACGTACAGGGAACTGATAGCTCTCTGGTTCTCAGAACTTAAGCGTTTTGCATCTGTGAATCCTCAAAGCAATAATATCATGGCAATGAGGCCATCAGCATATGTAATCACCTTTCTCTGTGGCTTTCTTGTCTGACTTTTTTTTAATCATCTGTTTGCCTATTATGGGGTCAGGTCAGTGACCTTTGTATTGTTTCTCTGTCCCCCTCCCTTAGCTTAATCACAACTTTCAGGTTTATGTAAACATTTAACAAAGAGGCCTTATGTCTGTAGGGAAAGGGGTGGTGACATCTCTATTATTCCTGCAAACATTAATAAGGCAGTCTTATTAATTTAAAGTCAGTGGCAGTCCTGCTGAAGCACACTGGTGTTAAACTTTTTTTGATCTGGATTGATCAGGCTCAGTTCAATGCCATAACAAAAGCACAGAAGATCTCAGAGGGAGAAGGTGGTGTTGTAGAGTTAAGTGGGAGTTGTGGATGGGCTAGAGTCTATCTGCCTTATAATCTGTTTCTATGCCGCAGTAAGGCAATAAAGGGAAGGATAGAAACTCTGCTAAGACAGCTGCCCCGTAGTTAAGAGCTAGAGTCTTTGGCTGTTCATAACAAAGCTGTAAATCCTGAGGTGAACAGTAAGAAAGATGTTGCATAAAAGCAGTGCACTCTGCAGGTCTTTCGCTATTGAGCAGCTGCTCCACAAAGAAGTGGGGAAAGGGGAGCACATTTGGGAACTTAAAAGTTTCCCACCTTTAGCCATTGGAGGCAGCAGCAGAGCACTGAGTAGATAACTTACTTGGGCAGTGGGAGCTCTGGAATGTGATCTATTCGGACAAGCTGCCGGATGCGAAAGCGACACAAATGCTGTAGGGACTTCACGTTACTAAATCGGGAGACAGGAAACAGAAGCTGGACCGGAGTTGGAGGGAGACCTTGGAAACAGAAAAGCAGAGGAGAAATGGAATAGAGATCAGCCCCAGACAAGCCACTGCAAGAGGCAGCATAAATAGATTGAGACGGGTGGCAAACTTTCTCATCTTCACTCATTAGCATGACCACATACTTTAACATATTTTCAATTGTCCCAGTGCTGATTAGAATAGGTTCCATGAAGGGTTACTAGAAAGCAAGAGCCAGTTGGGGAAGTGGGACAATCACATATACCAGGGGCCAAAGGTTAATGTGCATGGCAGAAGTAAGGGGACATTTCCCAGCACTGCTCATCCCTACTGTGTCTAGGGTCCTGTTGCAGCACAGTAAAGTAAACGGAAACTGGTAAGAAATGTTGTGGCTTCCAAGTATCAGGCTAACAGTTTTACTTCCCTGATATGGGTGCCTTAGTGTGCACAAGAATGTCAATAGTGCTACTGGCCTGCAGCAGCACTAAATACACACTGATGGAAAGGTAATGTCTATCTTGCTATTCTCTTCCTTGCTCTCAAATTTCCAAAACTAAGCAGTCCAAACAGGCTCTATGTCAGAACTCACTAGTGGATCCAGAATCACAGTTTGGAAACACAGGATAGCAAAATTGCTTACCTTCTAATAGGTGTTATCCCAGGACAGCAGGATGTAGTCCTCACATATGGGTGACGTCGCTGGACGGAGCCCTATCATGGAAAAGTTTCTAGAAACTTTTGACTGGCACACTGAGCATGCCATGATCCCTCGAGCCACAGGGGTCTCCCTTCAGTCTCGTGTGTAGCAATAAGCATTAGCAAAAATAAAATAATAAAATGTATCGGACCCAACTCCGCGGGGTGGCGGGTGGGTTTTGTGAGGACCACATCCTGCTGTCCTGGGATAACACCTATTACAAGGTAAGCAATTTTGCTTTATCCCAGGACAAGCAGGATGATTGTCTTCACATATGGTTGATTAGCAAGCTACAGGCTGAGTCATTCTTGTATTGGACCAACAGCAAACAACTTGTGCAACGGGCACAACTGGTATACTGTTGGAAAAAATGAGGCAGCCTGAAATCATAGCAGGTTGGATGCGGATGGAGCTGGGATTACGCTGGAAACAAGTTCTTTAAAACAGATTGTCCGTAGGCTGAATCTCATCTTCCTTTGTCCAAACAGTAATGAGCTGCATAGGTGTGAAGAGAACTCCATGTTGCAGCTTTACATATGTCAGCTATTGGTACTGAACGATAGTGTGCTACTGAGGTTGACATTGCTCTTACTGAGTGCGCCTTTACTCGCCCTTGGAGAGGAAGGCCTGCTTTTTCATAGCAGAACTCTATACAATCTGCCAGCCAGTTAGAGAGTTTGTTTGCCCACTGCTTTACCCGGTTTGTTTTTATCAAAAGAAACAGAGTTGACTGGATTTCCTATGGACTGCAGTGTGGTCTAGGTAATATGCAAGTGCACATTTACAGTCTAAGGTGTGCAAAACCCTCTCACCTTGGGAAGAATGTGGGCAAGACTATTGACTGATTCAAGTGGAATTCCGTAACTACCTTAGGAAGGAATTTAGGGTGAGTACGGAGTACCACTCTGTCATGTAAGAACCTTGTATAGGGTGAGTATGTAACAAGTGCTTGTAACTCACTAACCTTCTAGCAGATGTAATAACTATTAAGAAGAGAATTTTCCATGTAAGAAATTTAATATCGCAGGAATCCATGGGTTCAAAAGGAGAACGCATGAGTCTTGTTAGTACTACGTTAAGGTTCCATTCTTTGGCTGGTGGCCTTAATGGGGGGTTTAAGGTGAATTAAACCTCTCATAAATCTACTGACAAGGGGTTGCACTGATATCGGTGCATCCCCTATTGTACGATGGTAAGCTGAGATAGCACTTAAATGTACCCTTACTGATGTGGTCTGGAGACCAGTCTGAAAGGTGCCAGAGATAGGAAAAGGGGTCAATACCTTTCTGTGCACACCACATGGTGAATTGTTTCCACTTAGACCGATAGGTTTTTCTTGTGAAAGGTTACTTGAAGCTACAAGCACTTGAGAGACATTAGCTGAAAGATTGAATGGTTGCAGGATCAAGCTTTCAACATTCAGGCTGTTAGAGATAGGGATTGAAGGTTGGGATGGCGCAACCTGCCCTGATCCTGAGTTATAGAAGACCTGAATTCCAGGGGCGAGCAAAGGCGTCCTTGGCTAACTGGTTTCTCTGTGCAGGGAGCAGAATCTGTCCACTTTGTGATTCAGCTCGGATGCAAAGAGGTCCACTGTTGGATCCAGGGACCATTCGTGAAGTTGGAACTGATGACTGAGGCGGTCTGCAACTACGTTGTGAATGCACACTAGATAAAAAGGCCCAGTCCCAAATCTGCGCGGTTTCTTGACAAAAGAGATACGAGCCCGTACCTCCTTATTTGTTCAGGTACCACATGACTACTGTGTTGTCCGTCTGTATAAGAACAGTCTTGTGTGAAAGGCAGTCCTTGAATGCATATAGAGCATAAAGTATAGCTCTAAGCTCCAGGAAATTGATTCGAAATGTTGCTTCGAGTTTTGTCCAAGTACCTTGAGTTTGGAGATTGCCTATGTGTACTCCTCAACTTAAGGTGGATGCATCTGTAGTTAAAGTTACTTGTGGAACTGGTTATTGGAAGGGAAGACCTTTGCGCAAGTTGTTCATGTTTGCCCACCAGAGAAGAGATGAACGTAACTGGTGGGTTATTTGTATTGGAGACAATAGTGGTTGAATGGCTTGGATCCATTGTGATCTTAAATTCCATTGTGTTATTCTCATGGCTAATCTGGCCATGGGAGTGACATGAACTGTAGAAGCCATGTGGCCCAGCAGAGTTAGAAACCGATGGGCTGTTGCAGTGTCCCTTGTGCGTAGAGATCGCGCTAATGAGGAGAGTGTCCCTGTGCGGTCCTTTGGGAGGAAGGCTGTTGATATTGATGTGTTCAACTTTGCTCCAATGAACTACAGTAGGCGAGATGGTGTGAGGTGGGATTTTTGGTAATTGATTAGAAATCCCAATGAGTGGAGTAGGTTGATTGTGAGCTTGAGAGAGTTGAGAGCGCCTTGTTTTGACTGGTCTTTGATGAGCCAGTCATCTAGGTAAGGGAAGACATTCTTTTCTTGTGTAAGTGGGCTGCTGCCACTGCCAGGCACTTTGTGAATACTCGGAGTGCTGAGGCAAGCCCGAATGGTAAACCCGGTATTGAAAATGTTGATGCCCCACTAGGAAGTGCAGAAATGGCGATGAGGAGGGAGTATCGGAATGTGAGCATAAGCGTCTTGAAGATCCAGAGAACAGAGCCAAGAAGGGGAAGCATGGTGCCTAAGGAGACCATTCTGAACTTCTCTTTCCGTAGAAATTTGTTGAGATTTCAGAGGTCTAGGATGGGTCGCAGGCCTCCTGTTTTCTTTGGAATGAGGAAATAGCGGGAATAGAATCCTCTGCCCTGCTGAGGTCGGGGAACTGGTTCCACGGCCCTGGCTCTCAGAAGTGTGGATAATTCTGCTTGTAGAAGAGTGATATGATCTTTGTGTATCCCAAGAGACTTTGGTAAAGAGTCTTTTGGTACTGGGAGAAAATCCAGATGGTAACCTTGTGTTATAATTGATAGTACCCATTGATCTGTTGTCATGTTTGACCAATGGGGCTGAAAGAAAGAGACCCAACCTCCCACTGGTAACTCTGGGATCGGGTTGGTGGAGTGGCTGCTGTCCTCTGGCAGGTTTTCAAAACCCTGAAGCTGGGCCTGTCTGAAGAGGAGGCTGAGGCCTGGAAGCTCTTGGTTGTCTAGGGTGAGATCTCTGCACTGGTCTGGATGGTCTACCACAGGGTGCTGGTGGGTAGTACCTAAGTGGTCTGTAGTAGGGCATCTTGGTGTCTTTTCCTCACTGTCCAACGTGTGGCAGATGAGGTGTCCTGTGGGATAGCAGAGAGTTGACGCAGAGTTTCAGTGTGCTCTTTTAACTGTGCTACTGCGTCTTGAACTCTTGATCCAAAAAGGTTATCACCAGCACAAGGCAGATCCACTAGCTTTTCTTGAACTTCAGACCTGAGGTCAGAAGCTTTGAGCCAGGCCCAGCGACGTGCACTGATTCCAGTTGCAGCTACTCTTGAAAGGTTTCAAAACTGTCATAAGTAGCACGTACTTCGTGCTTTCCTGCCTCTAGACCCTTGTGGATGATCTCATTTGCTGAGTCCTGGTATTGTTGAGGTAAAGACTCAGCAAGCTGTTGCATTTGTTTCCAGAGGTTACGTTGATACTGAGGCATATACAATTGATATGATGCTATCCTGGAGACCAGCATTGAACCTTGGAAAACATTTCTTCCTAGAGTGTCTAAGAACATTTGTTCTTTGCCAGAAGGAGTCGATGAATCGGGGCATATCCGCTTTGACTTTTTCTGGACAGATTCAACCACCACAGATTGGTGTGGGAGTTGGGCCCTCTGATAACCAGGGATATGTTGCACCAGATAGGTGATATCCATTCTTTTGTTTACTGGTGGTACTGAACATGGGTGTTCCCACAATCTGTGTTGCAGGTCCACCAGGACTTCATGTACTGGGATTGCTAGTACCTCCTTAGGAGGGTCCACAAACTGCAGAACCTCTAAGGTCTTCTGCCTGGTATCTTCTTCTGACACTAGTTGAAAAGGAATAGTATCAGCCATCTCTCCTTTATAAAGTTGGTAAAAGAGAGGTCCTCTAGGGGTGACTTTTTCCCATCTTCAGGTGGAGATGGCTCAGACAAGGAGTCCTCTGAAGAAGTGTCGGTGTCTCTGTCATCCCAAGTATCCGATGCAGGACGTCGTGGAGGAGAAGCATAGGGAACAAAAGGAGGCATCAATGGCATCGGTGGTTTTTGTGGAGGTATCGATGGAGGAAATAAAGGCATCGATGGAGATATCGGGATTCTTGGTCGAGGAATTCCGGAGGGCCCTGGTATGGGTTTAGATGGCGGAGAATCCCCCGAGGCATAGTCATCACCAATGGGCATCTGAGTTTTAGGTGCCGATGGTTGTACCAGAGCTCTGATGAGGGCATCGAGCTTCGAGAGAATTGGTTGAAAAACTGAGTGGTCCGGTACCGGCATCGGCACCAGAGCCGGCATCAGCATTGGAGCAGGCATCAGTACCGGCTCCAACTGTGTCGATGGCCGAAGATCCCAGAGAGCTTCTTTCGCTGCCTGGCAGTCCAGTCCAGTTCCTCCCTTTTAGCTGGTGAGGTCAGAGCAGCTATAGGTGGTGGCAGAGAAGGTGTAAATCGGCACTTCCACAGGTCCCTGTGGTGGCTAGATACCTGGCACCTTTGCAGGTGGCGATCGCCTTGAGTAGTAGGCCCCAATGGCTCTTGTAGACGAGACCTCTTCGGTGATGGCTCTCTCGGCAACAGTAAGGCTTCCGGCGTCGATGGCCGTCAATGCCAATGCTTTTCTTTGTTCCGTGCTTTTCTTCTCAAGCACAAATGTCGATTTTACCGATGCCCCAGACGGAGTTGGTGATAGTTGGTCTCCGGAGCCATCAGTGCGACGTTTTCGAATGACTAACCTTTTAGACGCTCCAGCCGGAGACGACTGAGTCGGCGTTGATAGAATAAGTTGAATATGGAAGAGATGTTCCATCTTCTCTTGTCAGGCTCTCCTGCCCTTGGCGGTCATCTCAGCACATTGAGGGCAGGAAGAAACATTGTGAGACTCTCCCAAGCACAGAACACACTAGACATGCTGGTCGGTGATAGACATTGTGCAAGGGCACTTCGGGCATTTTTTGAAGCTCGTTGTCATAATGAAGGCCAAACAGCCGTCAACAGCCTTCTGACAGAAAAATTCTTTTAACCCGGTCAAAACGGGAAAAAGCTGTACTCAGCGTCCGGTAAAGACAGGGAGACCCCTATGTAGGGGATGAAATGAGAGATTTTTTAACTTTTTCTCTCAAAATTGATGTGTGAGGAATTCACACTGGGCTCCTTCACCGCGATGCTAACTGCAGCGCGGAAAAACTAAGACTGAAGGGAGACCCCTGTGGCTCGAGGGATCATGGCATGCTAGGCATGCTCATTAGGCTCAGTGTGCCAGTCAAATGTTTCTAGAAACTTTGACAAAGTTTTCCGTGATAGGACCCCATCCAGTGACGTCACCCATATGTGAAGACTATCATCTTGCTTGCCCTGGGATAAAGCAAATGTTGCTTACCTGTAACAGTTGTTCTCACAGGACAGCAGGATGTTAGTCCTCACATATGGGTGACATCACAGGATGAGCCCAATCCCGGAACACTTGCAAAGTTTCTAGAACTTTGTCTGGCACCTACTGGGCATGCCCAGGATGGCACCAACCCTGCAACCAGCAGGGGTCCCCTTCAGTCTTGTTTAAAAGTGCCAAAAAATAAAATAAGAAAACATAACGAACCCAACACTGCAGGGTGGCGGGTGGGTTTGGTGAGGACTATCATTCTGCTGTCCTGTGAGAACACCTGTTACAGGTAAGAAACATTTGCTTTCTCACAGGACAAGCAGGATGGTAGTCCTCACATATATGGGTGAGTACCGAGCTGAGGATGTCCGAGATATGCACCAAATGTACCTAAGACGTGCAACCGGCACAACAACTGGGGTGGAATTTGGTAGAGGGCATCCTGAACCCTAATGGGCAGGCAGAAGGCTGTTGGTACATCAAGCTGCAAAAAGGTTGCACAAGACAGACTGGCCGAAGATGGAATCTTGTCTTCCAGCCTTGTCCAAACAATAATGGGCTGTAAAGGTATGGAGAGAACTCCAGGTAGCAGCCCTACAAATATCAGGAAGCGGCACCGACCGTACTGAAGTCGCCATGGCCCTAGTGTGCTTTAACATGGTCTTGAAGTGGAATGCTTGCTTGCTGATAGCAAAAGGATATGCAGTCTGCTAACCAGGAGGTGAGAGTCTGCTTACCCACAGGTTGCCCCAATCTGGTGGAATGGAAACAAAAATAGTTGAGTGCTTTTCCTGTGGGCAGTTGTACGGTCTAGATAGAATGCTAGGCTTGTTTACAGTCAAGGGTATGCAGAGCCTGTTCTCCTGGATTAGAATGGGGCCTGGGAAAAAAAAGTAGGTAGTATGATGGATTGATTAATGTGAAACTGCGATACTACGTTAAGCAAAAAACTTAGGGTGAGTGCAGAGTACTACCCGGTCGTGCAGAGGTTTAGTGTAAGGCGGGTAGGTAACCAGAGCCTGTAACTCTCTAAATCTGCGAGCAGATGTCTATCACCCTGTTCAGTCTGCAGTTGGAAGGGAACTAACTCAGACATTTCCTTCACAAAATTAATGAAGGACAAGTCCTCTGGAGGAGAACGTTTCCTGCTTTCGGTAAGAGAGGGTGGTGATGGTAAATCATCGGTGTCCTGGGACGAGTCATCGGTCCATGTATCATAGGGTTCACCACCATGCCCGCCAGGAACCTTAGAAGGTATTCCAGAAGGTCCCGGTCTAGGCTCCAAAGGCATCGAGGGAGTTACCAGAGGCATCGATGGACGGATCGGTGGCACCGATGGCAGCAACGGTATCAGTGACATCGATGGTTGAGGCATCGGCAGGACTCCCAATGGAGGAAGATGTAACTGTGTTTCTCTTCCCGATGACAAAGGAAGTGGAGAGGGCGCCAGAACCGGTGTCCCCGGATCCACTGGAGGAAAAGCAGTTAGTAGCGCTTCCATTCTCAAGAGCAGCAGTGCCAGCGCTACCGGAATGGGCTCGATGGTCGGTTCGGGAATCTGCACCGGCTTCGGAGGAACCTGGAATCTTTGCATCGCCTTGCCGATGGCCTCCTGAACCATCCGGTCCAGCTCTTCATGGAGACCTGGAGCGATCAGCCTCAGTTCTGGAAGGGGAGAAGGAGGCAGAGGCGTAGCTGGAGGGACCACCATTAAAGGTGGAGTCGCGGCGCCCATTACCCGTCCGGGTAAGGGTTGCCTCGGTGACCCGGACTCAGAAAGGGTCGATGCCTTTTCTGGATGGTATTTCTTCAGCGGCGGCTCGGACAATGGCGAGGTCGATGATTTGCCAATGTCTGCTTACGGTGTCCATGCCGATGTTTATCTCGACGATCCCATCAGTCCTGAAGGGGGAACAGAGGTAATCGATGGCCGGGAAGTCGTCGACGCTGGACGGACACCGGCCGGTGCCCAATGCTGGCGTGACGTAGATGGTGCCGGTTCGGACGATGTCGAAGCTATGGACGGAGTCAGAGTTTGAGATCGAAAGAGAAGTTCCATCTTCTCCATTCTGGCTTTGCGACCTTTTGGTGTCATTAAGGCACATTTGGTGCAAGTCAGGACATCATGCTCACGCCCAAGGCACATTACACAGACTTTATGGGGGTCTGTGATGGACATTGTGCGAGTGCAGTCAGGGCACCGACGGAACCCAGACGCCATGGCCTTTGAAAAACTTTAGCCGCGGTGCGGTCGACGGCCAGTAGGCGCGAGGGCCAAACTAGACGGGAATCGACAGGAACCGGGCAAAAAGCTTACTGGACCACCGTGGAAGTAAAAAATTGAATAGGACGACTCCTGTGGAGTATTAATTATGAAGTAATTCCATGAGGAAAAATCCTGTCAGGAATCTCTGTAGAGCTCCTTAACCCGTGTGGCTACTGCTGCGCGGAAAAAAGAAAATTGAAGGGGGACCCCTGCTGGTTGCAGGGTTGGTGCCATCCTGGGCATGCCCAGTAGGTGCCAGTCAAAGTTCTAGAAACTTTGACAAAAGTGTTCTGTGATTGGGCTCCATCCTGTGATGTCACCCCCATATGTGAGGACTACCATCCTGCTTGTCCTGTGAGAAAAGGAAAATTAGTTCTTACCTGTTAATTTTCGTTCCTGTAGTACCAAGGATCAGTCCAGACTGCTGGGTTATGCCTCCCTTCCAGCAGATGGAGTCAGAGAGAAACTGAAAAGCACCTCCCACATAACCCAGGGTGCCACCTGCGATCCCTCAGTATTATCGATATCAAAGCAGAATGAACGGCTATAGCTACAATTTCCTTGCATTGAAGTATGCGTAAAACACGCCTTATCAAACAATGACTAGATCAAGTTAAAAACTGAACCTGATAACAAGGTAGAACGTGTATGAACAGGAAAAAGAACAATTGGACTTTAGAAAGTTCTGCAGAAGAAACTGACTGGCGTCATAACCTGTCAAGAGAATATGAAAACAGTTGACTGGACTCTCCTGTGCACGGGCGGGCGTCTGGACTGATCCTTGGTACTACAGGAACAAAAATTAACAGGTAAGAACTAATTTTCCTTTCCCTGTACGTACCAGGATCAGTCCAGACTGCTGGGATGTACCCAAGCTGCCTCAAATGGGGTGGGACCTGGAGAGTCCAAAGGACTCCACCTTCGGATCTCGTACATCCAACCGGTAATGTTTAGCAAACGTGTGCAAGAATTTCCACATGACCGCCCGACAAATCTCTTGTGGCGAGACACACTGGTTTTCTGCCCATGAAGCCACCTGAGACTTAAGGGAATGCGCCTTAAGACCTTCCGGCACTGGGCGCCCGTGACAAATGTATGCGGAAGCAATAGCGTCCTTCAACCATCGGGCGATAGTAGTCTTAGAAGCCTTAGTCCCTTTCTTAGGACCGCTCCACAAAACGAAGAGATGGTCGGACAAACGAAACGTATTAGTAACTTCCAAGTATCGCAGGAGGACCCTACGGACATCCAATCTCCTCAGCTTCTTATCCTCAGCAGAAAACGCCGGTAACTCGACTGACTGGTTGACATGAAAAACAGAGACCTACCTTGGGTAGAAAGGAAGGTACTGTGTGAAGAGAAATACCAGAACCAGAAATACGCAGAAAAGGCTCTCAACATGACAAGGCTTGGAGCTCTGAAACCCATCTAGCTAAACAGATAGCTACGAGAAATACGGCCTTGAGCGTCAAGTCCTTAACTGTCGCTCGCTTCAAGGGCTCAAAAGGAGGTTCGCAAAGGCAACGAAGCACTAAATTCAAACTCCATGACTGACAGACTGCGCGCACCGGCGGTTTCAAGTGCTTGGCCCCCTTCAAAAATCGGATCACATTCGGGTGCGCCGCAATGGAAATATCATCAATCTTACCACAAAGGCTGCCCAATGCCGAAACCTGGACTCTGAGCGAACTGTACGACAGACTCTTTCGCAAACCGTCCTGCAAAAGAAACAGGATGTGAACAATGGTCGCCCTGCGTGGCGACAAATTTACCCCGCAACACCAAGAATCAAAGACTTTCCATACCCGAACGTAGGTAAGAGAAGTAGACGTTTTCCTGGCACGCAAAAGGGTAGAAATAACTGCCTCCGAGTACCCCTTTTTTCTTAACCGCCTCCTTTCATAAGCCAGGCCGCTAGACAGAATCGACTGGCCTGTTCTAAAAATACTGGACCCTGTCGTAGAAGGTTGCGCAGATGACTGAAGCTTATCGGACCGTCCACCGCTAGGTTGACTAGATCGGCGAACCACGGTCTTCGGGACCACTCGGGAGCCACTAGGATCACCGGACCCAGGTGAGACTATGCGCCGCAGTATCTTTCCGATTAGTGGCCATGGAGGAAACACAGAGAAGAATGTGCGGCAGCCAAGGTAGAACCAGAGCATCCACTCCTTCGGACCCGTGGTCTCGCCATCGACTGAAGAAACGAGCTGCCTTTGCGTTCAGACGAGTTGCCATCAGGTCTAGGCGGAGGACTCCCCATCGCCTCGAAATCATGCGCATCACTTCCTCAGACAGCTCCCATTCCCTGGGATCCAATTGCTGCCAACTGAGGAAGTCCGCCTGAACGTTGTCGACCCCTGCTATGTGAGACGCTGCAATCTTGTCCAGGTGACGTTCTGCCCAGCTCATCAGTTTGTCGGCCTCGGACAAGAGACGACTTCTGGTGCCTCCTTGTCTGTTTATGTAGGCCACCGTGGTTGCATTGTCGGACAGAATCCGCACAGCTTTGCAGCGCAACACTGGTAAGAAGCGCTGGCAGAGCTAGGCGGACTGCCCTGGTCTCCAACCCGTTGATAGACCACTTTGTTTGCAATGGAGTCCAAAGACCTTGAGCCGACCTTGACCGGCACACTGCCCCCCATCCGGAGAGACTGGCATCGGTTGTCACAACTACTCACTGGGGACTCTCAAGGTTCACCCCCTGCAGCAAGTGAACCCGATTAGGCCACCAGTCCAGACTGGATCTGGCAGGCTCGAGCAGCGGTAAGGAAATCTTGTACTCTTCCGATTTGGGGTCCCAATGGGACAGCAAGGCTCTCTGTAAAGGTCTCAGATGTGTGAAGGCCCAAGGAACTAGTTCCAGGGTAGAAGCCATAAACCCAAGAACCTGCAAATAATCCCACACCACCGGGGAGGGGAGCGACAACAGCCGTCGCACCTGAGACATCAACCGGTCCATGCAAGCGATTGGTAGCGATACTTTGCCTACCAACGTATCGAATCGAGCCCCCAAAAACTCTATCACCCGGGTTGGGATCAATTGACTGAATAATTGACCACACAGCCCAAGGACTGTAGACGACACATGACCGCCGCCTTGCAGATTTCCTCCGACTTCGCTCAAATGAGCCAGTCGTCTAAGTAGGGATGGACTAGGATCCCTTCTAGTCTCACGCTCGCAGCCACCACCACCTTGGTGAACATGCGGGGAGCAGTCGCCAGTCCAAACGGTAGGGCACAAAACTGGTAGTGTTGGTCCATAATCATGAACCTCAGAAACCGCTGGTGGTGCTCTTGGATTCCAAATGTGGAGATAAGCTTCCGTCAGATCCAAAGAAGCCAAAAACTCTCCTTTGTGGACAGCCGCAATGACCGATCTTAACATCTCCATACGAAAATGAGGCACCCGCAAAGCCTTGTTGACTTGTTTGAGATCCAAAATTGGTCGGAAGGTTCCGTCCTTTTTGGGCACCACAAAATATATGGAGTAACGACCGGTCCGGCGTTCCGATTGAGGAACTGGCATAACGGCTCCCAGCGCCTTCAAACGAGCTAGGGTCTGTAGAACCACCTGCTGTTTCTGCAGTGGTCCGCAAGGGGACACCAGAAAGATCGCGGAGGGGATGAGCAAAATCCAAAACGTAACCATGACTTATAATATCTAGTACCCACTGATCAGAGGTAATCTTGACCCATTCCTCTAGTAACAGGGACAGCCGACCCCCGACCTTCGGTAGGGAGGAATGGGTTGGCATCCCTTCATTGAGCTGGCTTGTTGTTGGGAGCGAATGCATGGGTTCCGGCACGCTGAGGCCATCTGCTCCAAAAGGAATAAGACCACGCCGGTGCTCTAGAAGCCGGTTGTCTAGGGGTATAGCTCGACACACCCCGACCAGTCCGAAAACGAGGCTGTCTCCTAAATGGCCCCGATAGCTATCCTGAGAGCGGGCCGTCCTGGGTTTGTCCTCCGGTAGTTTATAAACCTTGTTGTCACCCAAGGCCTTTATGAGCTGCTCCAGCTCATCCCCAAACAACTTACCCCGAAAAGGCAAGGACCCCAGTTGAGATTTTGACGAGGCATCCACGGATCAGTTCCGGAGCCACAACAGACGCCGTGCAGACACCGCTGAGGACATAGTGCGTGCTGAAGTACGTAAAAGGTCATAGAGGGCATCCGCCATATAGGCAACTGCTGATTCCATAGGGGCCACCTGTTCCGCCTCCCCTGGGGGAAGGTCCTGGGCTGTCAACATCTGCTGCACCCAACGCAGCAAAGCCCGCTGCATCAGGCTACTGCATACCGCAGCGCATATCCCTAAGGCGGATACCTCAAAAATGCGCTTGAGCAACACTTCCAGTTTCCTATCCTGGAGGTCCTTAAGGGCTGTGCCACCAGTCACCGGAATAGTAGTATGCTTGGTTATGGCCGTGATCGCTGAGTCCACCTTTGGGACTTTAAGGAGGTCAAGCGAATCGATAGGAAGAGGATATAATTTTTTCCATGGCCCTAGTGACCCTCAAAGAGGCCTCTGGGGTCTCCCACTCACGGGATACAATCTGTGAATGCTTCAGGTGGAAAGGAAAAGTCTGCGGCAGGGCGCGAAGCCCCGCTAAAGCAGAGTCCCCTGTAGACAAATCCGAAGAATCTTGGGACAGAGGAAGTTCAAGCTCCTGGAGCACGTGTAAAATCAAGGGATCCAGTTCCTCTCACCTAAACAGCCGGAGGACTTGGTGGGTCATCCCCTTCTACCTGGGTGGCATTGTCCCCCTTGTCACCCATATCATGAGCTGAAGAGTTCTGTAAGCCTGGATCCACCAGGTCAACCGGATCAGGAAAACTATTCCCCGGGAAAGGAGGGAAGCAGGAATCCACCCTTTCCTGACCCCTAGAGACCTTAGGGATCTTAATTGGGCTGGGAGACTGGGTATCCCACTCAGTCTCTGCCTCCATATATGCCTTATGCATCAATAATATGAATTTCGAGGAAAAAGGATGCCATCTCAGTAAGGGCCCCCTCCCGGGTGAGGAAATTGGGGAGGAACTGTGCCAGCCGGTAATTCGCACGGTCTATGCGGTGGGGACAGCGGAGGAGGGAGATCCTCTCCCTCTTCAGAATTGTCAGCGTCCCCCTCCAAGGCCGACAAAATGGCTGCCGCTCCCGCGCGAATTGGGAGCGGGGCAGGCCTCTGCCCTTCGGCATCGTGCACGCTGCGCGAATTCCTGTGCCTTGTATTGGCCGCCCCCTGCGCCGAATCCGGCCACTGCGAAGGCCCCTCGCCCCCGGGGAGACACCGGGAGCAGAGACCTTCGCGGGAGAGCCGGAGCCCCGGCTCTCCACAGGAGCTACAAGCCGTCCCCCTAGGCATGATTGGCAGCCGGGTGGAAGGTCCACACCCTGAGGAGGCCCGGGAGAGTGTCGGCAGGCGCAGCTGAGGTAGGAAAAAAAGTTGAATTAAATAAAGAATTTATATAGAAAAACGCTGTATTTCCTTTTCTTTTGGTTTTTCTTTTGGTTTTTTTTGGTTTTTTTTAAAGAGCTCAGCCCACAGGAGGATGGCGCTGGGGGAAAAACTCAGAGGAATAGCACCTCTCTGAGGGAGAGGGAGAGTGACCGGCCCACTGGTAAATCCTCCCCCTCTTCTCACCAGGCTAGGGCTGTGAAAGTCTCTGGGTATTGGCTATAGGGAAATGCCCTGCCTTGCCTGCCACTGTCTGGCTGCTCTGAAAAAAGTTAAAAGGCAATCAAAAAAAAATTTATTTATTTTTTTTATGATCCAGTCAAAGTTCTGTCCTACTCAATTTTTATTTATTTTTTTTTTTTTTTAACCAAACCTGGTGGGGCAAGGCCCCAGAAATTTTGAGATCAGGACCGCAGGTTATGCCTCTCAATCTGCTGGAGTCAGAGAAGATACTGAGGGATCACAGATGGCACCCCGGGTTATGTGGGAGGTGCTTTTCAGTTTCTCTCTGACTCCATCTACTGGAAGGGAGGCATAACCCAGCAGTCTGGACTGATCCTGGTACATACAGGGAACAAATGTTCCTGAACTAACTGCAGGTGTCCAAATGAGACACTACCACCGAGTAAGCATGTAACAGCAATGTCCAAGCAGTTACTTCTGTAATCATTTAGCAGCTTCAGGTCCCCAGACTGGCTGGGGACCCTGCGGTTTACATCAGAATCCCCAGCTATCAACTATTGACCAGACTCAAGGTACATACTCCCTAAGTTTTAGATAGAATTGTGGTCTGTGGCACCTGGCCACGGGCCAGTACAAAGGGCTGAGCAGCTAATAATGGAGAAATCACTGACTTATGGTGCTATCCCCACCAGCAGATGTCAGTTCTGATTATACTTGAAATCCAAAGACAGCGAGACCAGGAAAGGATAAAAACAGGTACAATGCATTTCACAGTCTCTTCAAAATGGGCATACCTGGGACTCTGGAGCGCAGAAAATACAAAAATTTGCCATTTTTTGAATGCATAATGGCTCGCTTTATGAACTCCACCACAGACTGGCATCGGTCTTCAAACTTTGGGTGACACCACAGGCTGAAGGTTCCTGTCAAGATGATGAAAAAACAATACCAGCTCCATATTACAGAGGCATAGACTATCCTAAAATTGTAAGACTGAAAACAAAAGCTAGAATTCAGGAAAAGCCTAAGAAGAGTCATAATACATACCTGCAACACAGCTCTGCTCACTTTAGCCCTGATCTGCTATTCCATCACTGAATCTCCTAATCCTCCCACCACCCAAAAGCTGCTTTGCCAATGCAATTCAGTCTTGCCCTGCAGCATCCTCTATTATTCCAGTTCTGACTTCCCCCAATACACATAGCTGTCAGTGCACCTCACTCCTGTTCTGCAGCACTCCCTGCTATTCTAGTACTGCCCCCTCCCCCCAACACACACATACAACTCTGTATTATACCTCACTCTTGCCTATTCCAGTACTGAGCCCTTAGATAGAGCTCAATTAATGAAAACACCCATGCCTTTAAAAGCCAACTCTACAGAACTATTAAAGGTTGCTAATATGAGAAGAGGCCTTGGCAGTATTTTTCTCCATCTGTGGTTTCACAGAGTCTCAGCATGGGTGGCATACCAACCTAATCAGTAGAGTGTTTTTCTGGTAAATGAGTGAAATGAAGGTAGAGCTACAGTGAGAATGACACAAAGAAAGCGGCGCCATAAAAGTCAGACTGAAATCTGGACAACTGCATCTGTACCAAGAGTTGCAGTATCCCTCAAGTTCATAGCCCAAAGCACCCCTACTGCTGCTCAAAACCATGGCAGATGGAGACCACAGCCCAGAGTGTTTCCCTTATTAATGTCCTTGCTACTTTACTCCCTACTCTAGGACATTCCCCTCATTCATATCCATGCAGTTAAGTCCCTACTCAGCATATCCCACGCCCAATGTATGTAAATCCCTATTTAATGCTCCAACTGCTTTACCACTCATTAGGACTTCAGCAGTGCGTCAGGTAAATAGCCATAACAACCAAAACACTCCAGGTTTAAGAGACTTTATATAAAATGTCAAGTTTTAATTCCAGCTTAAAATAAATAGAAATTAAAAACTAAATACATTTAAAATTAAATTAAAAAAATAAAATTACATAGAGAAACAAAATTAAACTCAAGTTAAAAACTAACAGTCACATTTTGACATTTCTGCCTGCATCAGGGGTATAATTTGCAATACAAATCATATTGTTTTATACTGTTCTATTTTTTTTTAAGTATTGCCTTTTAATAGCATTTTTTTTGCATCAGATACCATACTCTTTACAGAGACAGCTACTTTCTTATTTCTCACTCTTCATTCTTATGAGATGTGGGTAGTGCTTTCCAGCTTTTTTCTGGCACTTTATGGTGCAGCAAATGTTAATGAATCTTCTTTCCTCTTTTTCTTTGGTGTTTTATAGGCAAGACATCTAAGATATCATTTGTATCACAAATTATACTCCTGATGCAAAAAGAAATGATGAGTTTAACTTGAGTTTAGTTTAGTTTCTCTGTGCAATTTCATTTTTAAAAGTTTTTAAGTATATTTAGTTTTTAATTTCTATTGTAAGCTGCTATTAAAACCCGATATTTTATATAAAGTCTTTTAAATCTAGTGGGTGTTTTGATTTTGATTTACAGTATTATTTCTGCATATTTAATCTTTCTTATTTGTTGCTGACAGGGATCTCACCTCTATAGTGCTCCATTCTTGTGTGATGGGTGATGCCCTGTGAACGGAAGCTGAGACTCAGAATGTAGCGAGGATCCGAGCTATCACGCACCAAGAATGACCCATCTGGCTTCCCCTTCAGTTTCATTTCTGCATCTTCCCAGTTCATGGGTCCCCAGTACCAGCCACACTGCAGGGTCAAGGGGACAGTCACTATCAGTGCAGAGAGGATGAAGGTGGCACAGACAAGAGGGGAATGTTGCAGTCATGAGATAAAAAAAAAAAAAAAAAAAAAAAGAGGTAGACATCCTCCAGCATACACTCCTACCTTCTCTAATTCTCTTAAGCTAGCAGCAAAGCTGTTGGAATCTGGTCGGTAAAGGGGACACTGCAGCTGCTGGATAGGTTGACTTGAAGCAATCTCCGTCTGCCTACTAGGAAGAACTCTGGGAAATGTATCTGTATGGAATCAAAACCAAAACACTAAGCATAAGTCTGAAATAAGAACTGTCCTACAGCTAATTCTTCCTAATAGGACCCTGAGCAGCAACTCATGCTTCACTACTGAAAACAGAACAGACACAAATAAATGATCGAGCTTTTAGTGCTCACTAAATGCCTAAGGCAATAGAGCTGAGCTGACCTGCATTGTGAGGTGGAGGAGGTGGAGGCAGAGGGAAAGATTGCAGAGAAGAACCCATCGGACCCACAAGCACAGATGGAGTCTGTGCCCCACTAATATCATCTGCAGGAGGGGAAAAAAGGAAGATGTTGAGCACCACCACAGAGAGAAAGAGAGACTGAGCAGAAGTCCTACGCAGATCCAGCATCCAAGGTAATACTACAAAGCGAAAAAGCAACAGTATTACAGGCCCTACCCTCCACCCCACCCCACCTCGAGAAAAAGTTACAACCTGAGAACAGAAACTGCTTACACAAGGTGGGACCACACAACTACATCCCAGAAGTAAAGAGGTCAAGATGAAATTAACTTATCTGATGATTTATTTCCTAAAATACACTCATACCAGTCCAGACAAGTGGGGTATGCACACCATCCAGCAGATGGAGACATATCAGGCTTGCTGATGTCACCTCATATACATCTGTGTGATCACCAGCCTGCCAGTATTCCTGATACAAGCTGGGGACAATTTCAAGATAAAAAGAGTGGTAACCAGTGGACTTCCTTTTTTTTTCTGCTTCCTATTTTTCTTCTGGAAGAATATTCAAACAGTGATTAACACGACTCACCTGCAGGGAAGTATAAACAGCCATTACACTTTGCCATATCGCATCTATGCTTGTAAAGCCAAACTATGCAAGCCTAGGGAGGGTCCTGGATTGGTCTGACTGTATTCAAGCAAAGGAAATTTATCAAGTAAGAAGTAATTTCACCTTCCTCTTCATCCAGTCAGATCAGTCCAGACAAGACAAGTGGGATATACCCAAGCTACTCAACAGTGCGGGACGCTGCATAAGCCCAATACAACACTGCCAAAACAAAAGAGGCTTCCTCTCTATCCCTGACACCCAACTGGTAATGCTTAGAAAATGAATGTAAAGACAGCCAAGTTGCCGCTTTACATCTCTAAAGGAGGAACCAATCGCAATTGCACCAACAAAGCTGCTTGTGCCCTCATGGAATAAGCCTGTGCCTGCTTCAGCAAGGAGGTGCCAGAATCCACATATGCTGCTGTAATCCAGCATGCTACTATACGCTTTACAGGTCACTTCACCTCTCTGCATTTCACCATAGAGAACAAAGATGATTGGAACACCTGAAGGTGCTATTAACCTTAAGATATCGGGGACAACAAAGCACACAGTATTCAGAACATGTTTGTCTGCTAAACGAAGGCGAGAAAAAAAGATTGATTCAAATAGAATTCCGAAACCACTTTTAGCAGAAAGGAACTACTGTATGAATCTGGACCTTTTCTTTCAAAACTAAAAAAAAAAAAAGCCTCCTATAAGAAAGCATCTACAACTTCAATACTCTCCAATCCAAACATAAAGGAACCAGAATGACTGTCTTTAAAGTGAGCAGGAGCAAACTGTGGTCCTGTCAAGAAGGACAAAATCAAATTCAGATCAAGGCAGGACCAGAATCCAGAGCAGAGGTCAAATATGCTTAATGCTCCTCGAGAGCTAAGAAACATCCAGATGAGAAGTCAGTGGTCTACCATGAATATGACCTCTATAGCAAGAGAAACAGAAACATGATGGCAGAAAAATAGATAATATGGCCCCATCCAGTCTGCCACTGGGTGCACCTTCTAACATATTAAGAGTGCAGCCCTTAGAAAGACTCTCCTGCAAAAACTCCAGAATGAAAGGAATCAACGTTGTGCCAGGAAAAATAAAACGGACGCCCAAAACACCAATCCTCAAAAATTCTCCAAGCTTGCACATATGCCAAGAAGAATTGCCTAGCCTTCAGGAGTGTAGCCACCACCTCTAGAGAATAACCTTTTTTCTCTAACTGTGCCCTCTCAAGGACCAGACCATAATACAAAATCAGTCAGGATCCTCGTGAAACATTGGTTCCTGGCAACGCAACTCCTTGTGAGGCAGAAGCCTTATAGGCCTACCGCAGAACAGAATTCAGAAATCTGCATATCAGTTGAAGCCAATCCAGGGCAACAAGTATCACCATCCCTGGATGCATAGCTATTCTCTAAAGCAGTCTTCCCTCAGCCATTACTGAATTAGGGCATCGATTCCACATAAACACATCCCTCTTTTGGCTGAAAAATCTGGACACCATCAAATCTGAAACCAAAAGTCTGCATCTAGATCAATCAAATTGAAGACCCTTCGAAACATAAACCATTCCCCTGAGTCTATGACACTGCAACAGATGAAATATGCTTGAACAACATCTGCACTTGCTCTATGAGGTGCCACCAAGGCCTGCAAATTCCGTTTCACCCAAGAGAGGAGCAAGTCCATTTCCAACAAAACTTGAGGACCTCCATGGCACTGTCAAATTATCTGAATTGCTTGTCCACAACCTGAGGTGCAAACTTGAAGAGTATGAGCTGAATCACCCTAGCTTCTAGGTAGTTGATGGACCAGGCTACTTCCTCGAAGGACCACTGACCCTAAGCAAACAGCTCCTGACATTGTCACAATGATCCAGGCCAGGGTCATTAACTCCACTCCCCATAACAAGTGCCTGCTGTCCAGCCACCATAGCAGACTGTCTCATCAAGTATGGTAGTGGCAGTCCCACAGAATAGTGTTAGAAATGGGGATTCCACCTGAAGAGCAAAGCCCTTTGAAGAGGGCGCATACGCGCGCTCACCCATGACACCAGATGGAAGGCCATCGCCATGGATCTGAGTCTGGAGATAGGACCATACCATCTCAAATGCCCTGATCCGACCACACAACTTCTAAACTCTGTCATGAGATGTACACGAACTACCTCCATATCAAATTGAGCATCTTGATTCTCCAGAGTCTGAAATGACAGAAGATTGCTCTATGAAAAACTGACCATCTACTCCAAGTCCTGTAACACGAAATAATCTCTGGGGGTCGAGATAATTTTCTGACCTGAAGGGATGTCACTCATTATTTATTAGCTTTTCTATACTGATATTCGAGGGTACGTCATATCGGTTTACATAAAACTGAAGAGAAAATACAATATAACAAGGGTACGGGAAAGGGTGAAAAAAAGGACAGGAAGTAACTAACAAATGAACAGAACACTGCGGTGAAAGAGCAAAGGTAGTGAACTAGTAATGCGCATAATATACAAATTTACAATAAAGGTAATAAGCACTGCTATATACAAGGCAGCACTATGTACAAGCTAGCAGAGGATGCAATAACAACATGGCGGGGTGACGGGGGGGGGGGGGGGGGTGGGGGATGAAGGCAGTCATATGAATTAGATCAAGTTGTGAAACAATGTAACACATAGCCAAGGCAAAAACGGGCAGGGAGGGGAGGGAGGGCAAAGGGCGTCAAAGAGAAGGGGGGGTAGAAAAGAATGGGCAGGTAGGGACTAAGCAGGGTCCAAGTCCGGGTATGCTTGTTTAAAGCAGTGCTTCTCAACCAGTGTGTTGCGACACACCAGTGTGTTGCCAAGCACCGGCAGGTGTGTCACGTGCTCCCGGTCTCTCCCGTTGCTCTTCCTTCCCTGCTGCCATTGCCATCGGGCTATCAGTACGTTCAAGCCCAGTGGGAATGGCAGCAGTGGTAGAAGAAGCAGTGGCACCTGTGGCTGGGCCTTTTCTTCTTCCCACGCCCCCCCCCCCCCCGTGACCCAGAACAGGAAGTGATGCGCGGTGCGCGGGAAGGAGAAAGACCCGTGCCATGTGGAAAAATAGCAGCGGCGGCAGCAGCGGCCCCCGAGCAGTTGAAGCAGCCGGTAATCCCTTAAAAAAACTATAAATAAATAAATAAATAAATAAATAATTGGGAAAGGAGACAGCAGCAGGAGCCTCCCGCAGCCGATGGGATTCTTCTTTCTTGGCCTGCAGGGGCTAAAGGAGGAGGCGGCTGCTGCAGCTACCATTTGTGCTCGGGGTGGAGGGGGGGGGGGGAGAGGAAGTGAGTGAGAAAGAAAAGCAGCAAGCCAGCCAGCGTGTGATTGAGAGAAACTGGTCAGAGAGCCGATGTGTGTGTATATGTGAGAGACAATGAAAGTGACTTCTCAGGGAGGTGACTGATGTGTATATGAGAGTGTGAGACATTAGTAAGGGAGGTGACTGATGTGTGTGTGTGTGTGAGAGAGAGAAAAAGCATGGAAGTGAGAAATCTGGGTATGTGAGAAAGCATGGGCGTAAGAAGCCTGGTGTTTGGGGGGGGTGTGTGAAAGAAAGCATGGGAGTGAGAAGCCTGATTATGTGAGAGAGAGCATGGGAGTGGGAAGCCTGTGTGTGTGCATGCATGAGAGAGAGAGACTGGTTGGTAAGATGACGGTGTGTGTGAATCCCTACTGACCCAGTTGGTAAGAGACTGGTGAGTGTGAATGTGAGAGAAAGAATGTGATTCAGGGAATGAGAAGCCTGTGCACATGGAGAGTGAGCATGGAAATGAGAGAGACTGGTGTGTGTGTAAGAGAGAAAGTGATTATGGGAATGAGAAGCCTGTGCATGTGATGAGAGTGCGCATGGGAGTGAGAAACCTGGGTGTGTGTGAGACAGCATGGGAGTGAGAAGCCTGTATATCTGAAAGAGAACATGGGAGTGGGAAGCCTGTGTGTGTATGCATGAGAGGTCAGGTGACTGGTGTGTGTTTGTGTGAGAAAGAAAGTGATTATGGGAATGAGAAGCCTGTGCATAGAGCTTAGCTTCTACTGCTGCTTCTGGTGTGCCACGGCCTGCATAGAAAGGGAGTATGAGAGCTGCTGGAGGGGGAAAGTAAAGGTGGCTTTAAGTTTTTAATGAGTTTTTAATTGTTGGATGTTATTGTGTTCATAGCTGTTTTGAAACATTTATTCTGCTTAGAATAGTTTTACAATTATTTGTGTGGGGATCTATAGCTGCTTCCTAGTTCTGTTTTCCTAATAAGAGGTGTATTGGTTTTTAGGGCCTGATTTAATATTTGTAGTGTTGCCTTTTCATAGATAGGGCTGCTCCTGTTTGAGTGTATTCCATAATATACAGGTGTAACTGTGTGCAGATTAGTTTATGTGCATTACTACAGATCCTTGGAGTATGTTAGGTCGGTTCTATGTCTGTTACCGAGATGAGATATTTTCCTAGCATGTAAGCGTTTGTATCAGTCTTATTTGTTGTGTTTTCTCAAGAAGACATGCATTGGTGGTAAACTGCTGTCTTTTCATAAGTAGGGCTATTGAGCCTGGAAGCAGGAGTTTGAGTTGCTGTTACCGAGATGACACCAGAACCAGAATATCTTTTTTGTAGGGTGAGTTGTATGGGGAATGTTATAATTCTGCTTTACATCCATTATTGTGGGTCAGAGGGTTCCCGTGGATGCAAACTGTACTTTTATTTACTTTATTTATTATTTAGAGTCTCTTCTATACCGATAGCCGTTTGCACATCGTATCGGTTTACATAAAACAAATGTAGAGATTACTTACCTGATAATCTCCTTTTCCTTAGTGTATGCAGATGGACTCAAAACAAGTGGGTATAGTGTGCTTGTGCTAACAGTTGGAGACGGATCTGACATCAGCACGGGTAAATATACCCCCACAGGAAGTGTAGCAATTCAGTAATCTTCCTTGCAAAAGCTGTAGCTGACCGATCGTTTAAATGAACAGGATTAACCTGATGGTAGCTGGAGACAACCAGTGTTCTCAACCGGAAGGCGTCGACACCCGGCAGGGTGGAAGCCCTATATAAGCAAAACATGGCTTACCATGAGTCGGCGAATCCCGATGTATACCAGCAGCCGGGCGGGATGCTGAGTCCATCTGCATACACTAAGGAAAAGGAGATTATCAGGTAAGTAATCTCTACATTTCCTAGCGTGTAGCAGATGGACTCAAAACAAGTGGGATGTACAAAAGCTACTCCCGGACTGGGCGGGAGGCTGCTCGAGGACCATGTAGGATTGCCCTCGCAAATGCTGTGTCCTCCCTGGCCTGGACGTCCAGATGGTAGAATCTCGAGAAGGTATGGAGGGAGGACCACGTCGCCGCTTTACATATCTCTGCAGGCGACAGCATCCTAGTTTCTGCCCAAGAGGCCGCTTGCGCTCTGGTAGAGTGAGCCTTGACCTGTAGAGGCAGTGGTTTTCCCGCCTCAACGTAGGCTGCCTTGATAACTTCTTTGATCCAGCGGGCGATGGTTGGCCGTGAGGCCGCTTCCCCTTGCTTCTTCCCGCTGTGAAGGACGAACAGATGGTCCGTCTTTCATACTGCTTCTGACATTTCCAAGTATCTGGCCAGTATTCTCCCGATGTCGAGATGAAGCAGTATTCGACCTTCTTCTGACTTCTTCAAATCTGCCGTAGATGGCAGGGATATGGTTTGGTTGAGGTGAAAGTGAGAGACCACTTTGGGTAAGAAGGAAGGAACCGTGCGAAGATAGATAGCTTCTGGAGTGATTCTGAGAAACGGATCACGGCAGGACAGTGCTTGTAGCTCTGAGATGCAGCGTGCTGAACACACAGCCAGCAAGAACACCATCTTCAGGGTTAACAAACGGAGAGACAGGCCTTGAAAGGGCCTGAAGGCGGATCCCGCTAGAAATTCCAACGCTAGGTTGAGGTTCCACAAGGGCACTGGCCACTTCGGTGGCGGGCGAATGTGTTTGACTCCTTTCAGGAAACGTGAAACGTCTGGGTGTTTGGCAATGGTGTTGCAGTCACTCCTGGGACCGTAGCAAGACAGCGCTGCTACCTGAACCTTGATGGAGCTGAGGGACAGACCCTTCTGAAGTCCATCTTGTAGAAAGTCCAAGATGATAGGAATCTTAGCGGCATGTGAATTGGTGCTGTGAGAGTCGCACCAGGCTTCAAAAACTCTCCAGATCCTGATATATGTCAGTGATGTGGAAAACTTGCGTGCTCGGAAGAGTGTATCTGTTACCGGCTCCGAGTATCCCCTTTTCTTCAGTCTAGCCTTCTCAATGGCCAGACCATAAGAGAGAATTGAGCTGGATCCTCGTGGAGGATGGGACCTTGCCGCAGCAGGTCCCTGTGTGGAGGCAGGCGTAGAGGATTCCCTGCCAGTAGTCTTCTCATGTCTGCGTACCAGGGTCTTCTTGGCCAGTCCGGGGCCACCAGAAGAACTAGGTCTCTGTGTCGCTGAATCTTGTGTATAATGGCGCCCAGCAGGGGCCACGGAGGAAAGGCATATAGCAGGATTCCCTAAGGCCACGGCTGTACCAGGGCATCGATCCCCTGGGATAGCGGATCCTGCCTGCGGCTGAAATATCTGGGTACTTGAGCGTTGGACCTGTCTGCTAATAGGTCCATGCCCGGCGTCCCCCACTGATCCACAATCATCTGGAAAGCTGTGGGTGACAGCTGCCATTCCCCTGGATTTAGGCTTTCTCTGCTGAGGAAGTCTGCCGTGGTGTTGTCCATCCCGGCGATGTGAACGGCGGAGATGTCCTGGAGATTCGCTTCCGCCCAAGTCATCAGGGGGGCTATTTCTAGGGATACCTGTTGGCTTCTGGTTCCGCCCTGTCGGTTGATGTATGCCACCGTGGTGGCGTTGTCTGACATCACTTTGACCGCTCTGTTGCGAAGTCTGTGGGCAAATCGCAGGCACGCTAGCCTGATTGCCCGTGCCTCTAGTCTGTTGATGTTCCACTTTGACTCTTCTCTGTTCCACCGCCCTTGGGCGGTGAGTTCTTCGCAGTGTGCTCCCCATCCGTTCAGGCTGGCATCTGTGGTGAGCAGAACCCAGGTTGGGGAGGACATTCTTGACCCCCGGCTCATGTGGCCGGGCTGTAACCACCACCGTAGCTGATTCCGCACTCTGGCCGGCAGAGGTAGGTGTATGGCGTAGTTCTGTGATCGTGGGCTCCATCGAGATAGGGCGCATTGCAATGGTCTCATATGAGCCCGTGCCCATAGCACCACTTCCAGAGTGGATGCCATGAGGCTGAGGACTTGTCGGTAATCCCGAGCTGTGGGCCGGCTGGCGCTCAGCAGGACCTGCAGATGATTCCGGAGTTTTGACTCTCTTGGAGGTCAGGCTGACCTTGTCGTCTTGGGTGTCGAATTGGACCCCTAGGTATTCCAGCGACTGGGACGGCTATAGGGAACTCCTCTTTATGTTGACTATCCACCCTAGGCTTTCCAGAAGAGCTATAACTCTGTTGGTTGCCCGGTGACTCTCCTCCGGTGAATTTGCACTGATCAGCCAATTGTCCAGGTAGGGATGGACAAGAATTCCTTCCTTCCTGAGTGCCGCTGCCACCACTACTATGACCTTGGTGAAGATCCGAGGCGCGGTGGCTAACCCGAAGGCTAAAGCTTGAAACTGGAAGTGCTGATTCAGGACTTTGAAGCGTAAATAGCGCTGGTGATCCCGATGGATTGGGATATGCAAGTAGGCTTCCGACAGATCTAGGGAGGTGAGAAACTCCCCTGGCTGTACTGAGTTCTTGACAGACCGCAGAGTTTCCATGCGAAAGCTGGGGACCCGTAGGTGTTGATTGACTGACGAGGTCCAGGACGGGCCTGAAATTGCCCTCCTTCTTGGGTACTATGAAATAGATGGAATAATGCCCAGAATTTATCTCTCCTGCAGGTACTGGGATTATGGCTCTTAGGGCCAGGAGCCTCTGTAAGGTCACTTCTAGTGCCGCTTTCTTGAGCAGTGAGCAAGGAGATTCCACAAACTTGTTCAGCGGAAGCCGAAGAAAATCCAGGTAAAATCCTTCTCGGATGATGGCGAGGACCCACTGGTCCGAAGTGATCTCGACCCACCTGCGGTAAAAGAGGGTTAGCCTGCCCCCTATGGCTGCTACCCTCGGATGGGTCGGCTGATTGTCATTGTGTGTTGCGGCCGGGGCCAGAACCCAGGCCGGTTCTCTTCTTGTTGTGCTTAGTCCGAAAGGGCTGGTTCCTGGCCTGAGAACGAGGTGCTTGATAGCGAGTTCTGTAGGGGTTGAAGTGCTGAGAATTTCTACCTCTGGATGGTCTAGAAAAAGAACGCTGGCTCCTCCCTCGCCCTGTCTTCTGGTAGACAGGGTAGAGGCACCCCCCATTTAGTAGCCCAGTTCTCGAGATCGCTGCCGAACAGTAGGGAACCCTTAAAGGGCATTCTTGTGAGTCGTGTCTTGGAGGACGAGTCGGCCGCCCAATTACGTAGCCAAAGCTATCTCCTGGCTGCCACTGAGGAGGACACTCCCTTGGCTGCCGTACGGACGAGGTCGGAGGCTGCGTCAGTGAGAAAAGTGAGAGCTGATTCCATGTCTTCTCCCGGGGTGTTTCTCGCTTGTGATAAACAGGAATGTGTCACCACGGTGCAGCAAGTCGCGATTCGTAGGGACATGGCTGCTACCTCAAAGGCTTGTTTCAGAATGGTGTCCATGCGGTCATGCGTATCCTTGAGGGCCGCTCCCCCCTCCACCGGAATGGTAGTGTGCTTCACAATTGCGTTAACTATGGCGTCTACCCTGGGGCACGCCAGCAGCTCCTTGGACGCCGGGTCCAGAGGGTACATGCCTGACAAGGCCCGACCCCCTTTGAATGAGGCCTCCAGTGCCTTCCATTCCAGATCTATTAGCTGCTGTGCAGCTTGTAGGAGGGGAAAATGGTGAGCCGTTTGGCACAGGCCCTCTAGCAGGGGGGTTCATTTTAGGGTCCCCTGGGGTGTCCTGGCCCGGAATGGCCAGCTCCGATAGGCATTGTGAGACCAGGCCTGGAAGATCTTCTTTCCGAAAGAAGCGTCTCATGGTCCGATCTCAGAGGGAAGTTCACCCTCCTCGGGGGGCTCTTCATTGTCCTTGGAGCAATCCGAATCCCCATAATTGGGGCTGTCGGGTGGCGAGTGGCCGCGCCTAGGTCTCGAGGGTCCAGGGGCCGGATCAACCGGGACGGAAAGACCCATACGAGGAGCAGACTGCATCTGGACAAAGGCGTGAATCCCCTTGAATAATTCCACCCAGGAAAGCGAAGCCGGATCTGGCCCTAGGGGCACCAGGTCTCTTGGGTTCCCTGGCTGCTCGCCGCGGCCTGCTAAGTCCGGTGTGTTCCCTGAGGAACCGCTGGGCTGGGACCGGTCCTGTCCTGGAACTCTCATGGCCTCCTCACATTGGGCACATAGGGCGTCTGCTTCCTCGCTCAGTGTGGCTCTGAGGTTGCATGCTGAGCAGAGGTTTAGAGCTTTCATGCCTGCTTCTGGAGGTGCCGGCTCTGCAGACGCATGGGCTCTCTTATGCTCCATTCGCCTGAAATTCGGTGTCGCCCAACGATGTGCGCCTAACAGCATGCGCCTAAAACGGGCGCCTTATAAAGGTGCGTGTATCCTAGCAGCATGCGCTTAGTCAACGTGCGCCTGCAGCATGCACTTAGTCAACGTGCGCCTAGTTGGCGAAAATGAGTAGGCAGGCAAAATGGCGACCTCCTTGGCGGGCTGCCTCGTAGGCAGGCCCAGTTAGTCCACACTTCCTCGGAGACCAAGTAAAGATGTACGCCTTACCTTGTCTTCGGCGCTTCCCGGCTGCGACCCGGGCGGTCTCCGGCTGCGGGGGGAGAGGGTGAGTACCTTCACCGCCGCGCTTAAGGAAGTGCACCCGCTGCCTCTAGGCCGCGCCCGAACTTGTCTCGCTCGGGGGCCAAGCCGCGCCCGAGCCCTTCTCACTCGGGGGCTAGGTCCCTGCCGCGAGTCTGCCACCGGACCGAGGCTCCTACCTCCGAGGGACCACAGAAGTCAGCTCGGGAAACTCAACTGGGCGAGGGACCGACTGGTATCACCACAGGAGTGCGGGGCTAGTCTTCAATAGGTTTTCTTCTAGGAATTTAGTCGTTAGAATTTGGAAACACGCTCAGCGAGCGTGAGGTAGCTCCAAACTGCTTTGGAGACGGAAATTACTGAATTGCTACACTTCCTGTGGGGGTATATGTACCCGTGCTGACGTCAGATCTGTCTCCAACTGCTAGCACGAGCACACTATACCCACTTGTTTTGAGTCCATCTGCTACACGCTAGGAAATAACTTTTGGGCATGGCCCTTACAAATAAAAATCGAAAGACAAGTAACAAAAAAAGAAATAAGGGGGATAAGTGTGTTAAGATATATATGTTTTAAGACCCGGAACTAAATATGGGGGTATCATAGGTATTTACAGTAACAGGAACTATAAATAATGCTGAGGAGCATAACAATGAATACGACAACTGTAATACAATACAATGTACCAGGAGACAGCGTTCTTAAGGCATTCTTAATCAGTTTCCAAGGGAGGGGTAAAAGCCAGGGAAGGGGGGCAAACAAGAGGTGGTAGTATGCAGGGGTCGAGGGGTCTGGCCCCATGACTATCATGGGTCAGTGTGTCATGCATGTGAGAACCATCTGTCAGGTGTGTCCAGACAGAAAAAAGGTTGAGAACCACTGGTTTAAAGAGCAAAGTCTTTAGCCCTTTTTTGAATTTTTGGGTGCTTCCAATCGGAGCTCTAGGGGCATAGTTTTCCAGAGAGTGGGGCCTGCGATGGAGATGGCTCGCTGCCGAGTAGAGGTGAGGTGTAGAGGGTTGCTTTGTGAGCTGCTCTAGTCAGACAGTTGGAGGGGCGAAAGCATGGGGCATCATCAAGCCAGGTGAGATTGTGGTTGTAAAGGTATTTGTGAATGATCGTGCGGGTTTTATGTATAATGCGGGCAGAGATGGGGAGCCAATGCAGTTCCTTAAGAATGGGGGTGATGTGGTCAGCTTTACGGGTATTAGTTAGGATTCTGGCCATTGCATTCTGCAACATTTGTAGGGATTTAATAGTAGAGTAGGGGAGGCCTAGGAGTAGAGCAGGGGTCAGGAACCTTTTTGGCTGAGAGAGCCATAAACGCCACATATTTTAAAATGTAATTCCATGAGAGCCATACAATATGTTTAAAACTAAATACAAGTAAATGTGTGCATTTTATGTAAGATCACACTTTTAAAGTACAATAAGTCTCTGAAAATATTACACCAGGCCTTAAGACACCAATACATCTCCTATTAGGAAAACGGACCAAGTCAGGCTGCTATAGAGTCCTACACAGAAACTACACGCCAGCAGAAAACCTCACCTGAATCACGTGCTGTCCCTCACCTAACATAGAATAAAGAGACCAAAACGCATAACAAGAAGCATGCAGACAAAAACTGAATTGGAAACTGCAACAAGCCAGAGTCTCTGTATGCAGTGTAACAAAGGAAAAAAGAAACATCACACATCCTTATAAAACAAATCAAGAAATATAAAATCATCAGCAGTAAAACTGTACTAACAAAAAGAACATATTTCGAAACAGCTGATGAGTGGAATATCCAATAATTAAAAACTCATATAAAACATTTCCAGATACCAACAAAATATTTCAAAATAGCAGACACAAAGATCCAGTAATGAAAAATAATAAGGATACAAAAATTTTTTTGCTCTGCATACCTGGGAACGTTTGATATCCAGGTGTCCTGAGATTGTTCTGAATTAGCAGGAGGTGGGGTGGTTTGCTTGGAACTTTCTCCTCTCTCAGTCACATACCAGCGCTCTCTCTCACACTGGCTCTCAATGACACACCTATACACACATGCTCTCAGTCACTCACATATACAAATGTTTTTTCTCTCTCACTTATATAGGCTCTTAATTACACATTTACACACATGCTGTCTATCTTTTCACGCTTACACACACACAGGCTTTCAATCACATAAATACATGCTGTCTTTTTCTCTCACACACAGACTCTCATTCACATGCTTACAAACATGTCCTCTCTTTCTCTCATTTACACACAGGCTCTCAATCACATACTCACATGCTCCCTCACCTAAATCAGCTCTCAATCACACAGACACACATGGTCTCTCTCTCTCATTTAAACACAGGCTCTCAATCACATACTCACATGCTCCATCACCTAAACCAGCTGTCAATCAGACACAGACACACATGATCTCTCTCTTACTTATACACACAGGCTCTTAATCATACATACACATGATCTCTCTCACACACAAAGGATCTCAATCATACACACATACTCTTTCAAACAAACAGGTTTTCAATTACAAACTTACACATACAGGTTCCCAATGGTAAACTTACATTCATGCTCTCTCTCTCACAGGCAGGATCTCAATCACAGACATACTCTCTTTCACATATACAGGCTCTCAATCATTCACATACATGCAATCTCTCACTCACACACACAGGATCTCAAACACACATGCTTGCTCGCTCATTCACTCTCTCTCTCTCCCCCCCCCCCCCCCCGGAACTCGCGGCAGCAGCAGCCACCTCCCAACGCTAACCTCCTTCATTTTCAGCCCTCGCGGAGGCGAAGGCGGAGTCCCATCGGCCGCGGTTGAAGATTTTCATTTTCCTCCGAGCCGCGCTGCAGTCTTCTTCCCGCGCAGGCACCCGATGCTCTCCACTTCCTCTTCCGGGCCGCGGGAAGAAGAGAGCACCGGCGTGCTCTCTTCTTCCCGCGGCCCGGAAGAGGAAGTGGAGAGCATCGGGTGCCTGCGCGGGAAGACCCGCGCAGGCACCCGATGACTCCAGCGCTGGCACCCGGCGACTCCCGCGCAGGCACCCGGATGACTCCAGTCGGCGTGCTCTCTTCTCCTCCCCCCCGCGGCCCGGAAGAGGAAGTGGTGAGCATCGGGTGCCTGCGCGGAAGAAGAGACCACGCTAGTGTGGTCTCTTCTTCCCGCGCAGGCACCCGATGCTCTCCACTTCCTCTTCCGGGCCGCGGGTGGGGGGGAGGAGAAGAGAGCACGCCGGTGCCGCTGACTCCAGCTGTCCTGCCGCGTTCCGCCCGGGCTGACAGCATTTTAAGCCCGGGCGGCGGAGGACCGGGGAGCAGCTGGGTCAGCGGGGAACCGCGAAGTATGGCGACACGTGTCTGCGAGCCAGATGCAGCCCTCAAAAGAGCCATATCTGGCTCGCGAGCCATGGGTTCCCGACCCCTGGAGTAGAGAATTGCAGTAATCCATTTTAGTGAGAAGTGTCGCTTGTAAGACTGTACGGAAGTCTTGGACATGGAGCAGGGGTTTAAGCTTTGAGTATATGGAGCTTAAAGAAGCCTTTCTTTTAGGGTTGTGTTAATATGCTTTAAGTTTAATTGGTTGTCTATGATGACCCCAAGATCTCGTGCACAGACTGTGAAGGATCGCAGGGAGTGAGCAGAGTGGTTGTGGTGGTTAGAGATGAGGAGTTCAGTTTTTGAGGTGTTTAGAGCCAAGTGGAGGTTGGTGAGGAGAGTATTTATGGAGGTAAGGCAGTTTTCCCAAAACTTGATTTGGGGATGGATTCTTGAATAGGGATGAGGATTTGGACATCGTTGGCATATAGGAAAAACTTGAGGCCAAGGTCGGAGAGGAGCTGGCAACAGGTAAATGTTAGAGGATTGAGGATAAAGAGGATCCCTGGGGGACACACCTTGGTTAAGGGGGATGTGGGCGGATTCAGAGTTTGCGATTTTTACAGTGTAGACTCTATTATTCAAACAGGAGGTAAACCAAAGTAGGGCAGAGCCTGTAATGCCAATTTCAGATAAGTGGGAAAGGAGGATCTCGTGGCTAATGGTATCGAAGGCAGAAGAGATATCAAGGAGGACAAGAATAAAGGATTGCCCGTGGTCCATGCCTTTGAGTATGGTGTCAGTTAGGGAGAGTAAGAGGCTCTCTGTACTGAGTGACTTACGGAAGCAGAATTGGGATGGCTGTAATATGCCATGGTCCTCCAGGTATTCAGAGAGCTGAAAGTTGACGACCTTTTCCATAATTTTAGCTAATAAGGGAAGGTTGGAAATGTGATGGTAATTAGAAGGGTTGGTGGGTTTGAGGGCGGGTTTTTTTAAGGAGGGGCTTTACAACAGCAAGTTTAAGGGGGTCTGGGACTTTGCCATGGGAAAGGGAGCAGTTAATTATATCGGCGATGGGTTTAGAGATGATCGTGGGGATGGATAATAGGGTTTTTGAGGGTATAGTATCAGAGATGTGAGTAGCAGGTTTGATTCTTTTTAAAATGGTTTCGATTTCCTTGGCAAAGGTTAACTCGAGGGAAGCTAGATTGGTATTGGGATTTTTGGGAGGGGAGTTTGCCGTAGTGGGGGTAGAAGAGAAGCGGAGGAGAATATTTGCTATTTTGTTTTTGAAAAACTGGGCGAATTCTTCGCATTTACTGTTGGCTTCATCTGTGATGGGAGGGGGGTTGATTTGGTGAGTTCTGCCACGTATGAGAATAGGGCTTTTGCATTGTATTGGTAATCATGGATTTTTGCAGCATAAAAGTCTTGTTTGGTCTGAAGAATTGAGAGTCTGTAGGTATGCAGAGTGGATTTGTAGGTGGCTGAGTGCTTTGGGGTGGGGTTTTTGCGCCAAATTCTCTTTGATTCTGAGGTCGTTTTTTAGTTCTTTTAATTTAAGAGTGTACCAGGGGTTTTTTTGTAGTGTGTGTATGATGTATCTCTTTATCAATGAGTGGGCATAATTGATCGGCTATAGTGGTAGTGATGTTATTCCAGGAGGAGAGTGCTGCATCAGGGTTGGTGAGGTCTAGGTTGCTAAGGGAATTAGTACATGAGGAGATCAAGTCATGAGTAGAGCAGGATTTACAGAAATAGATGGTGTTACTGTGAGTGGGAGTCGGAATGTTGGGGGATTTTATAGTGAAAAATGCCTTTAGGAGGGCATGGTCTGACCATGGGACAGGAAAACAAGTAGGCATGTGGGGGGATTGTATACAGGAATTGATAAAGATAAGATCGAGGGTATGGCCTGCTTTGTGAGTCGGGGAGGAGATAAGTTGTTTAAAGCCAAGGGCATGTAGGGAGTTGAGGAAGCTCTCACAGGAGGATGAAGAGGGGATTGTATCAACATGATTAAAATCTAAAATTACAGCGGGGATGTCTATATTGAGATTATCAGATGTATTCAATGAGAGGGGAGGGGTTGTGTTCCAATAGGCCGGGGGGGGGGGGCATATGAGACAGATTTGAAGCTCCTTGGATTTGAAGAGGCCAATTTCCAATCTAGGGGGGGGGGGGGGGGTGGGTGGTGGTGATGTGTAGGGGTTTGAGTTTAAGGTGGGTTTTTTTTAGCTGCTAGGAGGAGTCCGCCACCTCTTTTAAGTCTTGGGATGGAGAAGAGGTCATAGTCATGCATGGGAAGCTAGTTTAGGAAGACAGTGTCAGTATTCTTGAGCCAGGATTCAGTGATAGCGCAAATTTCGGGGTTGCAGTCCGTGAGGAGGTCATTGAGGATGGGAGTTTTTTTCAGGAGTGATTGAGCATTGAAGAGAATTATGGCTAGGGAGGTGAGGCCCAAGAATTGGGTTAGAAAGGAGATCATGATTGGAAGGAATGATTTGCGCTGGGCAAAGGGGCAAGAGACAGCGGGTGAGGTGTACCTGTGAGTGGAGTAATGAATACGAGGGATGGTGTGATTAGTCATGGGGAGACCTGGTGGGGGGAGAGGAGAAGTAGGAAATGCTTGTCGGATATTGAGGAGTGTAGGAGGTGATTCTGGCTGGGAGCAGAGAGAATCTCGAAAGGGCTCTGCAGTGCCAGGTGCGACAATGGTACTATGATGGCTGTGCATTGTGGGGGGGGGGGGGGGGGGGGGGAGCTGGCAGGATAGAGACCAGAGGGGTGTGTGAGAAAAAAATAGGGAGGGCGGATGATAAAGATAGCTGAATGAGCCAAATGCAGTGGAACTGGGGAGAAAGGATAAGGCCCAAGGAGAGGCACAAAGGAGTGCACTATGCCCCTTAGTCGTGCGACGCCAGGGGACGGCACCTGCTTTTGAAGCAGGTAGGAAGTCCCTTTCGATGATGTCACTTCGGGGGCGGTAACTCACGGAGGGCCGGGTCCAGGCCACGATGGTGAAGTGTGCTCGAGGCCAGAAGGTGGGCTGCTCACCAGCTGGGCACCCTGACCCCGATGGGTCAGTGCCGGTCGCACGGATGCGGCCGTGGGAATCTCAGGCGGCAAGCGCAGCAAAGAAGAGAAGGAACAGAGGGGACAGCACCTGCTTTTGAAGCCAATCTAAATACAGGTGCAACAGAATACCTTCCTTGCACAGTATCACTGCTACCATCACCCCAAAGTGCAGGACCTGAAGCTGAAAATGTCAGCCCAGTACTACAAAGCACAGGGAGGACTGATGAGCCCTTCAGATTGGAATGTGAAGAAAAGCTTCAGTTAAGTCCAATGATGTCAGAAATTATCCTCTCTGTATTACAAGAATTACCAACCTTAAGGTTTCTATCCGGAAGAGGGCCGCCTTTAGAAAGTTGAGGCACTTCAGATCCAGAATAGAATAAAAGGATCAGCCTCTCTCTGGGATCACAAAGTAGATGGAATAGCATCGCAGACTTTACTGGCCTCACAGAAAGAGAATGACAGCCTTCAAGTCCAAAAGTCTTTGCAGAATAGACCTTATAGCCTCATTCTTTCCAGGCGAGCAACAAGGGGAAACCACAAAAGTGTCGGAAACAGATCAAATTTATTTTTATTTTATTTAGATTTTTATATTCTTCTTGCACTTTTTCCAGCACTTCAAAGTGGATTACATTCAGGTACTGTAGGAATTCCAAGGCCTAACCATTTTTTATGATCTCCAGAACTGGTCCGACCTAATCTGTGCCCAACTCTTAAAACAGCAATACTGGAGATAAGGACATCAAGCATTTATTGTGCCATTCTAGAGGTGCCGGAACTTCTTAGAATGAAAGGACTGAAATCTGGAATAAGATCAAGATCTTTGACCCGCAGAATTCCTGCCTTGCTAGAGCCTTGATACCTCGCACAAGAGAAGAAATTTCAAGACAGCCTCCTCGCTCTATTCTCGAAGTCATGGCACTTTCGAATCACCCCATGTTTTTGCCATCTTCTCCAGCTCTTCTCCAAACAAGAGCTGTGCCAAAAAGGGCAATTTGGTCAAATTAGTCTTAGAAATGGAACTGCTGAACAATTGTGCATCCCAGGCCTCCAAGCCACTCCTCTGGCCAAAGCGCACACCAGATCTTACCTGGCTTCTGCAAGATATACTGTTTCAGGCTCAAAGGGCAGGGAATCCTCTAACTCCTCTTGGGCATCCTACAGAGCAGCCCAGATCCCACAATACAACAAGCTACAATCAGGAGAGTCATGCTCATAGCCCCAAAGGACTGCTTCAGCACAGACTATCTTTCTATCCTGTACTTTAAGAGCCATGCCACCTTCCGCCAGGATAGTGGTCCTCTTAGTCAAATGTAACTAGGTAAACACCCTAGAAAAACAAATCTAGTCTCATTTGGGGATCCAAAGGATAGAACTTGGCTAGTTTACAACCCTTCTTAAAGTTGGCCTCCAGAGTCTCCCATTCCAAATCATAAATCCTGTACCACCTGATGGAAGGGGGTAAAGCAGCACCAAGATTTCCGCAAACTGACCATTATAGGGTCTTCTTTGGGAACCGAAGCCTCATCCTTATCTGCAAGTGCAGGGTCTGAAACATCAAGGGCATTAATTCATCCCTGTGAAAGAAGCACAGCATGGAAATGTGATCCTCTCCTTCCTCTAAGTCCTCTTCACTATCCTCAGGAGGAAAGGTTTCAAACCTTTCCAGGGAATCATGCGAGTGAGAAGTCCTTGTCAGACTGTCACATGCTGTCCACCGCCCTTGACATCTTTTGTCCCAGGGAAACTGGTACCAGGCGCAGGAAGAACAGGAACAAGAGATGCTGAAAGGGTAGAGATAGTTCCAGGAACTGCACTCTGCTCCATGTAAAAGACATCTAAATCCCTCAAAATCTCCTGGGAAGTCATTGCCCAGGGCAATAAGAACACATCCAGAGCAGGAATAGCAGGCACTGCAATCAAAGAAAGGCCTGCTGCAAGGTCCAACCAATGTTCAGGGCTAATCTCTCTCTACTGCTCCACAGCTGTTACAATGCTGCTGGGGCTTCCAGAGGACTCCCCTGTTCTATATTCCCTGGCCACCAAGAAAACGTGGTCTAGCAACTCATGTCAGGGCAAAAGAGCAGTCCTTACATACTTGATTAATTTTTTTATATTCTGCTTTTCACCCTTCTTTCGGCGCTTCAAAGCGGATTACATTCAGGTACTGTAGGTATTTCCCTCTCCCCAGAGGGCTTACAATCTAAGTTTGCACCTGAGGCAATGGAGGGTAAAGTGACTTGCCCAATCCAGATGCATTGCCCTCCTGCACTTTCCTATTATGGCAGGCACTACAAAGCAAAGTTTTTCTCCTGTGCTCTCCTGCTAGTGTCATTTTGCTCATGCCAGTCCACTGCAAGAACAATGTGATTCCCACATTAAAAAAAAAACCCGGAGATCACGTGACACGTGAGAGGGAGCGGATGTAGCCGACCCTCTCGGGCTCCCTGATTTCTAATCTAACCCCATCCGGCCCTATTTGCTGTTCATTTTTGCGTGGAAGTCTCTCAATATCCCAGCGGCTATTATTGGTGAGCGGAACGGTAGCCAGATGTCGACCCGCACGGCGCACAGGGACAAGGATTCGGCAAAAGAAAAAGTCAGGCCTACTGACTCGGCCTCTGAGGAGGAACACAGCATGGCGGACCTACCGGCACCAGCAAGCTGGGCAGATCTTCGCACCGCGGTAGTAGAGGCACTGGAGCCAGAGTTTAAAAAACTTTCGTCCCAACTCGGCGAGGTGACCGCAGCGCTTGCTGGCTATGAAGCGCAATTCTCAGCCCTAGAGCAACGGGTTTCGGACAGCGAAGATGGCGCCCAGGCCACGCAGTCAGAGGTAGCGGAGCTACGTGCGGAGATCACCCGACACACAGCGCGTATTGAAGACCTTGAAAACAGGTCCAGGAGGTCCAATCTACGTCTGGTAGGCCTCCCAGAGGAAATTGCGGATCGAGATTTGCCCCATAAAATAGAAAACTGGTTGATTCGCGAACTGTCTCTGGGCACTGAGCACGGTCCCCTGAGAATAGAAAGAGCTCACCGGTTGGGGCAGAAAAGGGCTCAGCAAGAAAAACCACGAGTAGTAATAATAAAACTGTTAAATTATGCTCACAAAGTAGCGATCCTGCAGGCCAGCCGTCGGGGGAAAGCGTTGTTGTATGAGGGAAAGAAGATTCTGATCTTCCAAGACTTTTCAGGGGCCCTATCTGCACAGCGCAGGGCTTTCTCCCCATTGTGTACACAGTTGTTTAATCTGGGTCAGAGAGCTGTGGTAGTATACCCAGCGAAGGTCCGTGTAAGTACACCTGGAGGACCCAGATGGTTTAGTGAGGTCGCTGACTTAAAAACTTACATTGGAACCCTGGATCGTGGGGCTGGAGAAAGACCGGGCGGACGCAGCCCTGGGTCGGATACTGGATAAATGTACAGGACAGGCAGCCAGCTACTTAAGCTGAGAAGTTTCTACCGGCATGGCAAGCATTGCCTAATCTATTGCTTATGGGGGCAGGGGGACCTGCACCCTTTGGTTACTTAATATTTGACAGTTAAGTCTGTTCACTGTTTTTTTTTCTCTCTTTTTCCAAGTTTCTGGCACATGCTGGAGCGGTGTGAACAGATCTCCACTTTGTGCTGCAATGGGATATTGGTATACTATAGGTGTTTCAATATTGTATTGTGAAATTGTTTATAGGGGGGAACAAAAGCTGTTATTTGTTCAACTTTTATGTTATGTTATTTCTATGGAGTCCCATCCCTTGTTATGTTGCTGCAAGCTGGATGGGGGGTGAAGAAAGGGGGGAGGGGGCAGAGGAGCCCGAGTGTCTTAACAGGATCTCTTAGGTGGGGAATTAGTTGAGATGAGACTTCTGAGGAGTCTAGTTAGGGGAAAGGGGGGGTGGGGGGGGGGGGAGGAATGGAGCGGGGAGGAGGGTCAGGGGAAAGATACAAGGTGCTGGCATGATACAGATTTCAAACATTTTGGTGGCATGTGGCGTGGGGAAATCACATTCACGGGGAGATGGCCAGAGCTGGGGTGGTCATCATTCCCTTGGAGTTGGGAAATTCTCATTGTTCAAATTACTTTTCTATGGCGTGATATGGGGTAAATGGCTATGCGTAATCTCAAATTGATATCCTGGAATGTATGTGGTATTAATACACCTGTCAAACGGTCGAAGGTATTACAGGCCTTGAAGAGACAGGCTGCGGACATAGCATTCTTGCAGGAAACCCATCTTACAGATGTGGAGCACCTGAAATTATGTCAGTCTTGGGTGGGTTCGGTGTATTATGCCTCCGCCACCACGAGGTCAGCGGGGGTAGCTATCCTGGTGCGCAAAAATCTCCTGCTACAAGTTCTTTCTGAACATAAAGATCCTCAGGGTCGCTTTCTTATTTTAGAAGTAACAATCAGATGCCTGTGGTGTTGTGCAACCTGTATGCCCCGAATTCTCAGCAAATGCCTTTCTTTCAGAATATACATAAAATGTTACTTTCATATATGGACAAATTCCTGGTAGTGGGGGGAGATTACAATTCTTTACGGGACCCCGAATTAGATAGCTCTGCCACTCTGCGGCGGACGGGGGTCAAGGGTCGGGGGATACAGCTCCTTGAACAGAGTTTGCACCTGGTTGATGCATGGCGAGCTCTAAACCCTTTTGAGCGGTACTTTACACATGTCTCCAGAGCTCATTCCACACAATCCCGTATCGACTATTGGTTAGTCAGCACACATTCCTTCTCCAAAATTTCAGGAGTAGGAATTGGAGACATTATTGTCTCAGATCATGCCCCAATTTGGGTGGATCTGGCAGTGCTCCCTCAAGTGAGTGACTGTAGGGGCTGGCGCTTCCCTTATCTGGCAGAGGATACAGCGTTTCAAACCTTTTTATTGGAACGATGGACAGATTTTGCAACCCTAAATGCCCAACATAGCAGTGATCCAGTACTGTTCTGGAACACTGCTAAAGCTGTCCTTAGGGGAGATATTATCTCGTATATATCACATCGGAAAAAAGTGCTAAATAATCAATTATTGACCCTGACAAAGAAATTGCAACAGGCTAAAGGGGCACTAAATCGTTCTTGCACATCGGTAACCAAGAGTGATTATAGAACCATTCAATCAGCTTTGAACTCGCTGCTACACCAGAGAGCTAAACACAGCATTCTATATCACCAACATAGGCTCTATAGATATGGTAACAAATCTGGGAAGCTTCTGGCCAACTTAGTTAAGTCTAATAGAGGGTCCCGGCATATCACGGCTCTTCGTACGCCACAAGGCCACATAGTTCATGAAACCCCTAAAATCCTAAAAGTTTTTCGGGATTATTATGCGGCGTTGTATCGGGCTGAGGGCTGGGACTCAAGTCAATGGGACTCATTTAGTGCCGCGTTAAACCTCCCTATCCTGACCCAGGCTCAGCAAGAGGGGCTTAACCGACCCATTACGGAGGATGAGGTTCGACAGGTTATTCGGAGTTCCCCAAGGTTTAAGGCCCCAGGGCCGGATGGATATAGTGCGGACTTTTATAGGTGTCTTTCAGAGCCCCTCTCCCCCTTGTTGCCATTAGTTTTTACAGCACTAATCTCGAAGGGAAGTTTTCCGGTGCATGGGAATAGGGCCCACATCACTAATTCCCAAGCCTGGGAAGGATACCCTGCTTCCTATCGACCTATCTCTTTATTAGATGTGGACCATAAACTGTTGGCGAAAATTATAGCAGATAGATTGAGTGCCATTTTGCCACAGATGATTCAACCGGGCCAAGTAGGCTTTGTGAAAAAACGCTATGCCTTGACTAATATCCGGAAGCTAACAATTGCTATGGATCTCTGCACCAGACACAATATCCCCTTCCTCATTGCTAGTCTAGATGCAGAGAAGGCTTTCGACCGGGTGGAATGGGGGTTTATGTTTATGTTGCCCTATTGAGAGACATGGGATTTGGAGGTTTTTTCTATCAAGCCTTGCAACTCCTATACTCGGGCCCGGTTGCCTCGTTAATGGTGAATGGTCAATTTTCCCCTGAATTCCAGGTCTTTCGGGGTACCCGACAGGGCTGTCCCTTATCCCCTCTCCTTTTTCTCTTGACCCTGGAGCCTCTATTACTGGCTATTCAAACGTTCCGAGCGATCCGAGGGGTGTTATTTCAGGCGCCGGGGAAAAAAGAGATTTTCAAATATGCCGCGTTTGCGGACGATCTCTTGGTATTCCTTACTAATCCAAGAGACTCCTTGCCGGCCCTTTTGGAGGTGGTTAGGGACTATGGTGGTATTTCGGGTTTTCACATTAATTGGGAGAAATCAGAGGCCATGGGATTCCCGATGTCTATACAGGAGCAGTGGGAGGGCCCTTTCCCACTGCACTGGGCGAACGGTGTAATAAAATATTTGGGGATTGATATAGCCTTAGATTTACTTAAGTTATACGACTTAAACATCCAAAAATTACTGAGACTCACGAGAGATAAGCTCAAACTTTGGAAAAGCCTCCCTCTTTCCGTAGGGGGGGGGCGAGTTAATTTGTTTAAGATGATCTTACTACCTAAATGGTTGTATGTGTTGCAGAACCTACCTCTTATTCTAAAACGTAACGATTTGGCCGCCCTTCAACAGATGATGCGGGCATTTCTTTGGCAGGGGAAAAAGGCGCGCATACCATTGTCCTGGCTTATGTTGCGTTGGGGAGCAGGGGGAATGGGAGTTCCCGACCTTCAGTCTTATTGTGTGGCGGCCAACCTCCGGATTGTTAGGGAATGGATATTGGGAATCCCCTTTTGTATTGACTTGGTGGCTGAATCCACATTGGTGGCCCCCTTCGCGTTGACCTATGTACTGATGGGGCCGGGGAAGGAGCTACCGTCTGCAATCTCTCGGAATCCACTGGTTGTCCCGTTTCGAAAATCCTGGCAATACCTTACAAAGAAGTTGGGACTGCCTCGATGTAACCCTTACCTTCTCCCAGTTCAGGGCAACCCAGAGTTTTTACCAGGATCCCAAGATGTTAGTCTGCGGGGATGGGCCTCGAAGGGTATCACTCATTTGGGGCACTTGGTGAACCCGGAAGGGATACTAATGCCGTTCCCCACAGTACAACGTATATATGGTTTGACCCGGGTCCAGTTCTTTGGGTATCTACAAATCCGACATTACATATCATTGCAGATTGGTACTCAGACTTCCACACATTTAGCGGCGTTAGAATCCTTTTTTCAGTTGGGAAGGGAGCGGCCATTATCTCTCTCGACATATTATAGGGCTCTTCAACGAGGTATGTCACAGCGTACCTATGAGACTTCAGTAGAGCGTTGGACCAAAGATGGAGTATTCACGGTTACAGTGGCAATCTTCTCTGCATGTATGGGGAATTTAAAAAGGTCCAGTGAAAATATGTATTACCGGGAAATGCAATACAAGTTTCTGCGGAGGGCCTTTGTCTCTCCACAGGTTGCGTGGAGAGCGCAGCTCATAACAGATTCGACATGCCCTCGTTATCACCTTGCAATTGGCACTTTGTCTCACGCATTCTGGGCTTGTCCCCTTGTTCAACAGTTCTGGCAGAAAATTGTAAATTACTTACAACGCCTCCTGAAAATACGTTTTCAAGTTACCCCGCAGCTGATTCTTTTTGATTGCATTCCCCAGTCGGTTATAAGAAAAGCGGGATTGAGAACTCTGATTAAAAAGGCCTGGCTGGTGGGGAAAAAAGTTATTCTACTTAATTGGTTGGAGATATCTGCACCATCGTATTGGACTTGGCGTAATCATTTTCATCGAATGATGTATATGGACAGTTTTACTTCTAAGTTGTCGCCAACGCACCGAAGACTTTTCTTGGAGACCTGGGAGGTATATGTGCAGACTTTGCCACATCGGGCTCGCAGCTTGATCCTCAATGCCTGATGTTTGTTTGTTCTTCTTTTTTTGTTTTTTGGGTTAGTGACAGACCCATGCCTTCAATGTTATGATTGGACTCTAGTATACATGGATGTCTCAACTGGTTTGTCAGCCAGGCCTTGGGAAGGGGGGGGGGGGGGGGGGGGAAGGGGGGTAAAGGGGGAGAAGCGGGACGGGGAGGTTTGGAGAGGGTGAGGGTTTGGGGATAAGCATACTGGACTCCTGTTCCTTTTTGTTTAAGCAGAGCTAGCCCGCTATAGTTGTTCAATATGTCAGACTGGGGGAGGTATCAGAGTGCAGCCTCTCCTAGTTTGTTGGCGACATGAGTATTCTCTAGGGTGGCTCTAGAGATGTCTTAGACACAGTTATAGATATCTGGAAGGGGGAAAATTGAGGAGTGTTTCCTCATGGTTCTGTGATTTGTGTCATCAATATCGTTTGCTGTATTATGTTTGCTTGTCTGTTATCGGCAAAGTTTCATATTGTGTCTGAGGATCACTCAAAAATTGTATTCCAAAAAAAAAAAAAAAACCCCACCAACGTTCCCCAAAAGTATCGGGGAGTACAAAAACGCCCTTTCCCAGGACCAAAAACAGCATTCAATTGCTGTCATAAGCTCACGACCATTCAGCAGGCCCTCTGATCACTTTGCTGTTTTCTTTTCTGAAAACAGTTCCTATTTTCAGAAAAGGCATAGAATTAGAGAGGAAAGCACCCAGAAACGAGGGAGGGAGGGGAAGGGGGAAGAAATGCATCCCTAAATTCCCTTGATCCTATCTTGCACAACAGAGAGAGGGGAGCAACTGTCACCTCTGGAGATCACCTCCTAAATCTCTTCTTTATTTAAAAAAAAAAAAAAAAAGGAAAGGCAGGGACCCTGTCCACTGAGGAAGGGGATAAAGGAAAATTGGTTCTTTCCTGCTAATTTTCATTCCTGCAATACCACAGATCAGTACAGACAAATAGGTTTTGCATCCCTATCTGCAGATGGAGGCAGAGAATAAAAACTTTTCAGGCACTGCTACATAACCGAGTACCACCTGCAGTCCCTCAATATTGACCTGTACACCCAAGCCAAGACAGTTAACCTCAAACTATAACCTCACTGCCCCATCTAAGGCAAGCAGCGAACCAAAGTTAGACACCCCCCCCCCTTAACTGGAGTCCCCTCCTCAAACAAGGAAAGAGAGCAAACTATCAGGTCAATACAGTAAAGTGCGGCTGCGGTTACCCTGCTTCTAACCCGCTTTCTACTCACTTTTCGGCCGTGTTAGTCCAACCCGCGATACACTATCCCCTTTAACCCATTCTTACCGCCTCTTTAAATCACCGGGTAACCCCTTCCGCCCACGGCATGTATATTAGATGTAAACGATCGAATTAACTATTCCCTCCCATACAGTAACACGCGCCCCGACTATCGCTTTTTTAACCTGCAGTTTTGTCGCGCGTATAACCTGCTAACTTACCGCCTACCCTTACCCCTGCGTTAGAGGCAGGGGTAAGGGTAGGCAGCAAACTTTCCCCCAGCCCCCGCTCACCTGCCCTGGCCGCGTCCATGGGTGCTGGTCTCCGGGGCAGCCCCAGTCCTCTCTCCCCTCCTCCCAAAGCAACGAAAGCAGAAAAAAATCGAAAAAGCGAAAAAAAAAAAAAAAAAAGTAGCAACGAAGCGAATTACTTTTCTTGCAGCCCTCCTCCGGAGACTGACATCGGCAGAGACTGACCGCGGCTCCCCTGCCTCCCGGAGGCAGCTGCCGGCGAAGATGGATGCCTGCACGGGCAAAAGCGGCCCCTGTGCGTGCAATTGGGCCGCTCAAGGCGTGACGTCACGTCTTGAGCGGCCAAATTGCACGCACAGGGGCCACTTTTGCCCATGCAGGCATCCATCTTCGCCAGCAGCTGCCTCCGGGAGGCAGGGTTGAGCGGCCCAATTGCACGCACAGGGGCCGCTTTTGCCCGTGCAGGCATCCATCTTCGCCGGCAGCTGCCTCCGGGAGGCAGGGGAGCCGCGGTCAGTCTCCGCCAATGTCAGTCTCCGGAGGAGGGCTGCAAGAAAAGTAAGACACTTCGTTGCTTTACACTTTATGTCATTTCACCAGTCCTCTCTCCCCCCCTCCCTGCGCCTTGCTTCGGGAGGAGGGGAGAGAGGACTGGCAATCCCGAGCGTAGGAGAACCGTCCACTTCCTGGTACCTGTCATTTCAAATGTCATTTGAAATGACATTTGAAATGACAGATACCAGCGTGTCTGTGAAGCGTTAGGCCAGCGCACCCAGGATACTGTATAGCGCTCTATACAGTAAAATGGGTTGCGCGGGCCTAACGCTTCATGGACGCGGCTTGCATTTGCAAGCTATTTAAATACAGTATCGAGCGATAGGTGAGCCGGACTGTGCGTGCGGCAACCGTGGGTGCGCCCGGCACTAACGCAGCTCTTCCTACCGCTCCTTACTGTATCGGCCTGTCTATATTTAGAAGCATTGTAAATTCTGCAACATCAGCATCCAGAAGCAAGAACAGTCTTTTGAAAGGGAGTGGACTTCTGGACTGATCTGTGGTATTCCCAAAAGAAAATTAACAGGTAAGAGCCAATTTTCCTCTCATGTTCATACCCCAGATCAGTCCAGACAAGTGAGATGTACCCAAACTCCCCTACACTGGGCGGGAACCCAAAAGACCTGCACACCACACTCTCCCGAAACTCTTACAGCCCCTGAACATCTAATAGGTAATGTTTGGTAAAAGCATGCAGAGAAGCCCACGTCTCCGCCTGTCAAATCTCTTGCTACTAGCTGACACTCCACCCAAGAGGCTGCCTGCGCCCTAGAAGAATGCACCCGCAAACCCTCCAGTATAGTTCGACCTCTACAGGGAAAGAACAAAAAAATCACTTCCTTTAACCATCATGCAATCGTGGCCCTGGAAGCTTACCTCCCTTCTTTGTACCACTGAACAAGCAAAAAGATGACCCGAACATCAAAAACTGTTAGTGATCTTAAGGTAACAGAGTCCGACGAATGTCCAGCAAATGCAGCTCATCCAACATCAAGAGAGGAAAGGCTAGCAACTCCACTATCTGGTTGTGATGAAACCCGAGACAACCTTCGGTAAAAAGGAAGTCACCGCATGCCAAGATATTCCGTCGTTCAAACGACAAGGCCTGAAACTCTGAAAAACGTCTAGCCAAACAAATTGACACCAAAAGACTGTCTTCAGGGAGAGATACTACATGGAGGCTCTCCTTAATGACTCAGAAGGAGATTCACATAGAACTCCAAGCACTGGATTAAGTTTCCAGGAAGGGCACATTCAATGAACCGGACATAATACTTTGCTCCTTTCAGAAACCGAATGACATCCGGATGAGAGGCTTATCTCCAAGATACTCCTAGGCTGCCACCTGCACTAGGAGCAAATTGTAGGCCAGACCTTTTGACATGCCCCTTTGCAAAAAAAAAAAAAAAGAAAAGAAAGAAAGAAAGGCCATGCTGAGAAACGTTCACCTGCAAAGGTTCTAAACCTTCCTCTACACACCACAACAAACTTTCCAAGAGAAATGGCTGGCCTCTAAGCTTGAAGGGTAGCACTCTCTGAAATGCTCCTTGTTCCACCCAGGTCCCCAGAGACAGGCAAAGCTCTGGAGTCTCAATTTGTGGATGAAACGATGGTGCAAGGAAGAGGGATTCAGTTTTGTAAGGAACTGGGGAACCTTTTGGGGAAGGGGGACTTTTCCTAAGGGATGGACTCCACCCTAACCAGGGTGGAAACAGGCTGCTGGTACTAACCTTTATAAAGAAGATGAAGCAGCTTTTAATCTAAATCAAAGGGGAAAGCAGACAGTTGCTCAGCAGCACATGGTTCGAAGGGTGGTTTCTTCAAAGGATATTAATGAAGTGCTAGAGCTTCCCAACAGAGGTTCCAATAATAAGAAAAGTAGTCCAAGTGCCTATAATTAAAAACTCGCCTGAGTTAAAAGATTTCAAATTATCCCTGTCAACTGAAAAGCAGAATTTTAATACAAAAACACACTTTGAAATATTTGTATGCTAATCCAGAAGTCTAAGAAGTAAGATGGGAGGAATTAGAGTGTATAGCAGTGAATGACAACATACCTAATTTGCATCTCAGAGATATGGTGGAAAGACTTTAACCAATGAGAGAATGCTATACCAGGGTACAAATTATATCACAATGACAGGAGCATCTTCGTGGCAGGGTGGCACTTTAAGTCCAGGATGGTATAGAATCTAACAGGATAAAGATCCTGCATGAGACTAAATGCACAATCAAATCTTTATGGGTAGAAATCCCTTGTGTGTTGGGGAAGAGTATAGTGATATAAGTATACTACCGTCCACCCGGCCAAGATGGTGAAACGCCCATGAAATGCTAAGAGAAATTAGGGAAGCTAACCAAATTGGTAGTAATAATGGGAGATTTCAATTACCCAGTATTGACTGAGTAAGTGAAACATCAGGACATGCTAGAGAGATAAAGTTCCTGATGGAATGACGGTTTTATGAAGCAAGTGGTTCAGGAACAGATTAGAAGGGGAGCAATTTTAGATCTCTCAGTGGAGCACAGGATTTGGTGAGAGAGATAACTGTGGTGGAACTGTGGTGGGGCTGCTTGAAATGAATTTGAATTAATTTTATCTATCAAGTTTTATATACCGTCGTTCGGATTCACCATCACAACAGTTTACAAAGTTTCGATGTTTAACAGAGTTTCCAAAGATTCATGTGATTGTCAACATAAATATTGTAGGCTTTATAAAAGTAGATTGTATTTCAAACTATGCGATTAATGACTGAAGGGGGCAGTAAGTAAACCTACAGTTGTAGCACTAAACATTCAAAAGGGAAAAAAAATTGAAAGGTGTAGTTACAAAGGTAAAAAAAAAGTGTGCAACAGGCATGGACATTTTTAAATACCATCCTAGAAGCACAGCCAATATGTATTTCTCGCATTAAGAAAGATGGAAGGAAGGTCAAGAGATTGCCAACATGGCAAAAAAGTGAGGTGAAACAGGCCATTTTAGCCAAAAGATTTTCATTCAAAAACTGGAAGAAGGATCCATCGGAAGAAAACATGATTAAGCATAAGCGTTGGCAAAGTTAAATGTAAGATTGATAAGCCAAGCTAAGAGAATTTGAAAAGAAGATGGCCATAGAGGCAAAAACTAAAACCTTTAAATATATCCGAAGCAGAAAGCCTGTGAAGAGTCTGTTGGACCGTTAGATGATCAAGGGGTTGAAGAGGCACTTAAAGAAGATAAGGTCATTGCGGAAAGATTAAACAATTTCTTTGCTTCGGTATTTACTGAAGAGGATGTCGGGAGATACTCGTTCTGGAGACGGTTTTCAAGGATAATGATTCAGATGAACGGAACCAAATCACGGTGAACCTGGAAGATATTGTAGGCCAGATTGACAAACTATAGAGTAGTAAATCACCTGGACCGGATGGTATACACCTCAGGGTTCTGAAAACTAAAAAATGAAATTTCAGACCTATTTCAATTAATTTGTAACCTATCATTAAAATCATCTGCTGTACCTGAAGACTGGAAGATGGCCAATGTATCCCCAATATTTAAGAAGGACTCCAGGGGTGATGCGGGAAACTATAGACCAGAGAGCCTGACTTCAGTGCTGGGAAAAATCATAGAAACAAACATTTAGATAGACATGTTTTAATGGGACACAGCCAGTATGGATTTAACCAAGGGAAGGTCTTGCCTCACAAACCACCTACATTTTTTTTGAAGGGGTGAATAAACATGTGGACAAAGGTGAACTAGTAGATGTGGTGTATTTGGATTTTCAGAAGGAGTTCAACAAAGTCCCACATGAGAGGCTTCTAAAAAAAATCTAAAAAGTCATGGGATAGGAGGAGATGTCTTTTTGTGGATTGCAAGCTGGTTAAAAGACAGGAAACAAAGTAAGATTATCTTTTTCCACTATGAAAATAGACTATTTAAACAGGGAGTGCCTCAGGGAGCTGTACTTGGACCAGTTCTTTTTAATATATTTATAAATGATCTGGAAAGGGGTACAATGAATGAGGTGATCAAATTGCGGATGACACAAACTTATGCAAAGTAGTTAAATCGCAAGTGGATTGTGATAAATTGCAGGAGGACCTTGTGAGACTGGAAGATTGGGCTTCCAAATGGCAGATGGAATTTAATGTGGACAAGTGCAAAGTGATACATATAGGGGAAAAATAACCCTTGTTATAGTTACACAATGTTAGGTTCTATCTTAGGAGTTACCACCCAGGAAAGATCTAGGCATCATAACAGATAATACATTGAAATCATTGGCATAGTGTGCTGTGGCAACCAAAAAAAGCAAACAATGTAAAGAAGTATTAAGAAGGGAATGGCAAAACGATGGATGTCAAAATGCCTTTGTATCACTCCATGGTTTGACCGCATCTTGAATATTGTATGCAATTCTGGTCGCCACATCTCAAAGATATAGTTGCACTGGAGAAAGTGCAGAGAAGGGCGATCAAATTGATAAGTGGCATGAGATACGGCTAAGGAAGTTAGGGCTGTTCAGTTTGGAGAAGAGATGACTGAGGTGGGATATGAGAGATTTACAAAATCATGAAAGGACTTTAACAAGTTAATGTAAATCGATTATTTACTCTCAGATAATAGAAGGATTAGGGGGCACTCCATGAAGTTAGCAAGTAGCTCTTTTAAAAGAAATCAAAGAAAATTCTTTCACTCAGCACATAGTTAAGCTCTGGAATTCATTGCCAGAGGATGTGGTTACAGCAGTTAGTGTAGCTGGGTTTAAAAAAGGTTTGGTTAAATTCCTAAAGGAAAAATCCATAAACTGCTATTCATTATTAAGCAATAGTAGCTTGAGATTTAATGTTTGGGTACTTGTGAGTTGGATTGGCTACTGTTGGAAACAAGATACTGGGCTTGATGGACCCTTGGTCTGACCCAGTATGGCAATTCTTATGTTCTTATGTAAGCAAAGTAGCAATAACCTGCTCCCAAGTATCCTTTTAAACATAAGCACAGTCTCTCAAAAGCCAAGCTGTAAGACAAAGCGATCCGCCCGATCATAAAAACCGGGTCCCTGCCACCGCAATCCCTGAGAATGAGCCAACTGGCCAGCTCCATCCACCGTGAGATGAACCAGATCTACAAACCATGGATGGTGTGGCCACTCTGGTGCTACGAGAATCACCTTTCCTGGATGTTGCTCTATGCGAGGCAAAAACACGGCCTTTGAGAGGCCACAGGGGAAACACAGCAGAAGCATTAGTCAGCTATGGCTGAACCAAGAAAATTTCCCTTCTGCAGCTGAAGAATCACTTCACTTTGGCAAGGCCTCTGGATGCCATGAGATCCAGCTGGGGAGTGCACCACCTGGCACGAATCAAGGCAAAGACCTCCACTGACAACTCCCATTCCCCCAGAACCAGCTGTTGCCTACTGAGATAATCCGCCTGCACAATGTCCACTCCAATCATGAGTGACGCTGCTAGGCGTTCAACAAGTTTCTCCACCCAGATAAAAAGTTCTTGGGCCTCCAGAGCTACCAGACTATTCTTCTCCTGCCCTGACAATTGATGTACACTACCATCATTGCACTGTCCGAGAAAACAAGCACCACCACCATAACAGATTGGATCTGGAATCCCCCTGAAGTGGCAATGGAAACCGAAAACTCCTCCGATAGCAGATACCAACGGGACAAAGGTGCCCTCTGCAGATGCCACAAGTGAGCCAATGTCTACGGAACTCCAACGTAGACACCACAGCACCCAGGACCTGTAAATAATCCCAGACCCTGGGAATAGCCAACCATAGCAGACAAAGCACCCAAAACTACTACTTCAAATTCCTGTCCGAGATAAGGAACACCTTTCCTATTTGAGTATTGAACCACACCCCCAGATACTCCAATGACTGAGATGGCTCCTTGCCAGGTTCATCACCCAGCCCAAAGACTGCAACTCCAAGACCCGTCAAAATGAGTGGCAACACTCCCCTTCAGATGTCGCCCGGATTAGTCAATCATCCAGGTACAGGTGAACTAGAATACCTTCCCCTCCTGAGCATCACCATCACTTCCGTGAAAGTTCATGGTACCGTTGAAAACCTGAAGCCCTGAAGCACCATATTGACCTTCTGCAGATTGAGAATGGGCCGAAAAAAGTGCTCTCCTTTTTAGCTTTTTTAGGCTAGTCCTCTCAAGGGCCATACCGTAAGAGAGAATCGAGCCAAATCTTCATGGGAGATCGGTCCCTGCTGGAGAAGATCCCTGTATGGTGGTAGATGCAAAGGATTCCCCGCCAGTAGTCTTTGCATGTCTGCGTACCATGGTCTACTTGGCCAATCCGGGGTGACTAGTAGAACTAGTCCCCTGTGGTGCTCTATCTTGTGGATGACCCTGCCCAGTAGTAGCCAGGGTGAGAAGGCGTACAGGAGACTCCTCTGGCCAGTTCTGGACGAGCGTGTCGATTCCTTGAGAATGTGGTTCTCGCCTGTGGCTGAAGAATAAGAACATAAGAAATTGCCATGCTGGGTCAGACCAAGGGTCCATCAAGCCCAGCATCCTGTTTCCAACAGAGGCCAAACCAGGCCACAAGAACCTGGCAATTATCCAAACACTAAGAAGATCCCATGCTACTGATGCAATTAATAGCAGTGGCTATTCCCTAAGTAAATATGATTAACAGTGGCAGCTTGCACCGCCGTGCTCTCTCCCCCCTCCCCCTTTACCTTACCACCATCCATTAACCACACATACTCCAATATTGGTGAAAATAGGCCGCAGCTTTTATTAATTATTAATATAAAACCAAACTTTCGGTACCCGAGTATTAGTGCGTTCGTCAAATAGCAAATGTTGCTTACCTGGTGTAACAGGTGTTCTCACAGGACAGCAGGATGTTAGTCCTCACAAATGGGTGACATCGAGGATGGAGCCCTGTACGGAAAACTTTTCTGTCAAAGTTTCAACAAGCTTTGACTGACACTGGCACACTGGGTGCACTGAGCATGCCCAGCCTGCAATTATCCCTGTGAGCCACAGGTGTCTCCCTCAGTCTCGTCTTATAGCTAAAAAGCGCAAGCGAAACTAAAATAAAAGTATACAGACCCAACTCCGCGGGGTGGCGGGCGGGTTTCGTGAGGACTAACATCCTGCTGTCCTGTGAGAACACCTGTTACACCAGGTAAGCAACATTTGCTTTCTCACAGGACAAGCAGGATGGTAGTCCTCACAAATGGGTGAGTACCGAGCTGAGGATGCCCGAGAATGCACCAGATACACCGCAGACACGCGAAAGCGTAATGACGGAGGTGGAAATGGGAACGGAGGGCATCCGCAACACCATAATGGGTTCGTGGAAGGATGTTGGGTAGTGAATTGAAAAAGGTAAGAGTAGTCGGACTGGCCAAACATGGAGCATGCCGGCTAGTCAATGTAAGCAATAATAGGCTGCAAAGGTATGGAGAGGACTCCAGGCTGCAGCCTGATAAAAAAGTACAAGCAGCAGTAACCAAAGGGAAGCTGTTAAGGCTAGGACGGAAACAACAGTATGTGGATACCCACAGTGTTGTAGTGAAGTGTCTGCTTGTTGGTAGCAAAGGAAATACAGACCACTTAGTCAGAAGGATTAGATCTGTGTGGCCACTGGAAGTCGCAGCTTGAGTCTTGCATGGAGGAAAGAGTCAAGTGGAATTCACATGGAATGCAGTGCAATGTAGATAGAATGTAAGCGCAGCATTACTGTCCAGGAATGTGGAAAACCCACTCTCTCACTAGGGCGAGAGAGAGAGGCTAGGAAAAATTGGCAGAGTATTTCCTGAGTAAAGAGAGATGCAACATCTACCTGAAAAGGATAGAAAGATGAATGCATAGAACCACTCAGTGACGGAGGAACGAGTCAGGTGAGTATGGAAAGAGTGCATAACTCACGGACCCTGCTGGCAGGAATGACATTAAGAGGGAAAGAAGTTCCCTTGCCAAACTGTGGAAGAGAGGAATGGAAAGGCTCAAACATAGAATGTATGAGACTTATAAGGAGAATATATATGTTCATTCCGTGATTAGAGAAATAGAGGCGGCTTGATCAGTGGATAATCCATGGTAAGCTGACTCAGAGAGGTTTACCGTAAACGGGAACCCAACTCCCAAAACGATACACCTACTGAGAGAAAGGTGTAACTATGTGGAGGATGTCTGGAGAACAGAATCAGAGGGAGTAAGAAAAAATGGTGGAAAAGTAAAAGGAGTAATACCTCTCTTTTTTTTTTTTTTTTTTTTTTAGCGTCAGGAGGTAAAGCCTGCCATATTAAACGGCAAGATTTATGTTTAGAAGGTTTTGTGACGCTACCAGAACCTAAGAACATCAGTAAGTCTATGATGTGGGACTGACTGGTGAGAGAATAAAAGGTTACTGATATGATGGATTGAGAAGTATGGGAAGCATACTGATCTCAGTCAGGGAGTGGGGAAAAGAATACTGAACCCCATCCCAGTTCAACATTAGAAAAATGCTGGCTACGAGAGGCAGCAGAAGAGATATATTGAAGAGGCCTTTGATGGAAGAAAAGGCATCTAAGGGAACGCATAGGAAACATGTGCAGGGAGCAGAACCTGTGCATCGTATGGAATGATGCAGACGCAGAGGAAAGTTTAATTAAACTCAGCGTTTAAAAGATTTTCCTGTACACATGTAATTGAGACCATTCGAGAGGATAGAACCTACGTGGAGAAGGTCTGATAGAGCGTTCATTAAACCTCTTAGATATGTGGCCCAAGGAGGCATGAAGTGAACAAGGGCCAAGGTAGAGCTGCGCAGCTGTCTAGCAGAGCAGCTAAGAGGTAATGCGTGCTTAAGAGTTGGAAAGCACATTGTCCCTATGCTGTCTGTCTGTATGCACAAAGAATTGTTGCAAAAGCAGTATTGGAAGGCATAAGGGCATAACTCATGGGTGCAACGTCCAGGACGTTTATGAGAAACTAGGCTGGAGTGCAATAGACGCATAATGGGGTGAAAGCTTTCAGGAGAAAACTTTATAACCCTAAGGAATTGCGAGCATGAGTCGAAGGAGACTAGGTCCTAGTTCGAACTGGGATAAGAATCAGGGACGAAAGCAATGAACCACTTAGGTCCATTGAGTATAGAATGTCACTGAATATAACCCATAGCAGTTTTGAATTATGAGAAAAATGCATAGTGGGAAGAAACCCCATAGCCCAACCATGAAAAGTTGAAGGGCTGAGGTTATGGAAAATATGCACAGGGACATATACGAATGTATCAGAATGTCTGTGCGCATGCTGGACAAGAGGGTCTTAAGACTGTGGTGTCCAGAAGTGTTACAGAAGGGATTTATGGCAGTGACAGTAATCCCAGTTAGTAAATGTATAGTGAGTCATGAAAAAGTGAGAGCTCATTGCATGTACTGAAAGTGGTTAGCAGTAGTCTATGCAAGGAAAGTGAATGATGTTACACTCCGCAGAGAAAACAGCATTCACCATGATGCAAGAGACAGTTCACTTACCGAAGCTGGTGCCAACGGCAGAGCTTGGGGTTGTAATGTTGACTCATCATAAAGCACATAGAAACATTAAAATAATGTACTTACTGCAATATGGAGTGATGGTAACCAAAGATACCATTGTACCTGTGACTTCTAAAGAAAGTTGGAGTTTCTTAGGTCCAGGATGTGCGGAGAGTAACTATTTTCTGTTAAAAGAAAAAATAGTGCAATTAAAACTCCCCAACCCCCCTCCCTTCTCCCCTCTGCACTTCGTAGCGCCTGGGGGAGTGTACCGGGACTTTGGTACAAGGTGGAGTGGCCGCTCTGATATCTGACCAGATGGGAGACCAGGAGGTGTCCCAATGGAGGATATCATGTAGGCTCCCGCAGAAGTGTGAGTGGTAAGTGGTACCCGCATTTCTGTATGCTGTACAAGACTGAGACCTGTGGCCAGGCTTCAAGGTGGACTTGTACATGGGGCAATGGTTGCTGAATCTCATGTTTAGCAGATCAGCCAATGCAGCTGGAACTTTGGTTGGGAGGGAACCAAGAGTCAGAGCATTGGTCGGCACAGGGACTTGTCACTGACAAGAGAAGAAGCCCTGCTGCAATCCCAAGAAGATAGAGGGGTTCTCCTGGTATTGTGGCTAACATAGCTAACATAGCGATATGTGACACTAATACAGCTCCTAAGGCACATGACCCAGAACTTTTCGAACCACGGTCTGAGTGGGAGAACACAACTCTATGGGAATGCC